>NC_090446.1:158231844-158534265 GCF_031143425.1 Pleurodeles waltl | reverse complement strand
TAAATACGGCGCCCGCATGGTGCTTCAGAATGGCGTTAGAAGGCGCAAATTGTTTTTACGCAAAACTGCGTTGGCGCAGTTTTGCGTCAAAAAGTATAAATATGGGCCTCAGTTTCTTTTTAGTTTCAAATTCCTAGACAGAGTCTACAGCTGGTGCAGTCTTCCACAAGGGTATACAGAGCCACCATCCCTGTTTAATCAGATCCTGAAAAAGAATCTGGAGTCGTTGGAATTGCCATGCCAATCGACTCTTGTACAGTACATTGATGATTTGCTGATCGCATCCAGAACAAGGGACGAGTGTTAGTATGACTTGATTGCCTTGTTGAATCACTTGGGAGAGTTTAGACATAAGGGTGGTCATTACAACCCTGGCGGTCAGTGTTAAAGCGGCGGTAAAACTGCCAACAGGCCGGCGAAAAAAAAAATGGAATTACGACTGTGGCGGAAACTGCCAACATAGACAGCAACTTTAACACTCCGACCGCCAAGGTGGTACAAACAAGCACCGCGGCGGTAACCGCCAACAGACAGGCGGAGGACAATGTACCACCCACATAATTACAACAGTCCAATCCGCCACCTTTTCCGGGGCGGATTCACCGCAAACAAAAACACGGCGGAAACAGAACTTGGAAGGGGAAACGCTCACCTCTACACATCCCACGAGGAACCAGGATGCCATGGAACCCGAGCTCCAGATTCTTCCAGCCTTTATCTTCCTGCTCCTCTACCAGGAGCATGAACGCCGGCGGCGAAGACCACGGTGAGTGAGTACTGCACCTACGATACAGGGGAGGGGGAGGGAAAAAAACAGTGACACGCACACGCAACATGCAAAACCCCCACCCCCACCCTCACCCACGACAACACACACACTAATACATCATGATACATTACAGTTACACCCCTCAACCCCCCCGGGAAGAATGCAAGGACAAAAGGAAATGAGTCGAACGATTGTAATATATCAAAATACAGTAATCAAAAATATATACATATATAAAGATATGTACACTATAAACAAATATATACACCAAGAATACAAGTCCAAGGTATTCCACTATCATAGTCCATGGACCACTGGGCCCAAAAGGCATGGGCGAGGCCCACACAAGATACCCGAACAAGACGGAGAGAACACTGCTGGGGCATCAGATAGAAAAAAAATAGGCAGCTCAGGGGGAAGGGAAGGAGGGGCACCTCAGCCGGATGAGTGCACGATGCCAGATCCACGAGGGGGCTCCATGCCCAATGTTCAATCCTGGGGAGTGCAAAGCCACAGTCTCTCAAGTCTCTCAAGTGGGTGGTTTGCCCACTTTTCAAGCCTGTGGAGTGCAAAGCCACAGTCTCTCAAGTCTCTCAAATGGGTGGTTTGCCCACTGTTCAATCCTGGGGAGTGCAAAGCCGCAGTCTCTCAAGTCTCTACAGTCGGTGGTTTGCACACTGTTCAATCCTGGGGAGTGCAAAGCCACAGTCTCTCAAGTGGATAACATTCTCCACTGGTTCTGGAGGGGGCTTTGTGCCCAGAGTGCTTCATCCTGCCAAGGACTGAGGTAGTGGATGTATCTCTCCACTGGATCTGGAGGGGGCTTTGTGCCCAGAGTGCTTCATCCTGCTTGTGGCGGCCTCAGTAGCGTCGGAATCTTTGGCGCTCACTGGCCTGCGGTGCTTGTTGCGGCGGTGTCCTGGCCTGAGGTGCTTGTTGTGGCGGTGTCCTGGGCAGCAGTGCTGGTGGCGGCGGTGTCCTGGGCAGCGGGGCTGGTGGCGGCGGTGTCCTGGGCAGCAGAGCTGGTGGCGGTCTTGACCGCCATGCAGATTTTCCCAGACTTGCCGGTTTTACTGTGCCCCTTCCCCACCTTGGATGGTGGCGCAGCTGTCTCCACACTCCCAACTGTACCCCTGGGAGCGGTGTTGGTGGCTGATTTCTTTCCTCTCTCCCGCCGGGCACTGGCCAACTTTTTGTGCTTTACAGTTGGGGGACTGTCCGTGCTCTGGCTCCTTGCCACACTGGCTGCCCTGCTGCCTGGCGCACTCCAGAAGCCGGTTACTACTGGGACCACTGGTCCTGCAGATGTTGTAACTGAGGTGCTGGTTTGGGACCTGGAGAGGCGGGCCATAGGAGACTGAAGGAGTGGGGGAGGTGAGGGAAAGAGGTCAAGGTTGAACAGGAAAAGTTTTTTGGGAACACTGGGATGGGTAGATGGAGGGGGTTTGGGAGTGGAGGAAGAGGTAGTGGTTGTAGGAGGTGTACGTTTGGTGACTTTGGGTGGAGGTGCATGGGCTGGAGGCTGTCGTGAGGTGGATGGCTGTTGGGTGGGTGTGTGGCTGCGTTTGTGTACCTTGGGAGGTGGGATCACAGACACACTGGGAGAGGACACAGGGGATGTGTGAATGGTAGTGGGGGTGGTGACTGCATGTGAGCGGGGTGTAGTGGTGGGTGTGCTGGTGATGGACGTAGTGGCTGAGGATGTAGTGCATGCAGGTGTGAGTGGAGACGAGACTGGGAGGGAGGAGGGAGACGAGGAGGAGGGGGACACAGTGGAGGCAGTGGATGTTGGTGTGTCTGCATGTGTATGATGCTTGCGTGAGTGCCTGTGGGATGTGTGGTGCTTATGTTTGCCAGAGCTTCCCTTGTGTGTTGATGTGTGTGCATGCTGGTCTGATGGTGTGCTTGGGATAGGCTGAGGTACAGGGGTTTGGGTCTGGGTGGAGGAGGTTGGAGGGGGAGGCTAGAGACAGGGACAATGGCTGCCATCAGTGCTGAGGCCAGAGTCTGAAAAGCTTGCTGATGGGCTGCCTGACCAGAATGAATGCCCTCCAGGTATGCATTGGTTTGTTGCAACTGCCTCTCTACACCCTGGATGGCATTCAAAATGATAGACTGCCCAACAGTGAGGGACTTGAGGAGGTCAATGGCCTCCTCACTGAGGGCAGCAAGGGTGAAAGGGGGAGGGGCTGAGGTGCCTGGGGCGAAGGAGATGCCCACCCTCCTTGGTGAGCGGGCACAGGACACACGCAGAGGGGCTGCTGGGAGGGCCGTGCTGGTAGGGGGGGTGGCGGTGGTACCTGTAGATGCGGGCCGCACAGATGGACCTGCCACCGCAAGGGAGCTCCCATCAGAGGAGGAGTCCGTATCGCTGGTCTCTGCTCCTGTCCCCGCCGTGGAGCTCCCCTCGCCCTCCGTCCCAATGGTGAATTCAGACTCCGTTGTGTCGCCCTCCAGGGCCATGTGGGATGCAGCTCCCTCCTGCTCCAGTGCCACTGCTCCTCCGCCTGATGATGCTAATGCACACAAGAACAGGGAGACCACAAAAAGGGGGGGAAGACAGAAGACATGTTGAGTGCATGCAATACCGCTACAGTTGGCGGACACTACAGACACAGAAGCCCCCTGTACTACGCCGTGCACTTAGAGTTCCCTAATCAATCCCAGGGACATGGGTTACAAGGCTATGCCCGATTGCTGCACACATCGATGTCACAGGAGCCTGACTAGGTGTAGTTGGCACTGTACACAGGTGGGGTGGGGTGCCACAGGGCCTGCCTTAAGAAGGGACCTTGCCTACTAAACTCGCCCTGGCCTAGGGGAACCCACAGCCCAGCTCCCCCACCCAGACACCTCCAATGCGTGCTGAATCAGCAGAATGAGAGTGTACTCACCCCCTTGTGGCTGCTGTGATGCCCTGAAGCGCCCATCCAACTCCGGGTACGCCACCGCCAGGATGCTGAACATCAGGGGGGTCATGGTGCGACGGGCACCCCTCCCACGTTGGGAGGCCATCCCCAGCTGGGCCTCCGCCGTCTTCTTGCTCCAGTGGTGAATGTCCTCCCATCTTTTCCGGCAGAAGGTGCTCCGTCTGTGGTAGACCCCCAGGGTCCGGACTTCCTTGGCGATGGCACGCCAAATGTCCTTCTTCTGGTGGGCGCTGACCTGCAGGAATAGTACAGGGGAAAAGGAGAAGATATTACCGTCCGCACCGTCACAGTCATTGGCCCCGCATCCCTACCCTTGCCATGACGCACATGCACTCACCGTCGTTTCATGCACGCCTCATTCTCACCCCCCCATCTTTCATCCACACCACTCCACACAGGCATTGCCCATACAGCATGCTCACAGTGTACTTACCTGTTTGTCTGGAGGACCGTAGAGTAGCGTGTACTGGGGGAGGACCCCATCCACTAGTTTCTCCAACTTCTCCGTGCTGAAGGCAGGGGCCCTTTCCCCAGACACACGAGCCATTGTCTCTTCCAGACCGAGGTCACAGCAGCACTTGCAGTGTAGGTCCTCTCCTCTCGACGATCAGGTATCAAGTGATTGAACAGAGAGAAAATGGCAGTCACGTCCGCGGTGGTGCGTACCGTCACCGCCGGCGTACATCGTCATTGGCTCCTGGGACCCATAGGGTCCAATGTTAACCAATGCAGGATAGCGCCGCGGTCTTCAACCGCCTACCGCGACGGTGTACAACGCCAGTGCAGTTACCTCATATCACCTTGTCCCATTTTACAGGTCAGGCAGCCGCCATTTCATGGGCCCACATGGCATTATTTTGGACTGCGTCACACATATCTAGCCATTGCTTAAACACTAAGACAATCAAATGTCGATTTGCTAATATTTTCCGATTGAGCTGTGTTTACGTACCTCAGAGTTGGTTAACTCTCTGCTCGCTGTTCTCCTCCATAGGCACCGTCCGCTGGGGTATGTGAGGAGATGGCGGCATCCTCCGGTGTACAGACCGCTGGTGGACCTGTCGACAATGGAGGAGCGACATGTGATCATCACCTACAGACTTGATCGTGCCACAATCCTGGAACTGTGTGCCCAGTTGGAGCCAGACCTGATGTCAGCTATCCGCCATCCCACAGGAATCCCCCATCAAGTGCAGGTGCTGTCAGTACTCCATTTCCTAGCAAGTGGGTCTTTTCAAACTACAGTGGCCATAGCATCAGGGATGTCTCAGCCTATGTTTTCCAACGTGTTGTCCAGAGTGTTGTCTGCCCTGCTGAAACGCATGAGGAGCTACATCGTTTTCCCTCAGGTGGAGGATTTGCCTACAGTGAAAGGTGACTTCTATGTCCTGGGACATATCCCCAACATCATAGGTGCCATTGATGGGACACATGCGGCGTTGGTCCCCCCCGTAGCAGTGAACAGGAGTACAGAAACCAGAAGAGTTACCATTCTATGAATGTGCAGATGGTGTGTTTGGCAGACCAGTACATCTCCCATGTGAATGCCAAATTTCCTGGCTCAGTGCATGATGCTTATATTCTATGGAATAGCAGCATCCCTTATGTGATGGGGCTACTCCAGAGGCACCGTGTGTGGCTATTAGGTGAGGACATGGACCCAATACAGTGTGACTAGGTGTCTGGGTCTAGGGATGTACCTATCAGTTAGTGTGTGTCTAACAGTTGTCCCTCGACATTTGCAGGTGACTCTGGTTACCCCAACCTGTCATGGCTACTGACCCCAGTGAGGAATCCCAGGACAAGGGCAGAGGAACGCTACAATGAGGCTCATGGGCGAACTAGGAGGATTATAGAGCGGACCTTCGGCCTCCTGAAGGCCAGGTTCCGGTGCCTCCATATGACAGGTGGTTCCCTATTCTACTCACCAAAGAAGGTGTGCCAGATCATCGTGGCCTGCTGTATGCTTCACAACTTGGCTTTGCGACGACAGGTGCCTTTTCTGCAGGATGATGGGCCAGATGGAGGTGTTGTGGCAGCTGTGGAGCCTGTGGACAGTGAAGACGAGGAAGCAGAAGAAGAGGACATAGACAACAGGAACACGGTGATCCTGCAATATTTCCAGTGAGACAAAGGTAAGAAGACAACACTGCCTGCTACATCTGATTTAATTCTACTACCTCTCATCTGTCATTTTCACCCAGTGTATGGTCACTGAGTTGTCACTTTCCCTAACGATTTCACAGATGTGGGTCCCACTGTGTGACATCTGCTTTGTTTACGCATGGACTAGAGCTGTGTGACATAGGTATGTTGACATTACATTTGATATAGCATTTTGCCACTGTAATTGCTAATACACATTTTCGAAAGCACAGACAGACTCCTGATTGTTTTGTGATTTAAGGGTGTTTATTTAAGTGCTCAATAGTGGAGGGGGTTGTTAAATGGTCAGGGGTGATGGTGGAGGAATGTCCATGGCAGAGTCCAGTCTATTAGTCTCACAGGTGCATTGTCCAAAGGGGCATAGGAAGTGGAGCTGGGGCAGTTTAAGTATGGACAGGGTGACAAAGTGGGACAGAAGGATGACAATCAGGGTGGTCTCATTTCTTGGCGGGGGTCTTGGCATTGTTCTCTGTCTTTGTCCTGGATCTCAGGGACCGCTTGCGGGGTGGTTCTCCATCTGCAGGGGGTGGAGTGCTGGTGTGGTGGTCCTGTGGTGGTGCCTCCTGTCCACTAGCGCAGGCAGAGGTGGTGGGCAGTTCATCGTCCAGGCTAGTGTCAGGGGCCCCTTGTTGTGCCACAGTGTCCCTCCTGGTGTTCACGAGTTCCTTCAGCACCCCTACAATGCTGCCCAGGGTGGAATTGATGGATTTGAGTTCCTCCCTGAACCCAAAATACTATTCCTCCTGCAGCCGCTGGGTCTCCTGAAACTTGGCCAGTACCATTGCCATCATCTCCTGGGAATGGTGGTAGGCTCCCATGATGTTGGAGAGTGCCTCATGGAGAGTGTGTTCCCTGGGCCTGTCCTCCCCCTGTCGCACAGCAGCCCTCCCAGTTCCCCTGTGTTCCTGTGCCTCTGTCCCCTGAACTGTGTGCCCACTAGCACTGCCCCCAGGTCCCTGGTGTTGTTGGGGTGGTGGGTTAGCCTGGGTTCCCTGTAGTGGTGGACACACTGCTGCTTGACGTGTCCTGGGGACAGAGGTATGGGCCCGCTGGGTGGGTGCTGTGCTGTTGTTTCCAGAGGGGGGAAGCTCTGTAGTGGCCTGTGCCAGTGTGAGGGGAACCGACTGTCCTGAGGTCCCGGATGGGCCGGGCTGGTCCTATTGATCCAGTTGGACCGAACTGCTGTCATCACTGTGGGCCTCTTCTGTGGGTGGAGTGGACATATCTGGACCCTCCTGTCCGGTGACATTGGGTAGGGGTCCTGCAGGGGTGTAAAGGCATGATTATTGCATCTGTGTGTGCCATGGTGTGCAATGGGTGGGTGACCGTGTCCCCCAGTGCTTGCATTCCTGTGTAGGACCTTGTGTGATAATGGTTTAGGTGGGTGTATGGGTATGTGCAGTGGCCATGCTTTGGTGATGGGTGTCCATGCTTTGGTGTTACATGCAGGATTTGGGTTTGGGATGTGTGGTTTGTGATATTGGGACATACATGAGGAGTTGGAGTGATGGGGTGAGGGCGAGGGTGGGGGTATGTGATAGCATGCAGGTGGGTGGGGGATGAAGTAGTTAAAGGTTTGACTTACCAGAGTCCATTCCTCCTGCTACTCATGCGAGGCCCTCAGGATGCAGTATAGCCAAGACCTGCTCCTCCCATGTAGTGAGTTCTGAGGGACGAGGTGGGGGTCCGCCGCCAGTCCTCTGAACCGCAAGATGGTGTCTTGAGACCACGGAACGCACCTTCCCCCGTAGGTCGTTCCACCTCTTCCTGATGTCATCCTGTGTTCTTGGGTGCTGTCCCATTGCGTTGACCCTGTCCACGATTCTTCGCCACAGCTCCATCTTCCTAGCTATGGTGGTGTGCTGCACCTGTGATCTGAATAGCTGTGGTTCTACCCGGATGATTTCCTCCACCATGACCCTGATCTCCTCCTCAGAGAACCTGGGGTGACTTTGTGGGGCCATGGGGTGGTGTGGGTGATGTGTAGGGTGGTGTGTGTTGTGATGAGTGGGGTGATATTTAGAGGTGAGTTGTGTGAGGTGCTTGGATGTTGTGTGAGTGATGGTGTTGAGTGCCTGTGGATGCTAGTTTGTAGATGGTGGTGTCTCTCTCTGGCCTTCAGTCGCAATTGTTGACATAAGGGTTTGTGGGTGATGTGGGTGTGTGTTTTATATTGTATTGGGTGTGTGGGAGTGGTGTGTGTATGTGTATCAGGTGTATGTATTTCGAATTGTCCAATGTGGCTGTGTTTTGGAAATGTGAGTGTATTTTGAGCGCGGCGGTGTGTACCGCCAATGGAATACTGTGGTTGAAAGACCGCCGCGCGGATTCATGGGTCGTGATAGTGTGGGTTTATTCCTGTTGGGGTGACGGTGTCGGTTTTGTTATCGCCAGTTTATTACTGACCTTTGGTGTGGCGGACTTGTGTGGGTGTCTGGATTTTGGCGGATTCCGAGCTGTGGTTCATAATGACCGTGGCAGAATTCTGCGGCTGCGGCGGTGTGTTGGCAGTCTTCTGCATGGCGGTAAGCAGCTTTTACCACGAATGTTGTAATGACCCCCAAAGTCTTGCCTGTAAAATTACAGTATTGCCAAAAGTCAGTGAAATATTTGGGACATCAGATTGAGAAAGGATTGAGAAGAATTTCCAGGGAGAGGATTACTATGATTCTGCAGAGAAGTCCCCTGACTTCACAGAGAGACATCAGAATGTTTCTGGGAATGGTGGGGTACTGTAGACAGTGGATTCAAAATTTTGCTGAAATAGCCAAACCCTTACAGCAGTTGGCACATAAAGGAGTTACAGTTCCTATTACCCTAGATGAAGACCAGATGAAAGCTTTCACCGAATTGAGAGAGAGTTTGTGGGTAAACATCCTTTTTTACGACTTTTTTATTACGAAAGTCGTGGTTAACGAAAGCGTAACAACGCTTTTTTTAACCACGACTTCGTATTTTTGTGCCTTAACTACGTATGTTCTGAACAACGAACATGCGTGGTTAAGGTACAAAGAAGGGAGTTGGCGAAGGTAAGTGGTGGGTTTAGGTTTTGGGGTGGGGTTGGGGGGGGTGGGGCGTTTTTGGTTTTGGGGAGGGGGTGGGGGGTTAGGGGGTTTTAGGTTTTGGGGTGGGGTTGGGGGTGTGGGGCGTTTTTGGTTTTGGGGAGGGGGTGGGGGGTTAGGGGGTTTTAGGTTTTGGGGTGGGGTTGGGGGGGTGGGGCGTTTTTGGTTTTGGGGAGTGGGTGGGGGGTCAGGGGGTTTTAGGTTTTGGGGTGGGGTTGGGGGGTGGGGCGTTTTTGGTTTTGGGGAGTGGGTGGGGGTCAGGGGGTTTTAGGTTTTAGGGTGGGGTTGGGGGGGTGGGGCGTTTTGGGGAGTGGGTGGGGGGTCAGGGGGTTTTAGGTTTTGGGGTGGGGTTGGGGGGGTGGGGCGTTTTTGGTTTTGGGGAGTGGGTGGGGGGTCAGGGGGTTTTAGGTTTTGGGGTGGGGTTGGGGGGGTGGGGTGAGGGATGTAGGGTGAATGGTGCCTATTGCTAATGATTTTATCAGGAATGCCTTTACAACGAAATATCGTTGTTAAGGCATTTGTGGTAAAATCATTAGTAGTAAGGACGAGGTCGGTGTTCCGACCTCGTTGTTAAGGTTAGTAGTTGTTTTTAATTCGGTGTTCCGTCATATAATCGAGTTTGTGCAGAGCTCCAGCACTGGGAATGCCTGTTTACACAAAGCCTTTCAAATAGTTTGGTCATGAATCTGAAGCTTGCTCTTTGTCTGTATTGACACAGGTCCATGGAGGTGCTTATCACCCAGTAGCTTATTTTTCAGCTACCTTGGACCCGGTTGCAGCAGCTTTACCAGATTGTCTGCCCGCAGTAGCCACACTTGGTCAAAGTCTTTCCTAGTGTGAAGGGGTAATCATGGGATTCGCTTTGACGGTAATGGTACCACATTCTGTTGAGATTTTACTGACAAGGACAAAAACACAATATTTGACGGGAGCAAGACTGACAAGGTATGAACCGCGCAAATTGGGTGCTCCAAATGTAACATTGAAAAGATGTACAGTGCTGAATCCAGCAACATTACTTCCAAGTGACACTGTTGAAATTTAAAAAGAGGAAGATATTGAACATGATTGTCTTGAGGTAACTAAACTATGTATCAAACTGAGGCCTGACATTAGAGACACGCACTTAGAGGAAAATGACCAAATTGTCTTTGTTGATGGTTCGTGTCTCAGAGATGGAACAGGCACATTAAGAGCAGGATACGCTGTGTGCACAATTACAGGCACATTAGAAGCTTCGTGGCTTCCAGGCCTGTATTCTGCACAAGTGGCAGAACTAGTAGCTTGCTATGTCTCTGCAAGGTTAAGAGTCACAATCTATACTGATAGTCAATATGGATTTGGAATTGTTCATGATTTTTGCCAGTTGTGGTCGCAACAAGGTTTTATGACCTCAACTGGAACTCCAGTGAGAAATGGCAACCGGATACGAGAGTTGTTGTACGCAATCCAGTTACCTGAAGAAATTACTGTGGTAAAATGCAGTGCACAGCAAAAGACACAGGATTACATTGCCTTGGGAAATGGATATGTGGATCAAGTCGCAAAGTTTTGCACATTGTATTGTATTGTATTGTATTAGTATTTATATAGCGCTTACTACCCCTGACAAGGCGTTGAAGTGCTTTTCGGCGAGTAGCGCGCTACTCCGGAACCCAACAAGAATTAGTGATGGATTAGTATCGGGAAATATGAGTACAGCTTTGGTATTATTATGACTTAATTTGAGCCGTGGATATGGGAGTTTGTTAGTTGGATTGACAGGAGTAATGGAGGGGTGGAGGAGGAAAGAAATCCAGAAGTGTTAATTGGGAGTATATCCCTCATTTACTCATCCCAGGGGCTTGGGATGAGTAAAGGGGGATGGAGGAGGGAAGATTCTGTGGAAGGGTTATGGAGATCATAGTAGCAGGGTGAGATAAATGGGGGCAAATTTAGTAGGGTTGTTTGGGAGGTCATGGTAGTAGAGTGAGTTTTTGTGAATTAGGTGTGGAAGCGGAGGGAAGAGCTTAGGCAGAGTTATTTAGGAGATTAAAGTAGTAGAATGGATTTGGGATGAGTCAGAGTGGGGATGAAGGATAGATTGATAGAGACATGACATATGATGGTGGGTAGATAAGTGTGATAAGCTGACAGCAGGGATTCATAGATATCTAGTATAACAACCCACCCAAGAGCCATGCAATGACCCACGAACATGCCAAGCACAGAAACAATATACACACACACACACATATATATATATATATATATATATATATATATATAAACACACACATACACACATGAATACACACACATATGCACACATATATGTACATACAATACATCGAACTGTATATAGTTTAAAGACAAGTGGGAACTACTGCCTGAAGAAGAAACAAATTGTGCAAGGTTTGCTTTAAAAATAATTGACACTTTAGAGGAATTGAAAACGTTGCAGGAAAACGCAGACAAGGAAGAGAAAAGGCTTTGGTTGAAATTTAAATGTATTCAAAGACCAGATTAGATTTGGGTTTCTGAGGAGGGCCAGATGGTGCTGCCAAATAGTTTGTTGACTCAGATGGCCAGGTATTATCATGGCCAAGCACATATTGGAAGGGATGCCATGGTTAGATTGTTCAAAGTTGATTGGTTTAATCCAAAGTTCAGACAAGCAGCAGAGGCAGTATGTCATAGTTGTGTATTCTGTGAGCAACTAAATGTGGGAAAAGGGACAGTGGTGAATTTGAGTCACATTGGGAGAGCCGGAGGACCATTCAGCAGAATGCAGTTGGATTTCATTGAAATGCTTGCATGTGGTGGATTGAAGTACATGTTGGTGATTGTGTGTGTGTTTAGTCACTGGATTGAAGCATACCCCTCATGTAGGAATGATAGTCTCACAGTTGCAAAGCTGTTGCTTAGAGAGTTAATACCACGGTTCGGATTTCTAATCTCTTTAGAATCAGATAGGGGAACACACTTCAATAATGAAGTGATCAAACTCTTATGTGCAGCATTAAACATTGTCAGAAACTGCATTGCAGCTACCGTCCCGAAGCATCAGGACTTGTAGAGGCAAAGAATGATACACTGAAATCAAGAATTGCCAAAATGTGTGCCACAACAAATCTGAAATGGCCAGATGCATTACCTTTGGTGTTGATGTCAATGCAAAATATACCTGACAGAAAGACAGGACTGTCGCCCCACAAGATTCTCATGGGCAGAGCAATGAGTTTGCCAGCAATTCCAGCAAACGTGCTTGTCAATATTACAGATGATATGGTGTTGGATTACTGCAAAGGTCTGGCTGATGTGGTTCGATCTTTCTCTCAGCAGGTGCAGGCTGCTACCCTGCCACCCATCCATGACCCAGGTCACAATCTAAGAGCTGGAGATTGGGTCGTCATAAAAAAAGCATGTTCAAAAGACTTGCCTAGAGCCGCGTTGGAAGGGCCCATACCAGGTGGTGCTGACAACTACGACAGCTGTGAAGTGTGCCGTACTACCTAACTGGATACATGCGAGCCATACCAAGAGAGTGGTGAGTCCGCAAGATCATGAAGAAGTGTTGTTGAGAGCACCAACAGCAGCAAAACAAGTGGCACTTCCTGAGCAAGAGCCAGAGCAAGTTGATCCTGAAGTTGACCCAGAGTTGGTGGAAGATTGGTCAATTACACCAGTAAGAGACGAAGGTGCAGGAGTACAAGAAGGGGAGCAAGCGTCTAACTCAACAGAAACAACTGAAGAACAAAGCACAGGAGGGGTTCTCCCAGAAGTAGACGGTGCTGAAGCACAAGCAGACCAAGTGCCAAATCAAGAGGGGGAAAGAGTTGAGACGGATCAAAGCCAAAGTGATCCGACTCCTCCTGAACCTGTTGCAGGTCCATCAAGAGAAAACACCATAGATAGAGGGAAAGAGAAGAGTCCAATTTTAAAGAGAATTTTGACAGAAGGAGCAAGGAAATGAGACAATTGGCCTGAATCGCAAATAGGCAAGAAGAAGGAATTGGTTATAAACGAACCAATAGAGGAAGAAGTTGACACTACAAGAAAAGACAAACTAAGTGAAGGAGAATTAGCTGGAGAATAAAGGTTGAAAAGAAAGAGAGTAGCAAGTCGAAGAGACGCAGGTCCTGAGTGGGCATATGCAGCAACAAGTGAATGGCAAAACGAGTTCATGTCCTTTTGCTTTGACAGAGAAGTTCTGAATCAGTACTTTGATGCAACCTAAAGGGAATCAATAGAATGAGTTGTTAAGCTAATCTGAAGGAGAATTTAAAAAGAGACTGTGAAATAAAAACCGGAAAAGACATTGATAACCTGATATGACATTTGAAACCTGAATGTGACAAGCTGCTAACCGATTTTTGACAAAGGAAGAAAGGGGTTCCTGTGTATGAAATTGAGTTGTGAGAAATGAGCATATTTAAATTTTTTAATTTTGATTTTTCCTGTTGCACCTTATCTAAGAGTTATTTCTGCTTTCTGATTCTTTACAGATCGTGGCTGAATTAAATAATAGCGTTAGAAATATTAGATATTGTAGATATTTGAGTGTTGGAGTGGCAATTATGTGTGGAATAATATTTATAATAATTATTGTGGGTATGTCTATTCATGAGATGAAAGAAGCTGCTATTACTTCTTTTCATGAGACTACTACACTAACAGCTTTAGAGAGGTTCAAGCTAGATGACAAATATTTGCATGATTACACTAATGCACGAGGAGAGCTTTCTTCTAATGTCTTCTAACGGTTGTTGAGTGAGTATGTGGAGACGATGGATGCAAAGAATTGTCTTGTGTGTACGCATATTCCTTCCTCTGTGGAAGAAGGGGTTACGTACCATAGTCTGCCTCTAACTTATGGCATAACATGTAGTCTGCTACTAACCAGATTCTATAACCAGGAGTATATTCAATATTTCTACTCAAACCATGACGTTGTGTTTTCCTTTGTTCCTATTATTAGATACTTGAGTAAAATAGCTAAGGAGCATGATATAGTATTAGTTAGAGGATTCTTTGAGCCAACACTAACTTTTGGAACTGCTGATGCTCACGTAATAATCTGACCTGCTTATTAACTCGGTTGGAAAAGAGCTTTATAGGGCATACTGATGATAGAAGGAAGGCATTAAAGGAGAAATTAGAAAAAGGGCTGGAGAAAAGGACTTATAAAAATGACTATGCTTAGACTGCTATTAAAACACAAGGGAGATTAGCTTTAGATGTATTACACATGGGGAAGCTTTTTATATATAGGCCAAAATCACGCACTGACCCATTATTTGAGGGGACGAGTGAATGTAGGCATGCGTTTTTGTTTCAGAGCAAATCAACTTTTATGCTGAATGGTGAGGACCTTGTGATTTCTGGAATTTATTATATTTGTGGACTTAATGCTTATTACCGTCTTCCTAGAGGATTGTATGGGACATGCTATTTAGGGTTAGTTTTCCCTAAGATTTATCAGATAGATGATCTAAAGAAAATACGGAAAGTGACTGAATTACATCATGTGCGACAGAGGATGGAAACCTCTTCTGCAATTGTGGGAGATATTTTTGGGGCAATAATTCCTTCTGTAGGAGTTATTTTGAATGCAAACAAGATACAAAATTGTCTACTATTGTGGATAATGTGCTGACAAACTTTATAGGGGCAATACTCCTGTTAAATACTGAATTGGCTGCGGATAGAGCTATGATGCTTCAAAATAGGCTTGCTTTAGACATAATTTTAGCGAAAGACTGTGGATTCTGTAAAATGATTAATGCTAGGCATTGTTGCTCGTTCATACCTGAGAATAATAAAGAGATAAGAGACTTATTTACTAATTTAAATAATTCAAGCAAGGATTTGAAAGAATTAAAAGAACCAGGGTCTTGGGGGAAGGTTGTAAATGGATTTGCCTCTGTGGGAAATTGGTTTAGTCAAATTTGGAATGGGGTATTATGGAAAATTGTTTCAGGGAATATTAATTGTGACAGTTTCCATATTAGGATTATGGGGTACATGCAAATTATGGCAAAGGGTAAAATTAAGTAAAGGTACAAATGATCAGAGGAGGGAAGAACCACATAGGAGACAAATTTATAGGGAAAATTCAAGAAGAAGGCAAAATACATCTGAGACAAATTTGTAAAGTGTTGACAAAAAAGGTGTGATGACATATTTAGTCATCAGAGGAGGGACTGATGGAGCAGATATGCTAATTGAAGACATTTCTACTGATTAATATGTATTTATTAATGAGAAAACTACATAGAGAAATTAACATTAGAAAATAATGGGTATAATCGAAAATGTGCTCTCGGAGAGTGGTCACCATGTGTATTAACAGATGCTAAATAATGGAAAAATGTACATGAAAACGTATTATTATATCATAACTGGCTGTATAACCTATGTTTTATGTTAATTCATATTCTTAAATTAGCCGGACTAAAGGCCTGGTTTCACTGGGCCTTGCTTGCTTATAGCATAGAGACTCCAAAAAACTTGGACTGGTAACTGGAAGGAGGGACCTTGAACTGTTCAGAGTTCAGACGGCACAGCTAGAACATTTTGCGATGTGCCAGCAGACAGGAGATGATGAAGACAATTTGA
Source organism: Pleurodeles waltl (assembly GCF_031143425.1). Taxonomy (NCBI): domain Eukaryota; kingdom Metazoa; phylum Chordata; class Amphibia; order Caudata; family Salamandridae; genus Pleurodeles; species Pleurodeles waltl. Next base: position 158,518,738 of record NC_090446.1, on the reverse strand, counting down.
TACAATTATGTGTAGTGGAGGCTTAATGTACTTTCCCAGGACTTGAACAATAGAGGCACTGACTAAAGACTTGTATGCAACAATTTTGTTACCTGAAGAGCCGGATGATGTTCTCATCGCAAGAAGGACCAATCAATTTTATGGGACACGAAGCCTATGCAAAAGTAAAGATTTGGTAAACAAAAACTATAGGTTAGAGTCATAACTTCCGACAGACTGACCAATTAGCAATTAGTGGGATGGACTGGGATACCCTAATAAAAATTAATGACAAGGGGAGCGAAATCAGAACTGCGAGGAGAATGTTGATGACGTCAGGAGACGCTGTCCGAAGTGCTGATAATTGGACTAATGATTTGCATTGTTGCTTATGTTTTCTTTGGAGAAATTGTTTTTCTTTGAGGAATTAATAAAGATTTATTAATGAAGGCTAAATTAACAATTGATTAGAACTGTAATCAATAGGGAATAAAAATTATTAACCTTTTCCATGAGTGATGGTTATTTCTGATTAATATGTTTTTTCTTTTTGGTTCCTTAAGTGGTTGATATTACTCTATTGATGTTGATTATTGGTTCAGTACTCACTGCATGATTAGGATACTCCATGCACTTCAAAAGGTTCATTGACCTATACGCGTCCCCTTGTAAGTTTACTTACTAAGGACCGGGCGCGCTAATAGCAGTATTTCACCGATAATCAGCACTCTGTTGGGTCTAAGATCACAATGGGGAGACCCTATAAAACAGTTATCCAAGGGAACCTTAATCGGAAAAACAACAGTAGGGACAAACTATGGATAGTCCAAGAGCTTGAAACACAATTGTCCCAATGGGAGGGAGAAGGTGGATTAAACCAGGACACTATTTTAGAGTGCAAGATTGCACAATGCTGGAAGAATATAGACAAGTACTGGAAGGAGAGGCCAAAAGATTAATGCATGTAACACAGCACAGACTTTAAAAAGTGGGAGATGAGGATGGAAAGCTTCTAGTGGGGCTGGCATGTAGAGATGGGGGTCAGAGGTGGGCACAACAGGTGACAGTGAATACTGGCCTTCTTGTGGAATCCACATCTGATATAGCGGAGTACTTTGTTGTTTATCTGGAGGGAATGTGTCAGAGTCACCAGATCCTCGGGGTCTGTGCACGTTCCCAACACGTCCACCACTGAACAGCTCCAAGACTCTGATAGATAAATCACAGAGACTGAGAGAGTTCAAGAGGGGAAGAGGGGATTAGGAAGGGAACAGCGGGGAAGGAGACCTGTAGTAAGAAAAAGGTAAGAACACACAATATGAAAATTATATCTCCTGAAATCAATACTAGACTATGATTCTAAGCCTAGTCACTCTGAACACATGAACAATCTAAGAGTTACGTTTAAAATGACTAAGTTTCAAAATGGCCGGATACCTGTAAGGGAATCAAGATGAATTAAATGAAAACTATCTTATTCAAGTACTTTCCTTTACATGAGAATCAGAAAAAACATTCTGACTAAATTTTAAACCAGTCATATAAATCCTGTTTTGAGAATGTATACTAGGACCATACAATATTGCATCTAGAAACTCTGGCCTTCTGTGTACTCTTAAAATGTTTCAACACAAATTGCGCACATTGCAGATATATATATATATATATATATATAGTAAACACCATAAAAGGATTGTGCACCATGAATAACACAATATGGATTCAGGAAACAAATCACATAACTTGTCAACTCGAATATTACATAATAAATATCTTAGAATAGTGGCATACAATAAAAAACATGAAATAAACTCGAGGAGAGAATCGTGCGTCTTGCCGATTCGAGTGTCACCATGTAAAATACCAAGAAATGGTAGCACGCAATGAATATCAAAGTCAAATCATTAATCGAATCGCTCGTCTTGCCGATTCGCAAAACACGATGTAAATGTCAAGAAATAACATCTCACAATAAATAACAAGATCAAAGTTCAATGAAACGTATCGCACTTCTTTTGCCGATTCTTAAGCCACCATGTAAATGTCAAGAAATGGTAGCGCGCAATGAACAACAAAGTTAAATCCTCATGAAACGAGTTGCGCGTCTTGCCAATTCGTAAAACATCATGTAAATGTCAAGAAATAGTAGTGCGCAATGGACTACAATGTTTAAACACCATAAAACGAATCGCGCGTCTTGCCGATTCTTAAGCCACCATGCCAATGTCAAGAAATGGTAGCACGCAATGAATAACAAAGTCAAACCTTTATGAAACAAATCGCGCGTCTTGCCTATTTGTAAACTACCATATAAATGTCAAGAAATAGTAGCGCGCAAGTAATATGGTACTCATTTAAGAATTAAACCAAGAATATGAAAATTCTCAATAACGGTGTCGGAACAGTCCAACCACCGTCTTACAGCCTGGAACAATGATCACCAATGAAGGATGAAGGGCAGAAGACTGGAAGATCCAAATAGGCCGCTGGGACAGGAGCTCAGGAAGAAACTGCTGCTCTGCACCGGGACCTCTGAATAGTGAGCACTGGGAGTTGGGCTGGCTCTCTTTTATAGAGTCTTGGCCTAGCTCAGAACCACGCCCAGGCATGTTGCAGGGAAAGTCTCTGGAAGGCCCTGGAAAGGGGCCACACCCTAACACACTCTGAAAACCTGCAGCAATACATTGCAAAGGAACAGTATTTGTAAGCATATTAAAAATAAGTTTTCAGGATTGAACTCTGCAATGCAAAAGGTTAAACCACAACATATAAGCACAATGCATAAATTACGTTGTTTTGAGAGTGCTGTTTTTTTGCATTTTTGTCGCCAATAGAGCGCGTACTGCTCTGGTGTTGACAGAATGTACCATCCAGAGTGAAGATATGTGGAGCGGGATCTTGAGAATTTCATCTGTAATATCCCAACCCCTCGGCTTACAGCGTAAACAGGTTATGGCGAGACAGACCAGTGGAAGCACAAGAAATAGGAGAAGCAATGGGCCAGATTAAAAGTGGGGAAACTCTGGGGCCAAAAGGCCTCCCCATCAAGTTTTTTAAGTGCCAGTGCAGCAAACTGGAGGAACCACTGTTGCAAATGTACTAGGAGGCCTGAGAGGTCAATCAATCAATCAAGCAATGCATTTATAGAGCGCGCTACTCACCCGAGAGGGTCTCAAGGTGCTGGGGAGGGGAGGGTGGGTTACTGCTGCTCGAAAAGACATGTCTTGAGGCGCTTCCTGAAGGCAAGATGGTCCTGGGTAGTTCTTAGGTGTGCGGGGAGGGAGTTCTATGCTTTGGCTGCCAGGTAGGTGAAGGATTTTCCTCCTGCAGTGGTTCTGCGGATACGTGGGACGGTGGCGAGGGCGAGGCTGGCTGAGCGAAGCTGACGGGTGGGCGTGTGGAACGAGAGGCGGCTGTTGAGGTATTCGGGGCCCATGTTGTGGAGAGCTTTGTGTGCGTGGGTGAGGAGCCTGAAGGTGATCCTCTTGTTGACGGGGAGCCAGTGCAGGTGTTTCAGGTGGGCGGATATGTGGCTGTGGCAAGGGATGTCGAGGATGAGGCGTACGGAGGCGTTCTGTATGCGTTAGAGACGTTTCTGTAGCTTTGCGGTGGTCCCTGCGTATAGGGTGTTTCCGTAGTCCAGACAGCTTGTGACGAGGGCATGGGTAACTGTCTTTCTGGTTTCGGCGGGGATCCATCGGAAGATTTTTCGGAGCATGCGTAGGGTATTGAAGCATGATGACGAGACGGCGTTGACTTGCTTGGTCATAGTGAGGAGGGGGTCCAGGATGAATCCGAGGTTGCGTGCGTGGTCTGAGGGGGTTGGTGCAGTGCCCAGAGCCGTGGGCCACCAGGAGTCGTCCCAGGCGGAAGGGGATTGTCCGAGGATGAGGACCTCCGTCTTGTCTGAGTTCAGCTTTAGGCGGCTGAGCTTCATCCATTCCGCGACGTCTTTCATTCCTTCCTGTAGGTTGATTTTGGCGGTGGTTGTGTCTTTGGTGAGGGAGAGTATCAGCTGGGTGTCGTCGGCGTAGGAGATGATGTTGAAGTTGTGTTTGCGTGCAATGTCGGCAAGGGGGCTCATGTAGATATCGAATAGGGTTGGGCTGAGCGAGGAGCCTTGGGGTATGCCGCAGATTAACTCGGTGGGTTCTGAGCGGAAGGGCGGGAGGTAGACTCTTTGGTTTCTGTCGGAGAGGAACAAGATGATCCAGTCAAGGGCCTGTCCTAGGATTCCAGTGAAGCGGAGGCGGTTTATTAGGGTGCGATGGCACACAGTGTCGAAGGCAGCCGAGAGGTCCAGGAGGATGAGGGCGGTTGTTTCTCCGTTGTCCATCAGAGTTCTGATGTCATTGGTGACTGCGATGAGGGCGGTTTCTGTGCTGTGTTTGGCCCGAAATCCTGATTGGGAAGGGTCGAGCGAGTTGTTAGCTTCGAGAAAATTGGTCAGCTGCTTGTTGACGGTCTTCTCGATGACCTTGGCCGGGAAGGGGAGAAGAGAGATGGGGCGGAAGTTCTTCAGGTCATTGGGGTCAGCCGTGGGTTTTTTCAGAAGGGCGTTGACTTCCGCGTGTTTCCAGCTCTCGGGGAAGGTGGCAGATGAGAATGAGCTGTTGATGATGCTCCGGAGATAGGGAGCGATGATGGAGTCGGCTTTGTTGAAGATGTGATGGGGGCACGGGTCCGAGGGGGAGCCGGAGTGGATGGTGTTCATGGTAATTCTGGTCTCCTCAGAGCTGATGGGGGTCCAGGCGTTGAGTGTAGTGGTGGGGGCTGTTGGTTCGGTGGTGGGCGGAGGAGTCTGGGGTCCGAAGCTGTCATGTAGGTCTGCGATCTTTCGGTGGAAGAACGTAGCGAGGGAGTTGCAGAGTTCTTGTGAGGGCGTTATGACGTTGGAGCTGGCGCTGGGGTTGGAGAGCTCTTTGACGATGTTGAAGAGTTCTTTGCTGTTGTGGGTGTTGTTGTCCAGTCGCTCTTTGAATGATGTCCTTTTGGTGGAGCGGATCAGCTGGTGGTGTTCACGGGTGGCGATCTTGAGGGCTGACATGTTTTCTGTGGTGCGTTCTCTGCGCCAGGTTTTTTCGAGGGTACGGCAGGATTTCTTGGATTCTTTGAGGGCGTCCGTGAACCACAGGGGGTTTCCTGATGCTGGTCCCGCTTGGGTGGCTTTTAAGTGGAGCGAGGTTTTCGGCACAGTTGGTGATCCACTGTGTGAGGCTGAGGGCTGCATTGTTGGCGTCAGTTGTGTTGGCTGGTGGGTTTTGGTTCAGTGTTGAGAGGAGCTGCTCTGTGGAGATTTTGCTCCAGTGTCTGCGGGGGATTTGTTGTGTGCGATGGTGGTGGGTCTCCCGTTTGAAGGTGAAGTGGACGCATCTGTGGTCAGGCCAGTGTAGTTCAGAGGAGTGGCTGAAGGATATGTGGTTGCTGGCGGAGAAGATGGGGTAGAGTGTGTGGCCAGCGATGTGGGTGTGGGTGTTCACCAGTTGCTTGAGTCCGAGGTTGGCGAGGTTGTCGAGCAGGGTGGCGGTGTTGTTGTCGTTGTTTTTCTCCAGGTGGAAGTTCAGGACCCCGAGGAGGATGTAGTCTGGAGAGGTTAGGGCATGCGGGCTGATGAAATCTATGATGGTTTCGCTGAATTGGGCGCGTGGGCCCGGGGGCCTGTAGACAAGAGTTCCTCTGAGGGTGGTTCTGGGGTCAGTGTGGATCTGGAAGTGTATGTGTTCAGCGGCGAGGGGGGTGTCTTCGGTGGTGGTCGTGATGTTGATGGAGTGCCTGTAGATGATGGCGATTCCTACACCGGTTTGGTTGATGCGGTCCTTCCGGGCGATCTTGTAGCCGTCGGGGATGGCTATGGCGATGTCAGGAGCCGAGGAGGCGTTCATCCAGGTTTCTATGATGAAGGCGACGTCTGGTGCTGTTGTGTCCAGGAGGTCCCATAGTTCGATGGCGTGCTTGTGGACGGAGCTTGTGTTGAGGAGGATGCACTTGAGGTGGTTGTTGGTGCGAGGGCCGGTGGGAGGTCTGCAGGCTCGGTGGAATGTGTATTTGCAGGCTTGACAGGTGAAGGGTCCATGAGTACGTTTAGGGCTGGCTTGGTAGCAGGTGGCTGTTCGTCCGGGGTTGAGGGCATTGAGGGAGGCGGCGTTGTATCTTAGTCGGGTGTTTTGAGCACGGTGGGGGCCAGGGGTTCTGGCGCTGGGCGCGGTCCAGGCTCGGACGGGCGCAGACGGGCTTGCCTTTGGTACGCCTTTGGCGCGCCAGCGGCACGGCCGCACAGCGGGCACCATAAGAGGGAAGGGGGGAGGAGGGGTCAGCTGGGAGGCGGGAGGGAGGACAGTGAATGGGAGCAGGGGGGGCGGGGCCGCACGGGTGGCAGCGGCGGGAAAAAGTGGGAAAAAGCAGGAAAGCGTACAGCAAAAGAAAAGAAACAGTGGAGAGCAAAAGGGAAATGTCAAGAAACAGTGGAAAGCAAAGAGCAAAAGAGAAATGGCAGGAAACAGTGGAAAGCAAAGAGCAAAAGAGAAATGGCAGGAAACAGTGGAAAGCAAAGAGCAAAAGAGAAATGGCAAGAAGCAGTCGAAGGTCAAGAGAAGAACCTGAAATACCTGAAATACCTGAACACCCTAGCAAGGCGTGGCAGTGGCCTGGGCAGGCGGAGCTGCAGCGGCGGGGAAGCGACCTACCCGAGGGTCAAGGGTCGCTGTCTCTGCCACGCAGCGGCAGCCATAAGAGGGAAGGGGGGAGGAGGGGTCAGCTGGGAGGCGGGAGACGGGAGGGAGGACAGCGAATGGGAGCAGGGAGGGCGAGGCCGCACGGGTGGCAGCGGCGCGAAAAAGCAGGAAAGCGCACAGCAAAAGAAAAAGAAACAGTGGAAAGCAAAGAGCAAAAGGGAAATGGCAAGAAACAGTGGAAAGCAAAGAGCAAAAGACAAATGGCAGGAAACAGTGGAAAGCAAAAAGCAAAAGAGAAATGGCAGGAAACAGTGGAAAGCAAAGAGCAAAAGAGAAATGGCAAGAAACAGTCGAAGGTCAAGAGAAGAACCTGAAATACCTGAACACCCTAGCAAGGCGTGGCAGGGGCCTGGGCAGGCGGAGCTGCAGCAGCGGGGAAGCGACCTACCCGAGGGTCAAGGGTTGCCTGCCTAACAATCTCCAACAATCAATAGTTGTGCTAATACACAAAAAGTGTGTATCATAAAGACCTATTTCTCTACAAAATGTAGAGGTTAAAATTCCGGCAAAGGTGTCAGTAAATCATTTGGACCGAAATGTTGACAAACTGATTAAGCCTGATCAGTCGGACTTCATGCCCCACAGAGCTACACATCATAATCTGCGGCGCCTGAATGGAGTTTTGGGCAATAGGGGTAGGTTGAAAGAATAGGTGGTGCTCCTGTGTCTGGACACAGCCAGGGTGTTCAACTCAATTAAATGGCTATGTCTGATGGCCATCCTCGAAAAGATGGGTTTTGGAGGGGAGTTCTGGGCATGGCTACAGCTGTTCTATGCACACATCACTGCAAGGGTGTGAGTCAATGGCAAGGTCTCCCAGTAAATTAGGATGGGGGACGCAACAGGGTTGCTCACTGTCTCCCCCCCTCTTCACCTTTGTGATTGAACTACTGGTGGAAAGAGTGATAAGAAATGCTTTGGTGAGAGGGTCCGCTGGGAACCGGACTTGGAAGACAGAATCTCAGTATACACAGATGACATGTGTGCTGTTGCCTGGTGGACTCGGAGACCTCCTTTCAGTGCATCTTCAGTATACTTAATTTATTTGCAAAATACAGCTGAGTACACATCAATTGGGACAAGTCAATGGCACACTCCCCCTCAGGGTGGAGGCTCCCCCGCCCCTGGGGATGCGAATGCCCTCTGGAATGGTTAAGGCAAGGGTTGGATTACCTAGGGATATACATAATGCTGAACCCATGGAATTCCACCTCCGTAACCTTGGACGTATCCTAAATGAATGTATGGCAGATGCCAGACAGTTGAGGAAACTCCTGCTGTCAATAATGGGGGGGAGGGGGGGAGACCTCTCTATAACATTATTGTGTCGTCTAAGTTCCTATACAAGCTACAGAATACATTATTTGACGTCCCAGACTCCTCCTTTACTGTGGTTAATGCAGTCACTCTTTTCTGTGGGACGGCAGCACACCAAGAATAGCACTGACCACACTTACTACGGGACACTACAAGGGGGGTATCGCACTGCAGGACCTACGACTCTACTGTTGGGCAACACTGCTCTGGGTGGTGAATGACTGGGTGTTTGTAGACCAATCTGAACCATCTGTGCTGGCTGATAGGAGAGCAATGCCAGATGGTAGCTACATGAGGGAGCTGTACAAAAAGGAGTTGGATCAGAGTGACAGACAGCCCCACAAATGTGGTAATTAAATATGGAATTAAGGAACATGCAAAAAGGGTGGCATGAGAGACTGACATTGGAAGCGCCCTTGTGGGAAGCCGATGTCCTAGAGGAACGCAAGAAAATAGATGGTATTAAACAGTGGGATCTACTGGGAATTAGCCAACTGGGAGACATCTGGAGGGGACATGGAATGGCGTAGTTCCCGGACCTGCAGAAACAATGTGAACTTGCTGACATACAAAGATACAAATACATACAACTGAGACACGCACTGCATAAATACTCTAACCAATTACAGGACCTACTGGAAGAGACCCCTCTAGAATATAAGGTGCTGGTGTCACCCCTACATACACATGCAATATCCTAAATACATCACATCCTCCTAATGAACTGCAAGGGTCCATGGGCAATCTTAGTGATAATTGGGAAGGAGATCTAGGGTGTTTGGATGACTGCAATTGGGCTGCTGCATGTCAATATCCAATAGAGGTGGCCATTAGGGCTGGCTTTAGACTGATACAGTTAACAATCTTACATTGAGAGTATTAGATCCGTACACAACTTTATTGCATAGGAAAACTTGATAAGTGCCAGAGGGGATGCAACCAGGGAGGTACTCTCCTTCATACGTTGTGGGAGTGCCTGCGTCTGACGGGGTTCTGGTCACGTGTGGAGGACTGTCTTTCAAGGGCCCTAGACTTGGACTTGACACTAAAGCCCGTATTTATACTTTTTTTGCGCCGCATTTGCGTCGTTTTTTGACGCAAAAACGGCGCAAACTTGCAAAATGCCATTGTATTTTGTAGGTTTGCGCCGTTTTGCGTCAAAAAGCGGCGCAAATGCAGCGCTAAAAAAAGTATAAATACGGGCCTAAATACCCGAATAGTGTGTCTGGGACTCTGAGGGAAAGCTGACACTGTCAAAATACGCACTACTCTTTTGTAATGTTGCGCTGATGGTGGCATTCAGGGACGTCATTCAGTTATGGAGTAGTAGGCCGATCCCTCAGGTACAGCATTGGATGCAAAATGTTGACTGGTGCACACTTGCAGTAAAAAACAGTGTAGCAGGCCTATGGCTGCCCGTGGAAATATGAGATCTGGCCACCATGGGGAGACTTTAGAGTCAATGAATGATGGAAGGGGGGCACCAAATCATTGGGGAGCAAACAACCCAAACACAGTTATCTCAATGAACCCTCCTGGTCACTTGAGGACACTGAACACTATGCTCTGTATCGCAGCAAGTACTGGTCTGGTGTGTCCAGTCAGTCCATGAAACACACAAAAGGTGATGGAAGGAGTGATTGCAATTTGTCTAATCACTAGCAATCACTAGGGTACCTTCCCCCATTCCATCATTCTTTTGTTCACCTTGCCACCGCAGTTTGGACCCAGCCATGCGCAAATCAGCTTTGACCCTGCTCCTCATTGGAACAGTCCAGCCCAAAATGACAAGCCAGGACTCCCCGAACTGGAACCCAAGCAACCCTGGACCAGTTTCGCCCCCTAGTTATGGGCTCATCAGCCAGGTACACCTTGGTTCCAGTGACGCAGTGAAAATGGGACCCATGTCTGGGCACACCTGTCCCACGTAGGGCAACATGCAGAAATATACACAAAAGTGATAGGTGAAATGCTTTAATTAATCTCAACCACTTGTAATTACTCTGGCCATATCCCAATCTGTCATTATTTTGCACACCATGCCACTTAATTTTGAGCGAGCCATATGCAAATCATTCATGACCCCGCTCCAAAGGGAACAGTTCAGCCTGAGCTGACAAGCCAGGTCCCCCATGAACTGGAACACAAGCAACCCAGGATCAGTTTCACCCTAGTTATGGATGGGTATGCCCAGATATGAGTCCTGTGCACACTGTGATACTAGAACCAAACTGTACCGGACTGATGAGCCCATGACTAGGCAAAACCGGTTGCTTGTGTTCTGGTCAGGGAGGAACTAAGGACCTGGCTTGTCAGTTAGGGCTGGACTGTTCCTATATGCCTGACAAATAGGAATGTGACTTCCCACGGGTCAGCAGTGGGGAGAAAGGGAGAAGTATTAAATGTTGCATGCAGAAAATAATAAAAAGATTCCAAAAAAACATTGACCTCAACAATGAAGCAGGCTCCAGTCAGGTTTCAGCTTTAACAGCAACGTGCCTTTGACTTTTATGGAGTGGTCCTGAAGCAAGGGATACAGGATGGTGAAGATGTTGTAGAATCCTAGGAAGTTGAACTGTCAACAGGGGACTTCCTGGACCTACTCCTTGGTCCTAGTGGAGAGACCTTGGCCACAGGGGTTGACGTCCGTTGAAGTCTTCCTTGGTCCAGCAAAAGTCCAGTTGCCACTGAACTACTGGTTTGTGGACATAACAAAACCAGCTGTTCCCCTCTTCTGGCGATAACACTCCTTCTGGATGACCAGACTGTATTCCAACTGTGAGACATGGAAGAATGGATGCACCCTCCAAGAAGGAGAAAGTTAAAGGTGAATAGCAACTGGATTATTAATACGAACAAGAGAAAAAGGGCAGAGGGGGCAAATTTAGGATGTCGCCCATGCAGCAGTAGGAAATAGGAAGAAAGCCACACTTTATCCCCAACTGAATAGGTTGGGCCAAATGGTGACGTTTATCTGCTTGCTCCTTCATCCTGTCACTGGCAATGGGACAAACTGTATTTAACAGTGCCTCTTACTGACACAAGATGTTTTAGAAATTCTGCAGTAGCAGGCACAAGAGAATTGGTAGGAATGATTTCTGGGCACATAATGAGATGGAGACCATGGGGGTCATTCCGACCCTGGCGGTCATAGACCGCCAGGGCCGGGGACCGCGGATGCACCGCCAACAGGCTGGCGGTGCATCCAGGCCAATTCTGACCGCGGCGGTAAAGCCGCGGTCAGAAAAGGGAAACCGGTGGTTTCCTGCCGGTTTTCCCCTGGCCTGAGGAATCCTCCATGGCGGCGCTGCAGGCAGCGCCGCCATGGGGATTCCGACCCCCTTCCCGCCAGCCTGGTTCTGGCGGTTTTGACCGCCAGAACCTTGCTGGTGGGAACGGGTGTCGTGGGGCCAATGGCATGGGCACTGCAGGGGCCCCCTAACAGGGCCCCACAAAGATTTTCAGTGTCTGCATAGCAGACACTGAAAATCGCGACGGGTGCAACTGCACCCGTCGCACCCTTTCCACTCCGCCGGCTCCATTCGGAGCCGACATCCTCGTGGAAGGGGGTTTCCCGCTGGGCGGGCGGCCTTCTTGCGGTCGCCCGCCAGCCCAGCGGGAAACTCAGAATGACCACCGCGATCATTTGACCGCGGTGCGGTCATTCGGCGGCTCCCGCCAGGCGTGCGGTTACCGCCGCCGGCGGGAGTCTGAATGACCCCCCATGTAACCAATAAAAGGGTGACAACCCTGTGACACTAAGCATGCTGCTGTTCTAGGCGAACTCTGCATAGAGCAAAAAAGAAGCCCAATTATTATAGGTAGTGCTACAAAAGCAACATTGATAATGTTCCAACATCCAATTAGTGCATTCGGTGAGTCCATTGGTATGGGGATGGAATCCATAAGTTATGGCTCCGGATAACCAGAGGGCAAGACATACAGCTTTCCAAAACTGGAAAATGAATTGGGGTCCTGTATTAGAAATGATGGTGGATGGCCATGCGAGCACAAGGCAATGCATGTAAAATGTTGCATCATCTCCACAGCCGGAGGGACCTTCCTAAATGGTGAAAAATGAGCCATCTTGGAAAACTAGTCAACTGTTAATATGATCATGGTGTATCCCTTTGACTTCTTTGGGTCTACAATAAAATCTGTAGCTATAGTATGCCTCGGTCTAGAGGCCACTGAAAGTGGAGGAAGAAAGCCATAGGACTTGGAATGAGAGACCTTATACTGGTTACATGTCGGACAGAAAGATACATGCTTTTCCACATCTCTGGCTACAGCAGGCCACCAAAAAGATCAAAGGATCAGTCCATGGTGTTTTTTTTTTGCTACAATGACCAGCACTTTCAGTGTCAGGACATTGTTTCAAGACTGCTCTTAGAATCACTGACTTAGGAACTAACAGTGCTTTTTTGAAAAAATGCAGGTCATTTTGTTTCTTTAGATCAAACATATCACAAACTTTCCTCACCTCTTCTGTACTCAATGATGAATATGTTTGTTTGACTTCCCCCAAAAAGGAAGTAACGGAAGATATTATTTGTTCTGAAGCCAATAAGGTTTATGGTTGAGCGTCCTAAATGAGAGAATCTTGACGATATAAACAATCAGCTAGAATGTTACGAGAACCCAGAATGTAGATAAGCACAAAATCCAACTCGGAGAAGAAATATGTCCTAAAGACTTGTCGACTGTTTCAACACTGAAAGTCCAGCAGAACCTGCAGATTCCAAAAATCTGTCCTGCTTTTGAAGGGATACAGACCCCTTTGAAGGAGATGACTCCTTACACTCAAGCTTCCTTCATAGCTAATAGTTATCTCTCGTTTATCCAAACGTTTTCTTCTGAAGGTGACAGAGTCATAAGATGGGATGTTCAAATCAATCATCTTCTTGAACTTGTTACAGCAGGGGGTCTAATGCCTTTCCTACTGCATGAGTTTTCACTATAAATTTCTTCATAGGATCTGGTTGTCTCAGGACTGGTGCTAAAGTAAAGGCCTTCTTTACAGCTTGGAAGGCATCTTCAACCTGTTGATCCCAATGGAATCCTCTACTCAGATTCTTCTTCTTTAAGAATCGAGAAATCTGGAAAGAGTATTCAGAGAAATTAAGAATGAACTGTCAATAAAAATTGGCGAACCCCAAGAAACTTCAAAGCATCTTAGATGGAAGAAGGCGGTGCCCATTTTAACACTGCTTTGAATCCATTGACGTTCCACTAGGGGAGAGAAGAAAATCCAAATACTAACTAAAGTTCAAAGATTTATTACAAATTCAAGGCCAAACATATGTAAATGAGTCTCAAGAAGTTATTATATAAGTACAAAATCACCAAAGGTGAAGTAAAGCTTTGAATCAGATTAGATCATACAAGCATAAGGCATACAAGAATCTCAGTAGAAGCAATAAAAAAGATTAGAAATATAATCTGATGGTCATTATGCAAGTTGCAGTCTTCCTGGCTAATCATTTAAAAACAAATTCAATCTAAATATCCTAACTAAGCTATAAGGTAAATCCTAATTATCTCTCAGGAAGGAAACATGGATGAAAATGGAACTAATCAGAAAATGTCAGAATAACAGGAACCTCAGTAGAAGTTTTGATAGAGAGGTGTGCGTGGTCACTCAACCAAATTAAGAATAGAAATCTGTACCTCTTCAAGTGTCAGATACATCTGCTCTAGCCAAAGGATACAAGGGGTCTGCCCGCTTTTAACTAACTAGATACCAGTTAAGACCTTGTAGAACCTTTGCGAATCCACATTATCAACAGCAATAGTTTTCCATCTTCCATGCTTAACTGGAATTTCCAACTGCCATCAGTCTTTCATCCCATGAAACAAGCATCACGACGACTTTGGGTGTATCCCAGATCCTGGTGCACACAGGGGAGTCTTTATTTTCCCAGTTTGTTAGCGCTCCTAGTCGTCGCCCACATATCCTCCTTTACCCCATTATTTCAAATACCCAAGTCTTTCATTAATAGTAGACTTATGCAGACGCACCTGCTAATAAAGAATAATAATACAACACAAGCAAAATTCCATGTTGAAAATTAAGCATAGAGAAACAACATTTCAGGCCTTCACTTAAACTAATTTAGTAAACGCTTCATTAACACATTCGGGATACATAGTTATATGTAAATTTTTCTTCATCGATGTAACATAATTATGCATAAATGTAATTATACACCTCAATTATAATACCACAATCCAAATACATGAATAGAAATGCATATACGGATTATATTTCAACTGATTAAAGTAATTATTAAGGCATACATATAGAATCGTGACCTTTTTTATGCGTGAAAGCACATTGAAAATTATGATTTTGATGCATCACTTGATATTACTAATATTAAAGTACAGGATGTATGTTTGTTGATTACACGTTAAGTGACAGTCTTGCAGTGCATAATGGCACAGCCAAGTTATGCGTTCTCAAAACCTATGTAGAACTTCTCCGTCATGTTGACGATGTTCAACTGGAGATCTGGAGAAAATCAAAGAGTTATCGAAATACACAACTATGCTGAGGTTTAAGAAGCCTGAAAAGATGGAATCCATGAAACTTTGAAAAATGAATGGGGCATTGCATAGCCCAAATAGCATTACTATGGGGCTCATTCTGAGCCCGGCGGGCGGCGGGCGCCGCCCGCCTGGAGGGAGCCGCCAAATGACCGCACCGCGGTCATAAGACCGCGGCGGCCATTCAGACATTTCCTCTGGGCCGGCGGGCGCTCTCCAAAAGAGCGCCCGCCGGCCCAGAGGAAATGCCCCTGCAACGAGGACGCTGGCTCAGAATTGAGCCGGCGTAGTTGCAGGGGTGCGACGGGTGCAGTTTGCACCCGTCGCGTATTTCAGTGTCTGCACTGCAGACACTGAAATACACAGTGGGGCCCTCTTACGGGGGCCCCTGCAGTGCCCATGCCATTGGCATGGGCACTGCAGGGGCCCCCAGGGGCCCCGCGGCACCCCCTACCGCCATCCTGTTCCTGGCGGGAGACCCGCCAGGAACAGGATGGCGGTAGGGGGTGTCAGAATCCCCATGGCTGCGGAGCGCGCTCCGCAGCCATGGAGGATTCCCCTGAGCAGCGGGAAGTCGGCGGGAGACCGCCGACTTTCCGCTTCTGACCGCGGCTGAACCGCCGCGGTCAGAATGCTCGTGGGAGCACCGCCAGCCTGTTGGCGGTGCTCCCGTGGTCGGTGGCCCTGGCGGCAGGGTCAGAATGACCCCCTTAATCCCTTAGTTGTTTGTGTACAAAGAACAGAGGAGCACCTGCAAGGAAAGAGATAGGACAGTGAGGCTGTTTTATAAGTTTTTATTTAGGTACTGACAGAGAACATTCTTCTCTGTTTCTGAAAGCATACACATCCTGCCATATGGTATTTTATACCTCGGTACAAGATTTATTGCAAACCAATGATGTGGAGGTAGCACTTGGACCTTTACCTTTTCAAAAGTATCACCAAAGTCATGAGAATCTGTGGGATCGGAGGACAGGCTTGCCATCACTGTTGTAGGTGCTGTAGAGATAGGCAAAATACCCGTTCCTGCCCTTGACTTGAAGAAAGACAGTTGTGGTTCAATGTTCCCTCTAGTTTTGTTACTCCATATGTGGCAATTAATGATCTCTGTGCACCACACCCAAAGCTGTGTGCACCAAAGGCACGCATCAAATCACTATGCAAGTGAGTGTAACACATAAGCTAAAATTAGAATGTTTGATTCACATTACCTTCTCAGTTTCCTTAACAAGGAAAACATATTTACATTCAAGTGACAGCTACCCTGTCAGCCCTAGTGGACTGTATACTTGAAGAGTGGAATATGTACGTTTCAATATGGTAAAAACAATGAAAGATGGATTTGAACCACATTACTTCTGTAATTTCTGTAAATCTCGTATTGGGAGAAGCTTTCTCTGACAAGAAATTAAAACATTTGTACACACTCCTAACACGAATAAGCTGCTTCCAGATAGTTGTTGAGTCTATCCGCCCATGGAATCAACTCCACCTTACGGTTCTTTGTCCACCTACAGCATGAAAATCAGGAGATCTATGGTGCTGAAAAGGTCCTGTTGGGACTACTGACAATCCGACCTAGTCTTCATCATAATAAAGCTAATCAATAACCATAGAACCGCGAGCACAATAAAATCTTGCTGCAGCCTAACATCTGATCCACTAGGTACAGGTTATAAGATGTAAAGAGACATATATACAAACTGAGATCCTAAATTTCTTTCACATTCACTTACATACATAAGCACTATTGAAAAGTAACAGTAACATAATTGGAGCACACCTTCAAATCGAATGCACAACATTAAACATGTTATGCTATAAATTAACATGTTAACAATTATACATGACTAGTAAATTATTCAACCACCCAGAAAGCAATTTGGGGGCCTTAGGAGCAGTATGACGTGTTTTAAAATGGTACAATACGATACCACATCATTCGATACTTATGCCGTACTCTGTTAAAGTTAAAACCTTTGCTATACTGGAGGCATTGGTGTGGCAAGTGAATTCTCCCAGTTTAGGGAGATCACTTGAAATTATGTTGCATTTCTGAGGAAGTGGGGATGAAATCCTTAACTGGGAGACAGTGGTTGATTTCACATACTGTTGAGACATGGTCTAACTTTGCCAGCCATTGAGTGATGTTCCATTTGCGTGATGTCCCAAATGAAGCCATAAGTGTACAAAAATAATACATCTATTATTTAATTAGAATGAAATAATGGCAGTCAGGTACCAGTGGTAAACAAATGTATTAACCACAGATTCGAGCTCTAACTACCGACTGGGCCCAACCCCCTTGGTGTTCCACATAACTATTATTTCAAATATATTGTGCTATCATTATATTGTGGAATAATATTGAGCTCCAAAATATCCACAAGGTAAGACTATACAGGTACATATAAGTGTACATGTATGTACGTGGGGGCGCCCTCACCATGTACACTTTTCTCATCAATATTTGTACTGCAAATATTGCAGTGATATTAGCAATGATGTCATAGATGATGTTATGAGTTATGTAATATTTGGGGTAATTAGCAGTGCATGGCGAGGGCGCTGCAGGAGGCTGGCTCAGTTTATGGTGTATACCTATGGTGGGGCAACCTATACTGAGTCCAGGCAACCCTAGTGATAGTGAATAGGTGTCCAGATGGCAAAAGCTCTCTAGGGGTAGCTGAGCAAGCAGCTGAAGCGTATCCAGGGGAAATATAAAGCACTTACAATACCACAGTAGTCAGAAAATAACTCACTCACAAGAGAGAACCACACAAGTGTTGCAAAATAAAGGATTCTTTATTACAGCACTACTACTAGACTAGCATTGGTATATCTCCCTTTGGAGATATCTACACATAATATATACACAAAGTAACCAACAGAAATAGCATAAAATACACATGGCCCTATGGGAGGGCTAAACCATATACTAAGAAAGTGGAATGTGAAATAGCGAACCCACCCCGAGGTACGTGTGGTAGTTAGCTAGGGGCTGGGGGCAGATGAAAACACCAAAGGTAAGTACGGTAAGTGCCCCCAGTGACCAGGTGCAAGGTAGTTATCTACCCAGTCTTCCTATAGGCTAACACAGAGAGTAGAGGTTGGAGTTCGTGTGATTCATGACCTTTCCCAGTGAACCCTGCGGAAACCAGCAGACAAGAAGAAGGCTGAAGAGTGCCCACACCCCATAATACATAGAAGACAGGAGTACCTACACCAGGGACCCGGATGCAGAGGGAAGAAGGGACTCTCTCTGAAGTCAGTGGAAGCCTCGGATTGTCCAGCTACTGTCACGACCTGTGGACCAGGCGGGTGGAACCCAAGGATTGATTCCAGGCGTAGAGGACCTGAAAGGGAAGGAGGCAGAGTCAGGCACCCTTGGAGGTGCCCAGATGGTACAGGTGGCACTGCCCACCATCCTAGAAGTGAAGTTCCTGCAAGTCGGTAGAAGAAGAAGTCCAGCTGCAGGGTCCAGGAGCTGCAGAAGATCCCAGGAGTCACCTAAGAGCTGCCCCTCGATGGACGCCGGATTGCAGGAGGGTCACTGACCAGCCAGGTCACCAGTAAGCACTGGGAAATGCAAACAATAACTGAAGAAGTATTTGCAGAGTTTTGGGGACCAGCAAGGTCCAGGAGACTCTACCCTTGAGGGCGAGCCTGGGATGGCCCTCAGCACTCAGGATGGCCAGCAGAAGTGGGTGGAGCCACCATGAGTGACCCACAGGCGATGGACACAGGGAGTCATAAGGAGCACAACAAAACAGAAGTCCCACATCACAGGAGTTGCAGGACAGGGGCTCATCTTCAAGTTGGAGAATGCTGGAGGCTGGGTTTCTTGGCGCCTGAAGATCTCCTGGAGAAAAAGTCAACAAGCCTCGGCATGTGCAACAGTCGTGGTGCACAGTGGTTCCAGTCCAGTGGCAGGAGCAGAGGCCCACAGTCTCCCAAGTTGGGCAGAAGACAAGCAGGACCCTGAGGAAGCCACAGACTTATCACCTGTGAAGCAGAGTCTTTTGGTGGTAGTGGAACAGCAGACCCCAATATCTGGTCGTCGTTGTCTTGAGTGCCAGTGGTTGCAGGGGGGTGACTCCTTCACTCCACGCGAGATTCCTTCATGCTTTCAAGTAAAGAGTCCATGTGACCCTGGAGGATGCGCAGCCTTGGATTTTGCAGAATTCTTGCAGTATCCAGAGAAATAATGTTGCAATGGGATCCTTCCCACCAGAAGCAGACGTGTTTGGGTTCCAAAACAGACCAGCAGCAGTTCCAAAGGCCAGGAGCAGAAGATGTCTTGCAGAGAGTTCCTTGGAGAGTATTGCTTGACAAAACTGAGGACCCACTCACAGGGGAGCCCAAAAGTAACCCTAAAATGGGGTTGTTCACTCTCTGAAATTACCCACCTGTCAGAGGGGATCAGGGATGTTACCCACCTGGCCTGACTAGTCAGATGCTCTCAGGGGCCTCTGCCTATCTTTTTTACAAGATGGCAGAATCAAGAGGCCACCTGGCAGAGCTATGTGCACCTCCGTAGGGGAGGAGTGGGACAGGGGATGGTCACTCCTCTGTCCTTTCTGTAGTTTTGTGCCAGAGCGAGAACTGGGGGTTCCTGAACTGGTGCATACCAGATTATGCAAGGATGGCACCAAATGTGCCCTTCAAAGCAGTCTTGTGGTGCTCAGAGGCCACCCCACCCCATCCTTTAGACCCCCTGGCGACGGTGTTAAAGCGGCGGTAAGACCGCCAACAGGCTGGTGGTAAAAAATTTGCAATTACGACCGTGGGGGAAACCGCCAACAAAGACAGCCACTTTAACACTCCGACCGCCACGGCGGTACAAACAAACAGCGCGGCGGTCACTGCCAACAGACAGGCGGGAGACAATGTACCGCCCACACTATTATGACGGGCCAATCCGCCACCTTTTCCGGGGCGGATTCACCGCGGATAAAAACACGGCGGAAACAGGAATTCCGAAGGGAAAACGCTCACCTGTACACACCCCACGAGGACACCATGGACCCGGAACTCCAAATTCTACCTGCGATAGTCTTCCTGCTCCTCTACCAGGAGCACGAACGCCGGCGGCGAAGACCACGGTGAGTACTGCACCTACGACACAAGGGAGGGGGAGGGAACAAACAGGGACATACACACGCAACAGGCAACACCCCCACCCACTACAACACACACACACTAATGCATATTAATACATCACAGTTCCACCCTCAACCCCCCTGGAAGAATGCAAAGACAATAGAAAATGAGTGTAACCATTGTAATATATTAAAATCAAGTAGGCAAAAATATATATATACACCATTTACAAATCATATACCAAGCATAGTAGTCCAGGTAGTGCTCCAATGAAGTCCGTGGAACACTGGGCCCACACGGTATGGGCGAGGCCCACACAAGATCCCCGACCATGACAGAGAGAACACTGCAGGGGCATCAGACAGCAACTAAACAGGCACCTCAGGGGGAGGGAAAGGGGGGGCACCTCAGCCGCTTGAGTGCACGACGCCAAATCCACGAGGGGGCCACATGCCCACTGTTCAATCCTGGGGAGTGCAAAGCCACAGTCTCTCAAGTCTCTACAGTGGGTGGGTTGTCCAATGTTCCATCTTGGGGAGTGCAAAGCCACAGTCTCTCAAGTCTCTACAGTGGGTGGCTTGCCCACTGTTCCATCCTGGGGAGTGCAAAGCCACAGTCTCTCAAGTCTCTACAGTGGGTGGGTTGCCCACTGTTCCATCCTGGGGAGTGCAAAGCCACAGTCTCTCAAGTGGATAACAGTCTCCACTGGTTCTGGAGGGGGCCTTGTGCCCAGAGTGCTTCATCGTGCTAAGGACAGAGGTAGTGGATGTATCTCTCCACTGGTTCTGGAGGGGGCCTTGTGCCCAGAGTGCTTCATCCTGCTAAGGACAGAGGTAGTGGATGGATCTCTTCACTGGTTCTGGAGGGGGCCTTGTGCCCAGACTCCTTCATTCTGCCCGTGACGGACTAAGTAGCATCAGTGCCCTTGGCGCTCATGGCCCAGCGGTGCTTGAGGCGGTGGTGCCCTGTTCAGCAGTGCTTGAGACGGCAGTGCCCTGTTCAGCAGTGCTTGAGACGGCGGTGCCCTGTTCAGCGGTGCTTGAGGCGGCGGTCCTCTGTTCAGCTGTGCTTGAGACGGCGGTACCCTGTTCAGCGGTGCTTGAGGCGGCGGTGCCCTGTTCAGCTGTGCTTGAGACGGCGGTGCCCTGGTCAGCGGTGCTTGAGATGGCGGTCTCCATTGCAGGGACTCAGCTGCTGGCGGTCCTTCATGGCCCAGCGGGGCTTTTGCTGGCGGTCCTTCATGGCCCAGCGGGGCTTTTGCTGGCGGTCCTTCATGGCCCAGCGGGGCTTGTGCTGGCGGTGGCCTCCTGGGCAGCTGGGCTTGTGCTGGCGGTGACCTCCTGGGCAGCTGGACTGGTGCTGACGGTGGCCTCCTGGGCAGCTGGGCTTGTGCTGGCGGTGGCCTCCTGGGCAGCTGGGCTGGTGCTGGCGGTGGCCTCCTGGGCAGCTGGGCTTGTGCTGGCGGTAGCCTCCTGGGCAGCTGGGCTTGTGCTGGCAGTGGCCTCCTGGGCAGCTGGGCTGGTGCTGGCGGTGGCCTCCTGGGCAGCTGGGCTTGTGCTGGCGGTGGCCTCCTGGGCAGCTGGGCTTGTGCTGGCAGTGGCCTCCTGGGCAGCTGGGCTGGTGCTGGCGGTGGCCTCCTGGGCAGCGGGGATGATGGCGGTCTTCTCCGCCGTGCTGCTCTTCCCAGACTTGCCGGGTTTCTTGTGGCCCTTCCCCACCTTGGAAGGTGTCACAGCTGACTCCACACTCCCACCGGGACCCCTGGGAGCGGCTTTGGTGGCTGGAGTCTTCCCCCTCTCCCGCCGGGCACTGGCCAACTTCCGATGCTTCACAGGTGGGGGACTGTCTGTGCTGTGGCTCCGTGCCACACTGGCTGCCCTGGTGGCCGGTGCACTCCAGATTCCGGTGACTACAGGCACCACTGGTCCCGGAGATGTTGTGGCTGAGGTGCTAGTTCGGGACCTATGAGACGGACGGGGTGGGGGAGGTGTGGGAAAGAGGTCAAGGTTGGACAGGAAAAGTTTTTTTGACACACTGGGACGGGTAGCTGGAGGGGGTTTGGGAGTGGAGGAAGAGGTTGTGGTTGTAGGAGGTGTTCGTTTACTGACTTTGGGTGAAGGTGCATGCGCTGGAGGCTGTCGTGAGGTGGATGGCTGTTGGGTGGGTGTGTGCCTGCGTTTGTGTATCTTCGGAGAGGGCATCAAAGACACACTGGGAGAGGACACAGGGGACGTGTGAATGGTAGTGGGGGTGGTGACTGCATGTGAGCGGGGTGTGGTGGTGGGTGTGCCGGAGAGGGACGTAGTGGCTGTAGAGGTAGTGCATGCAGGTGTGAGTGTAGACGAGACACGGAGGGAGGAGGGAGACGAGGAGGAGGGGGACACAGTGGAGGCAGTGGATGTTGGTGTGTCTGCATGTGTGTAATGCTTGCGTGAGTGCCTGTGGGATGTGTGGTGCTTATGTTTGCCTGAGCTTCCCTTGGGTGTTGAGGTGTGTGCATGCTGGTCTGTAGGTGTGCTTGGGATAGGCTGAGGTACAGGGGATTGGGTCGGGGTGGAGGAAGTTGGAGGGGGGAGGCTAGACACAGGGACAATGGCTGCCATCAGTGCTGAGGCCAGAGTCTGAAAAGCTCGCTGAAGGGCCGCCTGACCAGAATGAATGCCCTCCAGGAATGCATTTGTTTGTTGCAACTGCCTTTCTACACCCTGGATGGCATTCAAAATGGTAGACTGCCCAACAGTGAGGGACCTGAGGAGGTCAATGGCCTCCTCACTGAGGGCAGCAGGGGTGACTGGGGCAGGGCCTGAAGTGAAGGTGATGCCCACCCTCCAAGGTGAGCGGGCATGGGGCGAAGGCTGAGGGGCTGCTGGGAGGGCGGTGCTGGAAGGGGGGGTGGCGGCTGTACCTGTAGATGGGGGGGCACAGATGTTGACGCCACCACAAGGGAGCTCGCATCAGAGGACGAGTCCGTATCACTGGTCTCAGCTCCTGTCCCCGTCGTGGAGCTCCCCTCGCCCTCCGTCCCACTGGTGAACTCTGAGTCCGTAGTGTGGCCCTCCATGGCCATGTGGGATGCAGCTCCCTCCTGCTCCTGTGCCACTGCTCCTCCGCCTGGTGATGCTAATGCACACAAGAACAGGGAGACCACAAAAAGGGGGGGACGACAAAAGAAAGACATGTTGAGTGCATGCATTACCGCTACCGTTGGTGGACACGACAGACACAGAAGCCCCCTGCATTACGCCGCGCTCTTGGGCTCCACTGTTCAATTCCTGGGAAATGGCCTACAAGGCTATGGACGACATCTGCACACATAGATGACACAGGGGCATGACTAGGTGTAGTTGTCACTCTACAGAGGTGGGGTGGGGTGCCACATGGCCTGCCTTACGGAGGGACCTTGCCTACGGAACTCGCCCTGACCTAGGGAAACCCACAGCCCACCTCCCCCACCCAGACCCCTCCACCGCGCGCAAAGTCAGCAGAATGCAAGTGTACTCACCCCCTTGTGGCTGCTGTGATGCCCTCAAGCGCCCATCCAACTCCGTGTACCCCACCGCCAGGATCCTGAACATCAGGGGGGTCATGGTGCGATGGGCACCCCTCCCACGTTGGGAGGCCATCCCCAGCTGAGCCTCCGCCATCTTCTTGCTCCAGCGTCGAATGTCCTCCCATCTTTTCCGGCAGTGGGTGCTCCGTCTGTGGTAGACTCCCAGGGTCCGGACGTCTTTGCCGATGGCACGCCAAATATGTTTTTTTTGGGGGGCACTGACCTACATGATTTGTACAGGGGGAAGAAAAAGTTATTACCAACTGCACCGTCAAAGTGATTGGCCCCCATCCCTACCCTTGCCATGTGGCACATGCACGCCGCACTCTCCCCCCTTCCTTCTTACATCCACCCCTCTCCACACACGCATAGCCCATACATCATGCTCCCAGTGTACTTACCTGTTTGTCTGGAGGACCGTAGAGTAGCGTGTACTGGGGGAGGACGCCATCCACGAGTTTCTCCAACTCCTCCGATGTGAAGGCAGGGGCACTTTCCCCAGACACTCGAGCCATTGTCTCTTCCAGACTGAGGTCACAGCAGCACTTGCAGTGTAGGTCCTCTCCTGTCGAAGATCAGGTATTGAGTGATTGAACAGATAGAAAATGGTGGTCACGTCCGCGGCGGTGCGTACCGTCACCGCCGGCGTACATCGTCATTGCCTCCTGGGACCCATAGGGTCCAATGTTAACCAATGCAGCATTGCGCCGCCGGTCTTCGACCGCCTACCGCAACGGTGTACAACGCCAGCGCAGTTACCTCACATCCCATTGTCCCACTTTAGAGGTTAGGCAGCCGCCATTTCAGGGGCCCACATGGCTTCATTTTCAACTGCGTCACACATACCTAGGCCTAGACTCAACACACATACAGGCCACTTTTTGAGTATGAATGGTGTTCTGTGTAAGCTGTGGGTACGTACCTCTGAGTTGTTTGACTCTGTGCTCGCTGTTGTCCTTCATAGGCACTGTCCGCTGGGACATGTGAGGAGATGGCGGCATCCTCCGGTGTACCGACCGTTGGTGGACCTTTCGACAATGGAGGAAAGACATGTGATAATCACATACAGGCTTGACCGTGCCACAATCCAGGAACTGTGTACCCAGCTGGAGCCAGACCTGATGTCAGCTATCCGCCATCCCACAGGAATCCCCCCTCAAGTGCAGGTGGTGTCAGTGCTCCATTTCCTTGCAAGTGGGTCATTTCAAACAACAGTGGCCATAGCATCAGGGATGTCCCAGCCTATGTTTTCCAACGTGTTGTCCAGAGTGTTGTCTGCCCTGCTGAAACACATGCGGAGCTACATCGTTTTCCCTCAGGTGGAGGATTTGCCTACAGTGAAAGGTGATTTCAATGCCCTGGGACATATCCACAACATCATAGGTGCCACTGTTGGGACACATGTGGCTTTGCCCCCCCACCCACAGAAGTGAACAGGTGTACAGAAACCGGAAGAGTTATCATTCGATGAATGTACAGATGGTATGTTTGGCAGACCAGTACATCTCCCATGTGAATGCCATGTTCCCTGGCTCAGTGCATGACGCTTACATCCTGCGGAATAGCAGCATCCCTTATGTGATGGGTCAACTCCAGAGGCACTGTGGCGGTCATTCCGACCGTGGCGGTCGGCGGTGAAGCGGCGGTAAGACCACCAACAGGCTGGCGGTCTTTTTTCTAACATTCTGACCATGGCGGTTACCGCCATGGCCAGCCGCCGCTTCACCGTTCCGACCGCCACAGCGGTAACGACCACCGGGCTGGAGACCTGGGTCTCCAGCCCGGCGGTCGTCACATACCGCCGGCGGTATTCCGACCCGCCTGACCCCGGCTTACCGCCATGGATTTCATGCGGTTTGGGACCGCCATGAAATCCATGGCGGTAAGCACTATCAGTGCCAGGGAATCCCTTCCCTCGCACTGATAGGGGTCTCCCCCACCCCCCACCCCCACCACAACTCCCTCCCCTACCCCCCCACCACCCCTGCCACCCCCAAAAGGTTGCAGGACCCCCCTCCCCACCCCGATCCCCAACATGTACACACACATACACACATACACGCACGCATACATGCACGCATTCATGCACATACACACGCCCCCCCCGCATTCATGCACGCAGTCATGCACATACACACACGCACACCCCCATGCACGCACACAACTCACAACACCCCTCCACCCCCTTTCCCTAACGGACGATCACCTTACCTGTTCCGGTGATCCTCCGGGAGGGAACGGGACCCATGGGGGCAGCTCCGCCGACACCGCCACGCCAACAGAACACCGCCACAGCGAATCACAAGTCGTGATTCGCTGGGCGGTGTTCTGTTGGCGTGGCGGTGGAGGTGGAGCTACCTCCACTTCCCCGCCTGCCGCCAGTATGGCTGTTGGCGGCTCTTCGTCCGGAAACGGGCGGAGCGCTGCCAACGGTCGTAATGGCCCGTGCAGAAGACCGCCAGCACTGGCGGTCTTCCGTACGGCGGTCCCTCGGCGGTCTACAAAAAAGACCGCCGAGGTCAGAATGACCCCCTGTGTGTGGCTATTAGGTGAGCACCTGGAAGCTAGTCAGTGGGAATGGTTGTCTGGGTCTGGGGATATCCCTCCAGGTTAGTGTGTGTCTAACAGTTGTCCCTCGCCATTTGCAGGTGACTCTGGTTACCCCAACCTGTCATGGCTACTGACCCCAGTGAGGAATCCCAGGACAAGAGCAGAGGAACGCTACAATGAAGCACATGGGCGAACTAAGAGGGTGATCAAACGCACCTTCGGCCTCCTGACGGCGAGGTTCAGGTGCCTCTATATGACAGGTGGATCCCTATTCAACTCACCAAAGAAGGTGTGCCAGATCATTGTGGCCTGCTGTATGCTTCACAACTTGGCTTTGCGACGACAGGTGCCCTTTCTGCAGGAGGATGGTCTAGATGGCGGTGTTTTTGCAGCTGTGGAGCCTGTGGACAGTGAAGACGAGGAAGCAGAGGAAGAAGACATGGACAACAGGGACTCTGTGATCCAGCAATATTTCCAGTGAAACACAGGTAAGAATACAAACCTGCCTACTACATGTACCTATACACTACTACCTCTCTACTGTCTGTCTTTTTCACCCAGCGTATGGTCACTGAGTTGTCACTTTCCCTTACGATTTCACAGATCTGGGTCCCATGGTGTGACATCTGCTTTGATTCCTCATGGACTAGAGCTGTGTGACATAGGTATGTTGACATTACAAATGAAAGAGCTTTTTGCCTCAGTTATTGCTAATACAGTATTCCAAAATCACAGACAGACTCCAGATTGTTTTGTGCTTTAAGGGTGTTTATTTAAGTGCTCAAAATTAAAGGGGGTAGCAAAATGGTGAGGGGTGATGGCGGAGGAATGTCCATGGCAGAGTCCAGTCTATTAGTCTCACAGGTGCATTGCCCAAATGGGCATAGGAAGTGGAGCTGGGGCAGTTTAAGGATGGACAGGGTGACAAAGTGGGACAGTAGGATGACAATCAGGGTGGTCTTATTTCTTGGCGGGGATCTTGGCATCGTTCTCTGTCTTGTTCCTGGATCTCAGGGACCGTTTGCAAGGTGGTTCTCCCTCTGCAGGGGGTAGGGTGCTGGTGTGGTGGTCCTGTGGCGGTGCCTCCTGTCCACTAGCGCCGGCGGAGGTGGTGGGCAGTTCATCATCCATGCTAGTTTCAGGGGCCCCTTGTAGTGCCACAGTGTCCCTCCTGGTGTTGAGTACTTCCTTCAGCACCCCTACAATGGTGCCCAGGGTGGAATTGATAGTTCTGAGTTCCTCCCTGAAGCCCATATACTGTTCCTCCTGCAGGCGCTGGGTCTCCTGAAACTTGGCTAGTACCGTTGCCATCGTCTCCTGGGAGTGGTGGTAGGCTCCCATGATGGAGGAGAGGGCCTTGTGGAGAGTGGGTTCCCTGGGCCTGTCCGCCCCCTGTCGCACAGTAGCCCTCCCAGTTCCCCTGTGTTCCTGGGCCTCCGTCCCCTGGACCGTGTGCCCACTACCACTGCCCCCAGGTCCCTGTTGTTGTTGGGGTGGTGGGTTAGCCTGGGTTCCCTGTAGTGGTGGACACACTGCTGATTGACGTGTCCTGGGGACGGAGGTATGGGCCCGCTGGGTGGGTGCTGTGCTGGTGTTTCCAGAGGGGGGAAGCTCTGTAGTGGCCTGTGACTGGGTGTGGGGAACCGACTGTCCCGAGGTCCCAGATGGGCCGGGCTGGTCATCTAGATCCAGTTGGACAGAGGTGCTGTCATCACTGTGGGCCTCTTCTGTTGGTAGTTTGGACAGGTGTGGACCCTCCTGTCCGGTGACGTTGGTTAGGGGTCCTGCAGGGTATAAAGGCATGATTATTGCATCTGTGTGTGTCAAGGTGTGCAATGGGTGGGTGACCATGTACCCCAGTGCTAGCATTCCTGTGTGGGACCTTGTGTGATGATGGTTTAGGGGGGTGTATGGGTATGTGCAGTGGGCATGCTTTAGTGATGGGTGTCCATGCTTTGTTGTTGCATGCAGGGCTTGGTGTTGGGATGTGTGGTTTGTAATAGTGGGACATTTGTGAGGAGTAGGAGTGATGGGGGTGAGTGTGAGGGTGGGGGTATGTGCTGGCATGCAGGTAGTGTGGGGGATGTAATAGTAAAGCTTTGACTTACCAGAGTCCATTCCTCCACCTACTCCTGCGAGGCCCTCAGGATGCAGAATCGCCAAGACCTGCTCCTCCCATGTTGTTAGTTGTGGGGGAGGAGGTGGGGGTCTGCCGCCAGTCCGCTGAACCACCAGGTGGTGTCTGGAGACCACGGAACGCACCTTCCCCCGTAGGTCGTTCCACCTCTTCCTGATGTCCTCCTGATTTCTTGGGTGTTGTCCCACTGCGTTGACCATGTCCACTATTGTTCGCCATTGCTCCATCTTCCTTGCAATGGAGGTGTGCTGCACCTGTGATCCGAATAGCTGTGGTTCTACCCGGACGATTTCCTCCACCATGACCCTGAGCTCCTCCTCCGAGAACCTGGGGTGTCTTTGCCGTGCCATGGGGTGGTGTAGATGATATGTGGGGTGGTGTGTGGGGTGATAAGTGTGCTGATATGTAGTGGGTTGTTGTGTGAGGTGCGTGGAAGTTATGTGGGTGATGGTGTTGTGTGCCTGTGGATGCTAGTGTTGTTGATGATGGTGTCTCTCTCTGGCTTTCGTTCGTGATTTGTGGTCGTAAGGGTTTGTGGGCGATGTGGGTGTGTGTTTTATAGTGTATTGAATGTGTGGGAGTGGTGTGTGTATGTGTATCAGGTGTGTGTATTTGGAATTGTCCAATGTGGCTGTGTTTTGTATATGTGTGTGTATGTAGAGCGAGGCGGTGTGTACCGCCAATGGAATACCGCGGGTGAAGGACAGTGTTTATCACTGACCTTTGGTGCAGCGGATTTGTGTGGGT
Source organism: Pleurodeles waltl (assembly GCF_031143425.1). Classification (NCBI taxonomy): domain Eukaryota; kingdom Metazoa; phylum Chordata; class Amphibia; order Caudata; family Salamandridae; genus Pleurodeles; species Pleurodeles waltl. Next base: position 158,490,075 of record NC_090446.1, on the reverse strand, counting down.
GTCTGAATTTTGATGGATTCCGAACTGTGGGCCATAATAGCTGTGGCGGAATTCCGCGGCCGCGGTGGTGTGGTGGCGGTCTTCTGCACGGCGGTAAGCGGCTTTTACCGCCAATGTCATAATGAGGGCCCTAATACGCAGGAGGAGATTATGCAAGGAGGGCACCAAATGTGCTCTTCAAAGCAGTCTGGTGGTGCTCACAAGCCACCCCACCCCATTTCTTAGACACCTAATACACAGGGGGAGATGGTCATACCTCTCCCCTGCAGGAAATCCTTTATTCTGCCTTTCCGGCCTGAGCCAGGCTCACCAGCAGGAGGGAAGAACAGTGTCTGGGGTCAGCAGCAGCGTGGGCTGGCAGCTTGACCCTGTAAGGCTGCACAGGCAGAACTGGGGGATCCTCTAAGGAACCCCCATAGTAAGTGGTATCATGCAACTAGCACTGAAATCGATGCAGTTGCATGATTCCAACATGTTTGATACCAAACATGCTTAGTTTCGGAGAAGCCATTAGCCATTTTGTAGTTGGGTTACTCGTGTTGACCAGTGTCCACTACATACCTTAAAATGTCTTTCCCGCACTTACAGAGTCCAGGAAATGGAGCCTGTGGTCTGTAGGCGCACCCTGCTAATGCAAGGGTACCCTCACACTTAGGGACTTGCACCCTACCCTTGGTCTGAAGGGCCTACTAGAGGGGTGACATATAGGGGCTCATTCTGAGCCCGGCGGGCGGCGGGAGCCGCCTGCCTGGAGGGAGCCGCCAAATGACCGCACCGCGGTCAAAAGACCGCGGCGGCCATTCAGACATTTCCCCTGGGCCGGCGGGCGCTCTCCAAAAGAGCGCCCGCCGGCCCAGAGGAAATGCCCCTGCAACGAGGACGCCGGCTCAGAATTGAGCCGGCGTAGTTGCAGGGGTGCGACGGGTGCAGTTTGCACCCGTCTCGTATTTCAGTGTCTGCATTGCAGACACTGAAATACACAGTGGGGCCCTCTTATGGGGGCCCCTGCAGTGCCCATGCCATTGGCATGGGCACTGCAGGGGCCCCCAGGGGCCCCGCGGCACCCCCTACCGCCATCCTGTTCCTGGCGGGCGAACCGCCAGGAACAGGATGGCGGTAGGGGGTGTCAGAATCCCCCATGGCGGCGCAGCAAGCTGCGCCGCCATGGGGGATTCCAAGGGCAGCGGAAAACCGCCGGGGTCAGAATGACCCCCATAGTGTCGAAGTGCAGTGACCAGGATATAAGTCAAGCCTTATATCTGTGGTGAAAGGATACTTGCACCATTTCGCACAGGCTACAATGGCAAGCCTGCAGACACAGTTTTCATGGGCTCCTATGGGTGGCACAATACATGCTGCAGCCCATGGGGGACCCCTGGTGTACTAGTGCTCTGGGTACCTGTCACAAAACTGAGGCTTGTGACCCCCCACATAAATCATACACATAGTCATGTTAGGCAGGACACGGGAAAGAGGAACAGTACCCCTGATGTTTCTACCTTCTCATTCCAGCTGGACTGCCTCCTACAACCTGCTACATTTGAGAAGGAGTTCCCCGACGGCCATATATTGCATGAAGGAGCCCCTGGAACCCTCCTGAAGTGGTGGCAACAGGGGAGTGAGGAATACTGTGGGCTCTTTAAGGGGGGGTGTCCTTAGGAGAGCGGAGGAGCCTTTTGATTGGAAGACGCAAAGGTGTGGAAAAACGTAGACCTGGAAAAGAAGGCTACTGATTCAGAGAGAGAGGACGAGGGGGAGACAGCGTCTCGGAATGAGAGGAGAGTCCTGCAGAACCCCAAGGTAAAAAGCACCAGAAAACATGGAGGACAACCCGCCCCAGAGGCGGTGACGGAGGAAACGCCAGAGAAGCATAACGGCAGGAAGGACGCTGTTCGGACCTATTGTCTCGCCATGTTCGAGGAAGAATGTGGCTCTTTCAGGTGCGTACACGGGTCTGGGGAAGGTCGGGAAGAAGGGGAGAGAAAGCATATACTTAGTGAGAGTTCAGGCACAATACTAACCAAACGCATGGTTATACATGTATATGTATTCTTTTCTTTTCTTCACAATTGTTTTTTTTTTGTTTCCCCCTAAACATGATGTCCAAACCAATTAACTCCCATAGAAAAGGGGGAGGGGGGCTGACGTATCACGATACACAGCGAGTTGGTTTAGACAACTCTAAAAAGGGAATTTATCATATGATGTTGCTTATTTGAAGTCCTCAGACAAAATAAGCAATCTTTAGAAAATAAATAATGGTAATGGTGACACTGTAAACCCTCCCCCCACGAAATATTCATGTGGTGAAAAAATAAATAGTATAAATAACGGAGAGCACTTACCTGAGCCATCTTCTTCCTCCGAGGGAAACTTGAGGAACGACAGTCCCGGATCCCAAGACATGGGGGTGTCCTGAGGAAGAGAAGCATTAAGAGACTAAGAAACGAATCATTAAGGAAAACACAGTCAATAAAGTATCATAAGTGTTACACCACCTTGTGAGGAGAGGCCTCTTTTTGACATGGTTAGCCCCCACTTTTTTGCCTGATGTATGATGTGGCCTAGAAAATTGTAGTGCCAAGGGTCCCTCCTAATCAGGTTACCTGGGCCAGAGCTCTTTTCCTAAAACTGTTATGATGTATTGGCACAATTAGAGACACTTTCAGCTGCCACTATAAGTACCTAGTAAATGGTATTACGTACCCAGAGCATGGGGTACTAAGGGTAGGCCCCTGAGGGCAGCAGTACTGATAATGCGACCCTCTAGAGCCATGCATTTCAGTACACCCAGCACTGCCATTGCAGGCTGAGTGCCCTGATGCAAAGCTAAGAAGTAAACTCAACATAGCACACTGCCTGTGCTCCCTGTCCACTCCACACTTCATGCACTTTAGGTAAGTCAACCCTCTGGCAGGACTTTCAGCCCTAAGGCAGGGTGCTCCGTATTGTATGTGAGGGCATAGCTGCATGAGCAATATGCCCCCACTGTGTCCTTGCCAAACCTGGGACATAGTGAGTGAACAGAGCAGCCATTTTAAAATGCATGTGCTGAACACTGGTCTGTACGAGTTTCATAGCAACATAATGGCCACTCTGAACCCTGGGTTGTTTGGTATCAAACAACTCAGAATGATAAACCCCCACTGGTGCCAGTGGTGAATTTATTATGAAATGTACCCAGGGGTCATCTTAGAGGTGCCCACTGCGAAAGCTAACTGCCCTGGCATGGTTGCTAAATGGTTCTATCCAGCCTGCCACCACCAGGCATCCAATCTACAACCTAGGGGAAGAGATCTGTCTCTCTGGATTGTAGAACAATGCCCTTCCTGGGGGTTGGTGCTAACACCCCCTGTCTCAGGAATGTGTTCTGCCCTGCTGGCGAGCTTCAAAGGGCTTGCCACCTTTCAACCCCAGGCCTGCTGCTAGCAGCAGATGGCCATCCCCATTGCAAACCCCCACTTTTGCCTGGAGTAACAGCGGAGAACCATACAAAGGATAGGGGAAGTGGCCCCACTTTGCATGCGCTACCCCTAAGGTGTTGTCTTCGAGGTGGACCCTCCATTTTATTTTCCTCCAAATAGCCAACCAGGTATAAGGATGTGACCTATGCCCACCTGAAGGGGTCACTCAGTGGTTGTAGTCACCCTAAGGTAGATGACCCATTGGTCACTACCAGGTTCCCCCTAAAACACCCCCTTAATTTAGTATTTAGAGGACTTCCCTAGACTAGGAAATCAGATTTGATGAACAAAAGAAGACCAGCACCAAGAAGATCCAAAGCCCAAGAACTGTGGACCTACTGTACCAAGGAAAAGGCACCAAACCCTGCCTGCTGCACCCAGGACCCGAAAATTGCCGCTGAGGAGCAATGTTCCCTATAATTTTTTTCCACTGTGTGCGGCAGTGTGCGGTCTCTGTGCGCTGCAGCCAAGGATACGTGCGCCAAGAAATTGACCATTCACGCGCGCGCAGCGCATAATTGGCCAAGATCTTTGGCATTAGCCTCTCCATACCACTAAAGCAAAAAAGGGATATCATTGCTCCATGCAATAGGGCATCAAGGCAGTTTTGTGACCTGGTTGCACACCCCAAGGACATGACCTGTTAAGTGCCACCTACACCCCAGTTAGAGAAAACAGAGGAACATTGCCCGCGGCCTTTAAACGCTGTTTTCATTGACTTACATTCAGATTCAAATATGAGCATTTTCTGCAATAGGAGAGCACGACTATCACTCTAAAAGGCTTATTTGAGCTGAGAAAGTGATAATGCATATAAACAACTATGAAGTATGACAATGATGGAAAAGTTGATAACAGCACATTTCCTACTGTTCTGAAGCATTTCCTAGCTCATTAACCAATAATTTTCAACATAAATATCACTTGCTCGCTTGTGTGCTAAAGTACGCCAAATGATGTTTAAAACACTCCCCGCAGCCTTCAAACGCTGTTTTCATTTACTTCAATCCAGATTAAAATATGAGCATTTTCTGCAATAGGAGAGCACGACTATCGCTCTAAAATGCTTATTTGAGCTGAGAAAGTGATAATGCATATAAACAACTATGAAGTATGACAATGATGGAAAAGTTGATAACAGCACATTTCCTACTGTTCTGAAGCATTTCCTAGCTCATTAACCAATAATTTTCAACATAAATATCACTTGCTCGCTTGTGTGCTAAAGTACGCCAAATGATGTTTAAAACACTCCCCGCGGCCTTTAAACGCTGTTTTCATTTACTTCAATCCAGATTAAAATATGAGCATTTTCTGCAATAGGAGAGCACGACTATCGCTCTAAAAGGCTTATTTATTAACGTGCTTACAGGGAACATTGCTGAGGAGCTGCTGGACAACTCTGATGACTGCGGAAACAAACCCTGTCAGTGTGCCAAGTTTGGTGGCAACGCGACCTCCAGCGGCCAAACCGTGCTAATACCAGGAGTATTGGTCAGCCCACATCGGACATCAAGAAAAACAGCCTGCCCGGGGCTGAAAAAGGACCAGGAGAAAGCACCAGTCACGGGACTTTAGAAGCAATGTGGACCTCCCACCAGAATGCTCCCATTGTCCTGTGAACGATCCTGGAACCATCTTACCTACTGCTCCTGAGGGCATCCTTGCGCACAGCTCCTGGCTCACCAATTCTCTCTGCACCTGTCCACCCTGTGCCTTGCACCGAAGAACCTGCTGTGCCCTAAAAGTCCCCCAACCCTTGCGACCTCGACACTCCAAGATGACCCCCAAGGAACCATCTTTAAACTTACCTGTGCAGCGCTTTTCCAAGTTTTCCCACGCAGTGGTCCTTCACCAGCTCCAGAGACCTTCTCCCACTGCTCCCACCAGAACCAAGAGCGTTGCGAACCTCTCCAGCTGGTGCAGTGTGCCCGCCGTTGACCTCCACCAACCTACAAAAGAACTTGCTAAACCAACTGTACAATTTTTAATGTATTTTTTAAAGGTAATCCTCCATTGATTCCTATTGTGCGTAATTATGCATAAAAATACTATTTTTATTAAACTTCAAAAACTCATATCTCGAAAAGTACTTACCCAATTCTAATGATCTTTGTCTTAAAATGTATATAAAATGTGAAGTAGTTTCATAAATTGGTTTTGAGTTATTCCTTTGAGTGTGTGAGTTGCAGGATTGATGCTGTGAGTACAATAAATTCTTTGCACTTCTTCAATACTGGCCTAACTGCTCGACCAAGCTAACTTAAAAATTAGAGCAATCAGTGATCTAGTTTTACCCCTGTAAAGCAACGTGTGGATGCCTAGCTTTACACACTACATAGAGTGCCAGCTTCCTACACAACTCCTATATCTAGTCCTATTTATTCGCGAACCTGCAAAAGTACCTAAGTACCATCTAGGGACATATATAGGTGCACCAGTATGCCAATCTTGGGTGTAAAAAGTTTACCTGCAACCAAACTTAGGGGCGAGAGCACAGATTAGCAGGATCCTAGTGAACTACAGTCTAAACACCCTGACATCAGGCAAAAAGTGGGGGCATCTAAGCTAGAAAGATGGCACTTTCCTACAGGTGCAAGTTTTAGTTACCTTAGGGTACGAGCTATAGTTTCTTAAAATAACTCGAACTATAACTTAGTTTTCAGCATCGTAAAAGAACTCTCCAACCCAAACGCCACCGTCAATTACATCACCCCCTCCCAAGAACTATGCGACGCCCTAGCAAACGCCTTCCAACGAAAAATCACAGACATCCACGACAGCTTCAACTCCCCTCACACTCCGGACGCTCCTACCCCACCCACCACGAACTCCACCCGCTCCAGCCGACTGACCTCCTGGACCAACATCAGCGACGACGAAACCCGCAAGACCATGAACTCCATCCACTCCGGATCACCATCAGACCCCTGCCCACACCACATCTTCAGCAAAGCAGACACGACCATAGCACTACACCTACGTAAAGCCATCAACATCTCCTTCGAAACTGCAAGATTCCTGGACAGCTGGAAACACGCCGAAATCAACGCCCTTCTCAAGAAACCAAAGGCAGACCCCAAGGACCTGAAAAACATCTGGCCCATCTCTCTGCTCCCGTTCCAGACAAAGGTCACCGAGAAAATCATCAACACTCGAAGACAACAACATCCTCGACCCCTCCCTGTCCGGCTTCAGACGCAACCACCGCACCGAAACCGCCCTCCTCGCCGCCACAGATGACATCAGAAGCCACTGCGACAATGGAGAAACATCAGCCCTCATCCTCCTAGACCTATCAGCCCCCTTTGACACCGTGTGTCACCACACCCTAAAATCCCGCCTCCACAAAGCAGGAATCCAGAACCAGGCCCTCGAATGGACCGCATCCTTCCTCGCCGGCAGAACCCAAATAGTCTGCCTCCCCCGTACCAATCCAAAGCCTTCAACATCATCTGTGGCGTACCCCAGGGCTCATCCCTCAGCCCGACGCTGTTCAACATCTACATGGCCCCCCTCGCACAAGTGGCCCGTCAGCACAACCTCAACATCATCTCCTATGCCGACGACATCCAACTCATCCTCTCCCTCACCAAGGACCCACACACCGCCAAAACCAACCTCCACGAGGGACTAAAAGCCATCGCTGACTGGATGAGAGACAGCTGGCTAAAACTGAACTCGGTCAAAACAGAGGTCCTCATCCTTGGGCGCACACCCTCCGCCTGGTACAACTCATGGTGGCCGTCCACGCTGGGTCCCCCATCGACACCGACCGACAGCGCACAAAACCTCGGCTTCACCCTCGACTCCTCACTCTCCATGTCAAAGCAGGTCAGCACCATCTCTTCCTCCTGCTACAACACTCTCCACATGCTTCGCAGAATTTACAAATGTAACCCAACAGAAACAAGAAAAACAGTAACCCAGGCCCTCGTCAGCAGCAGACTCGACTACGGCAACACCCTCTACACCGGTATCTGATCCAAACTCCTCCAACTCATCCCAAACGCCTCCGCCCGACTCATCCTCAACATCCCTCGCCACTGCCACATCACCCCCCACCTAAGAGACCTTCACTGGCTCCCCGTCAACAAGAGGATCACCTTCAAGCTCCTCACCCACGCACACAAGGCACTCCACAACACCTGACCATCATACCTGAACAACAGACTCAGCTTCTACACCCCCACTCGGCATTTCCGCTCCGCTAACCTCGCCCTCGCCTCCGTCCCCCGCATCTGACGCAAATCTTCCGGCGGCAGATCATTCTCGTACCTCGTCGCCAAGACCTGGAACACCCTCCCGCCGGATCTACGACAGACCCAGGACCTTCTTTCCTTCAGAAAGCTACTCAAGACTTGGCTCTTCGAGCAGTAGCAGCACCCCCCCCAGCGCCTTGAAACCCTCACGGGTATGTAGCGCGCTTTACAAATTGATTGATTGATTGATAACAGCTGAATTTCTATGGTTTTGTATGTTTGAAATGTGAGCCTAACTCTGACATCCCTGTAACCTTTGGTTTTTCAAGTGAATCTCTATGTTTTTCAAAAATTATTTTTCCTAACTATACCTTCCCTGTAACCCTTGTAATTTTCAGTGAATATCTATGTTTTTTTTAAACGTAAAGTAATTTCAATTACTTTATGTTAATCCATCCACCGCCATGCATGGCCTTCGGCTGGAATTGGCTGCAGGGTCTGGCATCAGTCATAATTCATTGTATCCCTGGGGGGTGGTGGTCCCTGGGGCTGCGGGGAAGGCCATCGGGCCTCCCCAACATATCAAAACTACTTTTGCCCCAGGAGGGTATTAGGAGTACTTAAAATAAGACTAAACTCTTCTGGTAAGCGCATGGTGAATACTGGAATCTAACATGAATGGAATATTACCCTTGGAAATAAACAGAAGTCTGTTGCAGCCTCAGTTATCGTGCCTTATCCAACTGTTTGACCTTTGCCAAATTCTACTCTGCGTGTGAAGAATAATAGGAAGGTGCTGCCTGTGCAGAAACCAGTAGCAATGCGTGTCTGCATCCTCAGTGGGGATTACTAAAAAATAAACTCTAAGCGGATAATAAAATAACTGTCATAAAATGGACTCTAACTTCCTTTGAGTTTCTGCTTTGTAAGTGTGTGTGGTCTCAGAACACTATAACTTACATTTTCCAGACAGCACCTTTCTGGACAAGGGATCTCCAGAAGACTCTTTTTAAACAGTAGTAATGTTGTGGTTTTCAGACCGATAATGTTGATTCATCATATGGAACTATTGTACAGGGCACCAAAGCCTGAATGGCATCATTGACGCTAAAAAAACACATTAATAACTAAATATAATCTACAGCAACCCTTTGTACACTAGTGTTCCCTTAACGTAAGCACAGCATGTTCTTTGTAGGGTAGTGCCCCTTTAGGACATGGTGACCCCCACTTTTTGCTCATTGGTACTGAGGTTTCTCGATTGAGGTGCACTGGGTCTGTGCTAAACAGATCTCCAGTGCCAGTGCTCTTTCCCTAAACAAGGTAAAATATGTACAATTGGCACACACTCCTGTACCACTGTAAGTCCCTAGTAAAGGGTACCCATGGTACCTAGGGCCTGGGTACTGGAGAGGGTCCCTAAGGATTGCTGCATGCATTGTGCCACCCTCAGGGATCCTCTAAACAAGTTGCAAACAACTGCCATTGTAGACTGCATGTCCTGCTGCACGCCAGGTGAAAACACAACATGGCACACCCCTTCTGTGCCATATGTAAGTCACCCCATCACAGGTCTTAGAGCCCTACTATGGCAGGGTGTATTGTATTTGATGTGAGGACATATCTGCATGAGCGGATATGGCCCTGTGATGTCCAGTTCGATTGCTGGGTATTTCAAGTGAACAGCGAAGCCATCTTAAGTTACGTACTGGACACTAATTGTTACGAGTTCCCCACCTACATAGTGGCTTCACTGAAAGCTACGGTGTTCGGTATCAAACAACTCATCTTAATAAATCCAGGTTGTTACCAGCTTCTGATTTATTATGATGTGCATCCAGAGGGCGTATTAGAGATGCCCCTTGAAACCTACTAGTCCCTCAGTGTGCTGGATGACCGGTATCAACCAGTCTGCCACTACAAACATGTTTCTGATCTCCTGGAGGTGAGAGTCGAGCTATCAGAGGCCAGAAACAATGCCTGCTCCAGAGGAAGTTGTTATCATCCACTCCATATCAGAGCCAGGTACTTCAAAGACCCTGCTGCCTTTCATATGTGTCCCTGACCTCCCTAGACCCTGGAGTTGCCACCCCCTGCCCGGAGGCCCAATTGGTACCAGAACAGGTGAAAAAATGAATTTATTTAGTTATTTATTTATGTATTGGAAGTTTTAGAGCGCAAACAAGACCCGTCAGGGTATCAGAGCGCTGTACAGAGGACGATATGTAGATAATAATAGATGCATATAGAAAATGAAGTACATGTAATGTTAGGATAAGCATACGAAATGAGTTATAGATAAATAAGAAGCATAGAAGAGATAAAAGGTAACAAAAATTGCATAGTAAAAATGGTATCCAAGTCTGTATACGTGACAAAATAATAAAGTTGAGTAGCTTGGTGCCTGTAGTTGTAGTTATTTATTCACGAGTAACCGTTTTACTTCTTTTTTGAATAAAGAAGTCAAAGGGTTAGTTGTGGTTTCCATATCCTCAAGGCGAGACCGTAAAAGGAGTGGTTGTAAGCTCTCTTCTATTTGAATTTTTGTGGTTTCAACAGTAGAGCTCAGAACTTCTCATGGATCGAGATCGAGTTTCTTAGGCAAGTAAGTGGGAGTGTTATAGTGTAGAGCTTTGTGAGTCAAGCAAGCTATCTTGAACTGAAACCTTTTTTTAGAGTAAGCCAGTTGACTTGTATTAGGTTTGGTGTACTGTGATCCCATTTTCTTGATCCCATGATGTACTTAGCAGCCGAGTTCATAGTCGCCCTTAAAGTAACTAGCCAATCTTTGGGTAAACCATCCAGGGTTGTGCTTCCGTACTCTAAACGGGAGGTAACTGGGAATGGGACTGCCAACTGCAAGTCATTAGGAGGTAGAAATGTTTTTTTTCTTCTTATTGTGCTAAGTTAGTGGTTGGCGCCTCTGGTAGAAGCACTGATGTGGTCTTGCATGTTCAGATATTTACCCAGCATGATGGGTAATGATCTAGTGAAGTCAACAACATGAGGGACAGAGTAGAGTGCTGTTAGATGTGTGAGACAATCTTCAGTGGGGGCAGAGTGGTTGTGGGGTGGGATCAGGAGGAATTCAGTTCAGAGTACTTTTAGCATGAGATGAATGTGTGAAAACCATTGTTGAGTTTTTAGTAGTGTGCAGTTAAGAGTTTTGAGATCATCAGCTGAAGACATTTTCATGTACAATTGAGTATCATCGGCATACATGTGATAATGTTCATCAGAGTGGTTCAGGATCTCTATGAGAGGTCCCATGAACAAGTTGAAACATGTGGGAGAGAGTGAAAATCCTTGAGGTACTTCTATGGACACTGGTATATTGTAGGAAGCTGGCTCTGTATGTACTATATCAAAATGAGATATAGGTGGTGATTATGACTCAGGCTGGAGCTGTTCATCTCTGACCCGGCAGTCCACAGGGGACCACCGGCGGTATTAGGACCCGGCCCACCACCATGGTTTCTGGGGCAGTAGCACTGCCATGAAAACCATGGCAGTAGGGCTACTGGTGACAGGGAAATCCTTCCCTGTCACCGGTAGACAGCTTCCCCCCCAGCAAGCACCTGACCCCCTACACCCATGTACAGTCACAGCACCCCCTACACACATAGCGCCCCCTACACATATAGCAACCCCCACCCCCTCCCTGCATACATGCACACAGACACCCACACGCACCACGCATACACCCACTCACCTACACTTCCAGACACGCATCCACTCACACTCATCCATACACGCATTCACTCTCACGCATCCATCCACGGATTCACTTACACATACTCACGCATTCAGTCACACATGCACACAAACATCCAAACACGCATCCTCACACACATACACACTGACTTGCAGACATGCACTCACTTCAACATTCATACATGCATTTACTCACACGCATACAACCACGCATACACCACATCATTCACAGTCGCATTCACAGGCGCACACACACACTTGCATACACCACTCACTCAGACACGCACACACAACACCCCCGACCCTCCCACCCGCCTCCTTTGTCAGACACCCGACTTACCGTGTCCGGCGACGAGGTCGCCTGGCAGGGAAGGGGCGCTGCCATCGCCGGCAGAGCCCCGCCAGCAGGTCATTGCCAGGCCATATTAATGGTCTTAATATGGCTGGCAGCGTCCTTCTGGCGGGGCGGTGAGGTGGTAGCAACGCCCGTGTGCCACCGCCCGCCAGCATGGCTACTGCCGGATATCCGCCCAAAGTGTGGCAAAAATCCAGCAGTACCCATTATATGGCGGGCGGAAGACCGCCAGCACAGACGATCTTCTGGCACCCGTGGCTTTGGTGGTCTCGCTCAGAGACCACCAAACTCATAATGAGGGCCATAGTGTGCACAGAGTCCAGGGGTTCCCCAGAGGCTTAACAGAGGCTAAAGTAGATAATACTAATGTCCTCTTTTGTGGTAGTGTGGTCGAGCAGTTAGGCTTATCAGAGGGAAGTGCAAAGCATTTGTTGCACACACACAGACAATAAGGGAAGCACGCACTCAATGATTAAGTCCAGACCAATGGTTTTTATACAGAAAATATATTTTGTTAATTTATTTCTAGAACCACACAATTCAAGTTTTAGGTAAGTACATAAATAAATAAGTATTCCACATATGTATCAATACCAATTTGATTAGAATTGTCAAGTTATACAGTTTTTGAATAAATGGCAATAACCAATTTTAAAAGTTGACGGCAATTTTCAGAACAGTTGATGGGGAAAAGAAAAATTAGTATGATTTGCAGATAAGTAAAAGACTTACAGTTCCTATCTCCAGGGGTTAGGAAGTCCACAGGTTGGGATTCAAGTTAACCCCAAACACCCACCACCAGCAACACAGGCCAGCCAGGTGCAGAGGTCAAAGATGAGGCAAATTTAACATGGGCTCCTTTGGAGACTGGGGGCACTCGGAATCAGGCCTGCTTGCAGGTAAGTAACTGTGTCTTCGGAGGGCAGACATGGGGGTTTAGAGGAGCACCTGGAGGGGCCACAGGTTAGCACCAAAGCACACGCTCAGTGGCAGCCACGTGCAGGGTAAAAACACAGCGTCGGGCTCCCAATGCTTTCCTATGAGGGTACCCCGGGGGTCACTTAGATGCTGCAGGCTGGGGCCTGGGGCTTGGTTCCGGAGAACCACAGGTTGGACAAGTAGGACGGCTGCCTGCTGTATGTTGCTGCACTGGAGGTCGGGTTATCCAAGGCCAGGGGGCTGTGGGTGCAGTGTATGCAGTGTACCTTTTCGTGTCGGGTATTTTCATCCAGTGCTGTCGCGGTCAGGGGGGTCCTCTGGATTCACACTGCAGGCGTTGTTGTGGGGGACAGGAGAGGTCAACCCAGGGTGGGCACTTGCTCGGAATCGCCTGGGGATCCCCTCTAGTTGGTTGGGTCACCTAGACACAGGCCGTGGGCATCGAGTGCAGAGTGGTCAGGATTCATGGACCTGGGGAGGCTCTGGAGTCCTTAGGTATAGTTTCTTTTTGGACAAGGCCGCTGTCCACAGGAGTTCTTGGTCCTCTGTGATGCAAGCAGTCCTCTGGAGGCTTGGCAGAGGTTGCTGGACCTGCAGGATGCATCACTTTCTTTTGCAGGGTTCTTTGAAGCAGGAGACAGGCAGGGAGGGCTGGGACCAAGTCAGTTTTTGTCTTTCTTCTTCTCTGCTGGGGTTTCAGCCTAGCAGTCCTTCTTCTTTCTTGTGTGGTTGCCAGGTATCTGATGAGCTAGGTTCAGGGAAGCCCTTAAATCCTAGATTTAGGGGCTTTAGAGGGGTCAGAGGGCAGTAGCCAATGGCTACTGTCTCTAAGGGTGGCTACACCCTTCCTGTGCCCACTCTCTTTGGGGATTGTGTAAACACAGGGGGCATCTCTGAGATGCCCTCTGGGTGCATTGTTCAATAAATCCCAGACTGGCATCAGTATGGGTTTATTGTTCTAAGACGTTTTATACCAAACTTCCCAGTATTCAGTGAAGCCATTATGGAGCTGTGGTGTTCATATTGACAGACTCCAGAAAATACACTCAATATGGCCACACTGCACTTACAATATCTAAGAATGTACTTAGACACTGTAGGGACATAATGCTCATGCAGCTATGCCCTCACCTGTGGTATAGTGCACCCTGCCATAGGGCTGGAAGGCATCCTAGAGGGGTGACTTACCTATGCCACAGGCAGTGGTTTGTTGGCATGGCACTCTGAGAGAGGTGTCATGTCAACTTTGTCTTTTTCTCCCTACAAGCACACACAAGTTGCAGTGGCAGTGGGCATGTGCTTAGTGGGCGGTCCCCCAGAGTGGCATAATACATGCTGCATCCCTTGGGGACCTTCCCTGGCCACAAGGCCCTTGGTACCATGGGTACCTTTTACCAGGTGCTTAACTGTGTGCCAGGGTGTGCCAACTGTGGAAACAATGGCACAGGTTTTGAGAAAGAACACTGGTGCTGGGGCCTGGTTAGCAGGCTCTCAGCACACTCTCAGTCAAAGTTGGCATCAATATCAGGCAAAAAGTGAGTGTGGGGGGTAACCATGCCAATAGGGGCACTTTCCTGCACATACTGTTAGAGGGATTGGGTGACTTTGATTCTTTGCGTCTCTTATGAAGGAAAGAGGCAAACCAGCTTAACACTGGACCCGATATCCCATCATTTTCTCAAGAAGATCAATCAAATTGTCATGTTTGACCATATCAAACGCCGAGCGGTGATCAAGCAGTAATAGTAGGCAAGGTTTGTTCTGGTCGAGAAGTCTCAAGGCATCATCCACAATGTGCATAAGAGATGTTTCATTGCTGTGTCCTGGTCTGAAACCTGATTGGGATTGATCAAGGAGCTGAAATTGCTCTATCTGCTTGCAGAGTTGTAAATGTATGCATTTCTCAAGTAGTTTGGCTAGAGTCATGATGTTAGTGATTGCCTGAAAATTGTTGGGATCAGACAACTCTGCATTTGATTTTTTAGGGAGAGGGGTGACCTGACCTATTTTTAAGTAGTCAGGAATCAAGCCCTGCGAGAGCGATTCATGGACAATCTTAGACCAGAGCGGGAGAAGGGAAGGTAAAAGCTCTTTGAAGAACTTGGCAGGTAAAGGATCTTTGAAGTGGTACGCAGGTTTTAGTGATGTTGTTATATTGAGAAGTTTGATACCATATGGTAGTCTAAAAGTATTCCATGGCAGATTATTTTTTTGTGTTAAAAACCATAGATCTAGAGAGAGGGGAGCTCAATGAGAGAAATCAGGTAGAAGTACAGGGCCTGGCCTGACTGTGAGGATTCATGGACACGAGTTGTAATGCTAGATACATTTTCCTTGTCTTCAATGAAGTGTGACGAGAACTCATCAGCACTAGGGAGTGAGTCCTTTTTTGAGTAGTGGTGGTTAGTAGAATGGTTAGCTTGATGTTTTATTATATCGAATAGTTTTTTCAGTCTGTTTTTGGCGTTGTCCAGTTGGGCCCTATAGCAGCCGGCTTTGGAGCTACAGATACGTTTGTTATACAAAATTCTTGTCATCCTTAACTGTTTTAGGTGTGATAGGGAGGGAGAATTTCTCCATGATCTCTCAGCAAGTCTTAGTTTGCGTAGTTCTTCATTTGGTAGGCAATTGAACCAATGTTTGGAATGTTTGCTGGGCATTCTTTTGAGTGGTAACTGAGCAATAAAATTGAGTACATCAGTCATGGAATTAATATAATGCTCTGTGAGATCATTTAAATTTGTCATGCAAGAGGGAGGAATAAAAAGGTTGTTGCTGATAGAAGGTAGATCAGAAGTGTTGATATTTCTCAAATCTTTAGACCATTGTTTGAGTTTACTAGGTTGGCCTTACCTAATCAGCACCGTCTCCAATATGAGGAATGAGATAATGTAGTGAGCTGACCAGTCACAGGGTGAAATTGCTTCTAGTTGAATGATGTTAGCCTTAGCGATTATGAGGTCAAGGTGTGCGGTAGGCGTGTTCCTTCTTTGGGCGAAGCAAATCCTTATGGTGGGTTGCCCAAAGTGGACACTCAAGGAAGGGTTCCACCATCTTGATTTTGGTGGAACTAGGAATTCTGGGAAAGGATTACACCCACTTCCCACAGGAGTGTAGTCACCCCAATGGTAAGAAGCCCCTAGCTACTACACTACACTCCCGTAAATAGCCCTTGATGCAGAAGCACCGACTACAGTAACTGCTGCACCGAGCTCCACAACCTGTGTCCATGACATCAGGTGCTGTTCCCTTGTTCCCAGGATCCCCAGCTATCGAACCCCATTGAGCACTTGTCCCCAAGTCCCCCCGTGCAGCCTCTTTCTAGGTGGCCCCCCTTATTGCCAACTGTGCAGTGCGCAAGACAACCGCCTCAACTAGCACCACTACACCTGGATGCCCCTGGGTAGGTAAAACTGTATTGCTGGTCTTGCTTGTTACCTTGCACCCCTAGCACACTACAATCCACAGTGGACCCCCTAGAATTGTTTGCAAGGTACCCTTTGCAGTAAAAGAACTTACCAATCTTTGCTGCATAAAAGTGCGTTTGAGTAGAACTGTTACTTGTTAAATCCAATAACTGCAACAGTAGTTATCTTATTTGATGTTTTCTGGTGTTAAAACATTATGTAAACAAAGTAACAATTTTTCTAAACTTTGGCCTTGAGTTGCTTCTTGAGTGTGTGTCTCATTTATTGACTCTGTGTGTTCAACAGATGCTTAGCACTGCCCTCTGATAAGCCTAACTGCTCGCCCACACTACCACTAAAGAATGCTTTGGGATTATTACTTTTCCCCCTGTAAACTAATAAGGGTTGCCTATACTATCTGCATAGTGTACCCTTACATTTGGTACACTCCATAGATAGCCAGTTTCCTACAGTCTTAGGGCTAGATTTAAAAGACCCTAGTGCCACCGGAGCGTCACTTCCAGTAGTGCTCCAGTGGCGCTATGCACTGCGCCATATTTACAAGGTTGCGTTAAGCCACTTTTTGTGGCTTAACGGCACCTCGTAAATGCAGCCCCTTCAACTGCAGCACTTAGCGTGGAAGGGGCGTGCAATAGTTGTTGCTGTGGGCATGCCACAGCAACACCCATTGCATTTAGATGCTGCCCCAGATTTACGATCTAACACCACCCCAGGGGTAGTGCTAGCATGGCACAATGAAAGCATTTCTCCTCGTTTTTTGCTCTTTCTATGTGTGCTGCATTCTGCAGCACATGTTGAAAGGGCAAATCACCATTAAAGATTGTTTTTGTGCAAGAAGGTGTCCCTTCCTAAAGCAAAACAATCTCCCCTGCAAAGCAGCTATCCTTGCACAATGGCGCAAGGGTGGCTGTGTTGGCGCTCGGTAGAAAAATTAGCACTGAGGAAAACACAGGTATGCACCGTATTCTATTAAATACAGCGCATCCCTGCATTTTGAAAGTGATGGAGCGCAGCGCTGCCAAATGTGGCAGTGTCGCGCTCCATCATTTTCTTTTACATCTGGGCCTTAATGTCTTACAATCTGTATTAGTACCTTACAGTCCAAACTGTATCAGAGTGTCTTAGAGTTGCAGCATAACACCATGCACTGCTATACAAATACAATCAAGAAAAAAAAAATGTAGCATTCCTTCCTCATAGAGCTGATGAAAGCAGGTCCAAAATCTTGCTCGATAATCAACCCTATGATTGATCAAGAAGGGGACAATCATATTTTTGGTAATTGCTGTACAGTTGTTTACATTTTTAATATACTGATATGGATATTTTTGACAGGATGGTGCATCTGAAAGACCAGTAGTAAGTTGCTTACATGGCTACACCTCATGACATGTCTGACGAATGACTGATGTATCCCAAACATAACTTCTGACCTTACGAAAGGCACTATGCTATTACAAAGTACAACGGGTACCCTGAAGAAGAGAGCATAGGCATAGGCACCTCTTAGTACTTTCTTCCCTTCACAGTAGAATCCCTTTTCTCCCTGCAGGCTTTTCAATTCCCTGTCCCTGGGCTGAACCACATGTTTACCCAGCATTACTTCCTTCAGTGAACCGTGGAACGTAGATGCAAAATAGGCGAGAAGAGATAACCATCTTATGGCTGAACTGTACAATATGGAGCGACAGCTTCCTGTTTCACCAAATAATGTGATTCTATCAGTTCTGGAAAGTAGAGTGATGGTGCCTGATCCGGGTTCCAGCAGCTATTTCTGCATTTGATTTGATATCAACAAAGAGAAACCTGCTGAATTTCTCCTGGTGTCATCTTTCTGATACTTTGACACATTCAGCAGTGCCTGCACATTGTCAGGCAGTGAGTGGGCTGTCTGCTTTTAGATTTCAGCTGGGCCAAAAACAAAGGCCTGATTTAAAGGGCCATCAGCCATACTTTTGTTCAGGTAACATCCTCGCTGGTAGCTATCTGGAGCCAGACACCTGCACGCCGATACAATGGAAAGACAAATGTACATAACATGTTACCACACCACAAGTACTTCAGAGAAACTATTGGAGGTAGGTTTTTAACTTTGTTCAGATCCTTATGTAAGAGATGTTTTGCACTGTAAGAATGTAGGATTCATCTGGCTGTGAGTAATTACACAAATATTGATATAAATGGTACTTACTATTTTTTTTATTTAATTCTTCTATAGCACTACTCATACCAGCGGTGGGTGTCAGAGCACTTTACATCACATATAGAGGGACAATAAATCATAGAGGTGTGTTGACAATGTACAGAATGTGTTAACATAAGACAATGAGGGTAATAAGGTGTAGAAACACATATCATCCATACATTTATACTTTATATGTAATGAGTGAATTTTCTGAAAAAACACAAAGGGCCTGATTTACAATTTGACGGAGGGGGTCATTCCGTCACAAACGGATATCCCGAATGCCGTATAACAATTCCATTATGACCTATAGGACTTGTAATACGGCGTACGGATATCCGTCATGTTTGTGACAGAGTAACCCCTTCGTCAAACTTTAAATCAGGCCAAAATCAGGATGTAAAACGTGACATAGTGATCATCGTTGTCTGTACTAACAGGATTTTATCACTTTCCAAAGGAACCCATCTTTGCATTCTTAGAGTAAGAGTAGATTGAGAAAAAAACAATAAATATCTAAGACCATGATTTACAGTTTGCATGCAGCTTCTTGATGCCCATAAACGTATCACTGTGTATTAAAAGGCTTGCAACTTATGAACTGGAAGTTGCAAAATTATCTCAGCATCAAAAGCAGTAATCCACCTGCATCTCTAAATAAAATATAAATCTATGATTTGTATATTACACGATTTGCAGGCATATTAAAAATCTATGCAACTTTAGGAGTCAAAACTGTGACTGGACACACAAATACAGAACTCTCCCAGAACTGTGTTAAAAACTAGATAGAGTTTACACTATTACGGTCCCTTCTGAATTGCTGGGCACACATTTATCCTTGCAGCAAGTGTCTTAACCCTGTAAGATATTTTAAAATGCAGCCTCATTGTGGCCAATTAGGTAATCTAGAATAGATACATAGTTACATACATAGTTACATATTTCCTGGTTGGCACATTGCAACAGAAGAATAAATGTATAAGTCCACTGTCGGATTTTCAAGCTCTGACCCTCGTGACTCCACCCCTTTTCCTCTGCCTCGCCATGACTCTCAATTTATGAGTTGCTGAGGTGAATTTTTTCCAAGTCCGCCACTGGATTCTATGCAAATATTTATCACATATGAAATCACCTTCAAATATGCGTTCAGTGTGTGCACTGTCAAATCTGAGGATTTGGAATGGATTTAATGCAGCAAACAGAAAAGAACCAACCAACTGTTTTTAATGTTTCTTGTATAGGTTTTTGATCCATTGGAATATGTATTATTCTTCTTTCTATCTGTCACAAGCACTTTTTCTCACACTATCTGTCCTTTGGTGTGTTGTTTTATCAGATGGGCTGTCCATATAGGATGAATATATTAAATTGATATTTATTTATATGTAAATAAATATATAGTATATTTGTATGAATAAATAGTTTGTTTGTTTTCCCCTATGTTGTTTTATGATATATAAACAATTTGTTTTCCCCCGTTAGGGCATTGTTGTATGTAATGATTATCTTCTACCCAGCCCAATCGGGTTTTGTGTTACCCTCTGTGGTTTACTAGCATTAGTGATAACCCCAGCGTGTTTATCCATTACTGACCCGTTCCATATTTGTTCACACTAAGGTTGCTCTGCCTTCACATTTCTGTTTTCTCTGCCATACCATAGCTGGCCTTTCCCTTTGTATGCCTTTAGCTGCTCTTCTGCTTTGGTACTGCTTTGGTTCTTGCGAGATACTCTGTGAACTCAAGGGTAGCCCCTAACAGACTCCTGACTAGGCCTGCCCAAAACTGTGAAACCATGGAGCCCAATCCTGACAAAGGGCACACATGCCCACACACTTGAACTGCACATTTCTGAGGAATGCACATCTGAAAATATGTGAACCCATGCAGCCAGGGCAGCAGGTCCACCACAGCAACACAAGTAACATAGTGAATTGTAATGAGTCAAACGGACGTGTACCAAACATTTTATGGGTGGAATTAAGGCACAGTGTCTCAAACACAGTTCGTACCAAACATGTACACATGTCAGACATTTATGTAGTCCACACACAGGTCACCTTAAAGTTGTAACCAACAATTAATGACATATGAGGGGTAACATATCCTACATAGCACTGATCAGCCATCCTCAATCATCCCTGAGTTTTGATTGTCGTGTGAAATGTAATGTCCCCAAAGTCAAACAACTTCACACATCACATGAGTCAACATATATTACAAACACATATCATGACTGTTGTAGATCTCTGATTGCCATCAGATGTAGAAACCTATTTGGAACACATTCATACATTTGCACTACGTCCAATGTATTGCATGCCATTCCTTCAGAAACACACATATTGTTGTCACAGATCATTCACACCCAAAACACACAGTTGCATGCTCTACCACATGTGGCCAACTTTTATACCACACACTGCGGGCCATACCATCCTGTCTTCATGTTGATACAGGGTGCATGCATGTTAAATATTAGAAAATCATGCAATCAAAGATTTAATCAAAATGTTTGATGCAAATGCATCGAAAAATCACACAAATACAAACTAACCATACATGGGCCCTTAGCATGAATTCCACCTGCGCACCACACGCATGCGGATATCCATTGAAATCGAACTCTACAGGTAATGCGTGGTATTTGTAGGTTATGCGTCGAAAATATTCACGCAAACATCGTGTGTGTCAAAACAATACACGCATGATGGAAAATGGGCCGCAAATGGGACAGGAAGTGATGTAATAGGAAATCCTGCTTACAGACATGGTACAGTGGGTGTACTTCCACTTTTACTTTACAGTCTGTGCTATTTCTTGACTGTGTGGCTGTGTCTCAGTCTTGCTGGTGTCCTGATTGCATTTCTTGTATCTTGTGGTGTCTCTCTTGTGTCTTTTGTGAATTCTGTTTGTTTATTGTACCTGTGTGTGTGATTTTGTGTAGTTTGTAGTGTCTTTCAGATTGTATTTGTACTGTCAGGTGTCTGTCTGGGGGTTAGATTAGTTGGGTTAGTTGGGGTTCTTATTTTTGGGCTATAAGTTTCCTTTTTTCATTTATTTTCCTTTTTTTTTTTACACATTCTCAGGTTTGATTTGTTGTTCAGGGACATGACGGGAAGGCGAGGCTGACCTGCATGGGGGAGGAGGAGCTTGGGGGCTTTGTGTGGCTGGTGTGCCACTTCCTTCCCTTGATGCTGGAGATGGGTGGGCATGTGATACAGGGTATCACACAGAGGCCAGGCGTCTGCGGTGGGGCAAGGTGCTCTACCACCTCAAAAGAGTCTACCATACGAGCAGGAATGAGCACCAGCTGAAGCATTGCTGGGCTGACCTGGTGGCCAGAGAGCAGGATCTGCTAGACCACCTGAGTGTGGTGATCGGTGGCCCTGTTGGTGAGTATCACATTGACAAATGTGTACAGTAAAATGCTCCTGAGTGACAGTAGCAGATGTCTTGACGTGCTGCATGCAATGTTTGTGGCCATGTTGAACGCAAGCAGAACAAAGTGTTAGTGTCCCAGTACTGAGATGGAGTCCACATGTCTATACATGTTAATAATGCAGGCCTGAAGTTTGTTAAGTCATGTATAACTATCACTTAGGTCCACATGTATGAAGCTATTTTTAATTGTCACAAATGGCCTAGTTTTCAGTATGTCAAGAAAAAATGTTTATTCCAATGCACATATCCAATTTTGCCACCTGCAATCACATTGCCGAATCACAAAACAGGGTTTGCTAGTGGCATTTAGGAAGGGGCGTTCGCTTCCTATTTGCGAGTCGCAGTCCGCTGATTGATTGTTTGTTGTCCGCAAATGCCGTCACAAAACAATTGCAGTTACCACCAGTTTCAAGTTGGTGCTAACCCATTCGTAAAAGGGAAGGGGTCCCGATGGGATCCCTTCCCCTTTGTGAATGCATGCCAACAAATTGTTTCAGAGCAGGCAGTGGTCCCACAGACCACTGTCTGCTTTAAAAAAAAAAGTTATAATAATTGTTTTTCACATGCTCTCTTTTTTCCCTTAATGAAATAAGGCTGCGTTTACAAAAAGAAAATACATATTTATTTGAAAGCAGTCACAGACATGGTGGTCTACAGAGCCCAGCAGGCCAGCATCCCTGTGAGTGCTGCCATTCGCAAGCGGTTTGCAAAATGAGACCTTCGTCATTAGTATTCATCAGGTAGGTCATTTGCTACCCCATTTGTGATTTGCAAACAGTGTCATTGACAGTGTTGTACATCAGATTATCCTACTCACAAATTGCAAGTTGCTAAGTCTCGCAATGTGTGACTCACAAAACCTGATCTTCGTACATGTGGCCTTTAGTCACACATTTCAGATGCAATGGCAACACCTGTGCCCATGCATTCTGTCAATGATGATCATGTAAGGCACTGTCAGCATACCACATTTCACTGCATCAGGACAGCAAACTGGGCAATCCATCTTTGGCGCTACATTGTCATCATTACACACACATGATCCCTTCCATTATTTTGGCAAAGGGGGCATACACTACTTAGGGTACACTGTCAATGGGGAATTTGTTACCTACATACAACTGTGCCACATCTGTCATGGACCACTGAATGCATGATGATTGCAGACTGAAAATTGAGCCATATGTCCATCACACAGTAACTCAGTGTCTCTTTATGCACAAGCCACAATACATGAGTCACTTGTATTGCAGTGCACCAGGGAAGTGCCATTGACATTGTCACCAAAATACAAATCATGCCATTGAGTACCATCTGAAATGGATTAGCCACAAATGGTTGTAGTTGGGTTTAGCACCACATGATTGTTAAGCCGAATGCATGTGTGCAGATGTGTGGCTATCACTAACTGGAGTGTCAGTGTCAATGTGAGTTTGGAGTGGTATGTCAGTTGTACTGTCTACATGCAGGAGCACCAGCTCACTCATGTAAAATGTTACACACTGTGATATGTTGTCCACACGTTTTTGCAGTGATTTGACATTGAGCATATATTTCCTTTCCAAGTCATACAGGTGAACCTGCCCACTATACCATCGGGGAAGTGGCTCGATTTCAGGACCCAGACCTATCCAGTAAGTGTGATAATGTCTGTCCCTTGTAGTGATTGCAGCTGTTGTGTGAGTGACTCTTGTGTGTTGCACTCACTGCAAGATATGATGAGCTGGCACGTGATCTGATATCTTACTCGGCTGGATGTTGACAGAGTATTCCGTGCAAGGGTTACACATTCACAGGCTTAGAGTCATATTTTGTGAGTCTTGTGCTGCGCAATAGGCAGCAGCTTGTGAGCAAGGTGATTACTAACCACATGTAGGCCCACATGTGACTTGGAAGTGCTCCAGTGTCAGTGTATTGGCACTGGGTCATACCCTCATTCTCACAACACAGTGATGCATCAGCTTTCCACACAAAATTGTGCATCCCTGTATTGTAATGTACATGTAGGACTGTATGGGTAACTGTCCCCTAGCATCTAGCCCCATAAGTTGTACTCAATTTACGTGACACTTATGTGCTATGTAATAGCTGCGCATGCAGGTCAAGGCCAGACGTGTACTGGCATCAATGTGGGTGTTTTGGGAATTGTGTTGGCAGATCAGGTGTTGATGGTTGTCCACAACTGGACACATGAATGTAGATGTGAATGACCTATCGATACCTTATTTCTAGGTGGTAGCCCTCCTCACATGTGTTCCACTCACTAAATTCATGTACAAATAGACATGCCTTTGTGGTTGTCCTCGACAGTTGTGATAATGTATTGCATACCAATCACCTCTGAGGCACAGGGGTAGGGGGACAACATATATGTAGGTAGATGTGATGGTCATAATGTAGATGACAGTCATCTCATTCAAGCATGCATGTGTCCCATACAACACTGACTCCTTATGATTAGCAACTGCATACCATTCTGCCAATTACATCTACAAGTCACTGGTCTTGTGTGCTTTGAAGTTGACTCAGATGATAAAGATTATTCGGCCTGGCCCATGTGAAGTTGGTGCTGCCTTTGCATTGTGACACATTTCACTACATCAATGCAGAGATCACTTTATTTGGTCCAACTCGTGTTGTGCTTTTCTGTGGTGTAAAAGACATGATGGCCAGGCAGCGTTGGCAGAGTGTTAGATTATGGCTGTACATGCATCACACAATGATGACACTGATGGTTCCCTGTCTCATTTTTACAGCTGCCAACATGGATGTTGCTGAAATCAGGGCTTTCCAGAAGCGGGCAGTGCAATACCACCACATCTTGGATGTGGAGTCTGGGGACCGAAAGATGGCACGATGCTATAAAAGAGAACGAGCCACAGGGGAATGGCGGGCTTTCAGCCAAGGAGGACAGGCATTCGCCACAAAGGTTGTAGCCGCCACCACAGCCACCACCACAACTACACACAGTACCACAGCCACCACCATCACATCTGCCCCACCTCCTGCACCGTCAACCTCTGCACCACAGACCACCACACCTGCTGCACCAGCAACCTCTGCAACACAGACCACCACACCTGCTGCAATGGACATGGCCGCAATTGTGGAGCTCCAGAAGGACGTGAAGAAGGTGTTAAAAAAGCTGGACAGTATTCAGAAGGATGTGGACAAAAACACACAGAGACTGAAGGCAATTAAAAAGACACTGAGTAGGGCCAACCTGTGAACTCTTGACTCCCCTCACCCCTAATTCAGTCCCCTCCCTCCTCATTCCTCATTCTGTTTTGTAGTGGTTTTAAGGGGTTTAGTGATAGGTTAGAGTAGGGTAGTTGTTTAGATAGGATAAGTAGGTTTGGGCGGGTTCATATTATTACATGTTAGTTTGTGGGTGGGGGTTAATGTTGGGGCTTTTGTGTATTAAAAAAAATATTTTTTATTTTTTTTAAATAAAAAATATATATATTTGTGTAGTATTAGGTAGTATATGTTTAGATTAGTATATGTTCGCCTGCATGTGTCTCGTCATATAAGGGGGGTGGGGGGCAAATGTGTGAGTGTGTTGTTATATGTGGTAAGTAACCTTAGCATAGAGTAGTTACGGCAAGTTGAGGGTAATATATAGTTAGTATAGATTAGGTTAGCATAGGTATTACATAGTTTTAAGTTCTGTTCCGTACATAGTTATTAAAAATGTAGGTACTCCCTTACTGCATGTGTCATATGCTTGGGGCTCAGGGTCTTTGCACAAGTGTACAGTGCCAATAGTCTGTTGGCCTGTGAATTTCATCCTGCATCCACATCCCTCTCTTGACATGTTAATTCCCACTTCCAACTGAGCTGTCACATTGGCAGCTACAACAAATCTAAATTTCAATGCATCTGCCATCCATTGTACCCACCACTCATCGTGACTATGGTTCACAGCTATAGGGCAGGTAGGTGTGCTTTTTAAGCTGTAATTGTTTTGATCCTGTGTCATGATGTTGGGCACTGTGGGATGTCCGTCTGCAGCCTGTAGTTCATGTCAACACTGTTAAACTGAGTAGTGCCAATTTCAGATAAGGTCAAGTATACAAATTTCTCACCAATGTGTTTTACTCTTACTCCCAGCTGACGTTATTGGCCGAACACTCTTACACAGCCATTCCTGCTGTATGTTGTGGGTGAGGCATGTATGTTTTAAAGCAAATGTCACATACACAGTGACTTACTTGTAGGGGATGTGGCCAGCATTGACGTTCATCTTGTAGATACCTTGTGCTTAGATATCTGCCCACATTATTTCTGCACTCTGGTATTGATACTGTGTGACCATAGACATGTTACACGCATCACAAATCTTCAGCAAAGTAGATGTGTCACATTACACAGAGAGAAAGTGGGTGTGTAGGTGCTGTTTATTTTAAAGTGCTGTAGTGCAATATTTACATAGTCCAGGTCTGTGACCCCATAAGTGTAAAGCATTCTATTGTGACGCAACACAAGTGCAAGGTTGAGGGACATATCATTGGACATGCTCAGGTGAAGTGTTCAGTGCAGGGGAACATGAATTGCCAATGGAGTAGTGAGAGACAATTGCAGTTCATAGTGTGTCAGGATACTTCAATTCGATTTCCTCAGAAGCAGAAGATAACTCCTCAGTCCCGACCCGAGCTACTCACAACGAATATTAATCCTTCGTGCTGAGTACCCCGGAGGGGGAAAGGGGAATGGGATGGTAGAGAGACTGCCACAGAGATGATGAACGCCAGTACTCAGTCTGCCTCTTCACATCTAAGATTGGATACAGCACCTGCAAGAGTCACAGTCGCAATTACTAGGGACATACAACATCAGTTTTTCACTTTCTACTCTCAACACTTAATTCTCTTTAATTCTATTATTTCTTCACTCACCCTGAGTTCTCTGTAGCCTTGCTTCTCTCTATAAATGATAGCTCTTCTTAAAAAATGCTTATTACTGATTCTGGAAGAACTTCTCAACCTTTGTTAGAGATTGGTTTTATGTTGCTATATATATATATATAGTTGGTGATAATGCGTTCTTCAAATCAGCTGATGTTATTTAATTTCTCCTGTCTTATTGTGACTTCTGTCAATACTTGTATTTGTAAATGCTTGTTTATTAAAGTTCTTTTCTCCTTTCTTACTTCGACATTTGTTGATAACTTGTATTTGTAAATGCTTGTTTATTACAGTTAGTTTCACCTTCCTTACTTTGACATCTGTCGATAACTTGTAGTTGTAAATGCTTGTTTATTTAAGTTTGTTTCTCTTTTAACTCTATTTTGGTTTATTACCATTGAATTTGTAAATGCTTATTTGTTAACAGTTCGTTTCTCCTTTAAACTTGGCCTTTGTTTATAACCTTGACATTTGTAGATACTTGCTCTTTTAAAGTTCGTTTTTTCTTTGACTTTAATATCTTAAACAAGAACCTTGTAAACATAAGGTTAATTCATACATTAACTCTGTAGCCTTGCCGACTTCCACGGGAACGGTCTACTATCAAACTCTTCGAATAAACCTTGACAATATTTATCCGTTTTCTGTAATATAATCTTCAAATGTAATTTTACCTCACAGGAGTTTCTGTTCTGAAGCGCGCTCTCCCTCCACCCAGCTGATTCCATTCAGACCTCAGTTGAAGTGCAAGGCTTCCAGCTGGAGAGCTCGTAACCTAGCCACCAACCGATTGCAAGACTAGAACTGTAACTAACCTTCAGGACTCACAGCGGCCATCTTGGATCTTCTCTTCTTGATTCTTCCTTTGAAATAAGCGCAAGATTACTCTGCAAACCTTCTTCCAGTTTGGGCTTTGCTGTCTCCACTGAGGATATCTCTTTGCTTTTCTCATGCACTTCTTTGATTTGACTTGGCAAGTTTGTGTGGTCATGACATAGTGGAAAGGTTAACAGTGTGTCAGTGAAGAGTGCATGTCACCAACTGTAGCAACATGTTGTCAAGCACAGAACAAAGGGAAATCACTGCCCATTTGGCATGGAACTGGTGCTACCGGGTACTCCTACGGGTGAAGATGATCTTTTCCACATCTTCATCCTCTGATGTGTGTGTTGTCTCCTCTGCTCTTGATGGTGGTGGTGGGTTTGAGAGGGTCACACACACTTCAGTGGTTGGGGAAGTGGACACCAAATTCCAGGCAGCTGCTATCTGTGGAATTACATACCGCATCACAGCAGAAAGGACAAGCTGCTGATTATTGAGTATGGTAGCAACATCCCTGTGGTAGGCAGCCATGTCTGCCCTGAGGGAGGACGGTTCCCGGTGCATGGAGTCCTGCTCATTGTGATGCATGCAGCAGCAAGATTGGGAGGGCAGGTGTTGTGCCAACTCCCTCATGGCAGTGGTTAGGACCCTCACACACTGTTGGACTCCATACAGTAGGGATTGTGTGACTTGTTTGGTTGCTGTCTGTTCTGCGGACATCATCATGCACATGCGCATCCCCTCAAGGCTGGCTGCCATAGTTTGTATCCCCAACCGCACATCCTTGGCCAGCTCCCGCTGTACTCCCACTACTGTCCTCTCAAAGGTGGTCCTGTGTCATCAGAGTCCTCAGCTTTGTTTGAGCTGGCAGGTCGTACTATTGGGGTGGTGGGTGGGTCCTCAGGGATGGCTGCTACATGAATGCTCCTCCTTGCGACTGGAGGTGTTGTCTGGAGGGTTCCTAGGACATCTTAGAGGGTTTCCTGGCTGATGGTTGTCAGCTGGTCATCCAGGTCATAAGGGTAGTCCAGGACAGGCAGATCCACAGGAGAGCCATCGTCCTCTGCAATGAGATTTTGTACAATTAGTGTGTCTGTGTTGTGCCAGTTGTAATGTGACATCACTGACTTCCTATTGGTGGTACATTATCATCTTGGTTCCCATGCATTGTTCCTGTCATTAATGTTTGCAGTCTCTCAGCCCTATGCTCCCCCTGCATGTCACATGTAGTGTGGGCAGTTTGGGCAGTTGTCTGTGCCACATCTTCTAGGTGTGGTTCTGTCCAAATTGTGGCTTGCCACCTTCTTGTCCTCATCAACCCTTCCTCTGCTTCCATTTGCATGGTGAGGCCTTGCAA
Source organism: Pleurodeles waltl (assembly GCF_031143425.1). Lineage (NCBI taxonomy): Eukaryota > Metazoa > Chordata > Amphibia > Caudata > Salamandridae > Pleurodeles > Pleurodeles waltl. The sequence goes on along the minus strand of NC_090446.1, from coordinate 158,461,257 downwards.
TGATTGTTGGTGTGCTGATGCCACAGCACCACACATGACAATATGGCCCTGTCCCACTCTATCATTTTTCACATACACCTATGCGGTGCTGAGACCTAGCACCACACCATGCATGGCATTTCCATGAGACAATGCACGTGTTTCCATTGGTAGGTTCTCATGTTGATGTTTGCTACATTGTATTGCACTGATGGACCTGGCAGAGTTCCATTTACTCTTGTGACTGTGTGGGTGTGTTTGCCTTCCTACACACATGTCCTCCCCCTCAATGCAGTTGTCTTAGCACTATGATACCTGAGATGCTGCATGGTGGCATTGCAGCGATTGTGACACAGGCACAGGGGTAAACCCAGGGATGGGCAGCATGGGTATGAGATTACTGCTGTATACATCATTATGTATGTGACAGTGCCTGATGGTTATTGAGTCTATGGACATGACCAGTTGATAGGGGTTGCATTTGGATAGGGATTGATGGGGATTGATTGCGTAGTCATATTGAACCCTCATTTCAAGTGTTTTTGTTCCATGGGCATCTAACTGTCATTTCCTAATTGACCAGCGCACACAGCACAGGTAGTTGTGCAAATGTTGTCAATGGGGAATGCCACTTGAGCCAATGGCCTGAGACAGGGCATTGTCCTCTAGTTTACATTCTGACAATACCAGCTGTCCTGTGACACCAGACCATTTTTACGTTCTACCCTACCCTGCAGGTCTGCTTCAGCATTTCCAGCAGCCTTGGCAAGGCGGTGTATCCCCAAGGTTGTTGGTGTTGTGTTGTGCTGTGCCCCTGGATGCCCCTACACAGCCCATGCACCTGGCATGGGCAGTGCAGGGAGTCCCGTGCCTCTATGCCCTTTCCACTGCCTGATTTGCAGGGCTAACATGCATTGCGTAGTAGGTATATGCCTCCCCCTTCTTGCACTTGACATTTAGGCATTTTGGTCCCCCATGCAAGTTACCCTGCATATGTGTTGTTTCCTGGTAGTCTGCGCTGTCCTATCCTGCAATACCAGTGACGATATCCTCCGGGATGACTGCTGCGACCATCTCATCCATCTCGTCCCCGTCCTCTTGCAGTGTTGGACTCCCACCTCCGATCTGCAGTGCTGCCTTCCTGTCCCTTGCCATTTTTTCCTTTGTCGTCCGCCTGCAGTCATGCCAGCATTTCTAGCACTCAGTGACAGTTCTCTTGACCTCTGCCACACTATTAATCTTGTCCACAATCTGTTGCCAAATTGCCTCTCTCCTCCCAATTGGCAATTTAGAGGTGATGAAGAGTTTATGCTGGTGCTCTGTCACCTCTCTCATCAGTATTTCATACTCCTCTGTGCTAAAGTGGCACTTTCTCTTCTTCTTGTCTCTCCCCTGGGTTTTGTCTGTGTCCTCCTGGCTGGTTGTCTGGGATCTCCCTGGGGTCTCTCCTGGGATCAATTTTGGGGCTCCTTTGAACTGTTTTCTCTGTTTGCCCTGCTTTTTGACGCTATTGTTGGGAAAAATGGCGCATATCCGTTTTGCGACATGTTTACATGTCGTAAACTGGATTAGAGTAATTTTTCCTGCGTTAACATCATTTTGCCAGACGACAAGGCGCAATGGTTAGCGTCAGGAAAAATTACTATAACCTCTTCTTGGTGCCACCCAGCGTCAAAGTATAAATATGACACCCGGGTGACGTTAAGAAACTACGCTAGCTAGCGCTAATTGGATGCAAAACTGCGTTAGCGGTGTTTTGCGTCAAAAAGTATAAATCTGGCCCATGATGCTTTTCATATGCTCGCCTTTTTAGGTTGAGTTTTTGAGACTTGTTGAATATACTTTGTGGGCTTACAGCCTGCCCACTGCTTTTCATTTGTGTGCTTCAGTGTCCTTTAAAAATCCTTGTTTGCTAATGGTCAATTCTTCCAATTGGTCCCTCCTCTTTATGTTTTGTTTTCTCCCATGAAGCATGGTCCAAGTACTGTATCCTTACGCTTTGGTTGTTTATCTGTTTGTTTGGGTTTGTTTTTTTTGTTTTTTGTTTTCGCTCGTGTTACATTGATGGCTGAAGAAGGCTGGCTGAAAGATGTTCTACGTAACATAGCAAATGTATGATTTTAGTAAAATCAAAATGACTTTGTTAACACTAGACCTGGGGAAAGAAATCCTTGCTCGCATACCTATTTTGGAAACTGGACATGTTGGGATATTTACGAACCTTGTTAGTGGTCCTCTTCCGGTATGTGCCCCTACTTTCCTGATTGGTAACTTGAACTTCAGGAAGGTAAACTACTGTACATTACAGCAATATTACTCCATCAAAAATATTATTCTCTTGGTAACACCTTGCCAGCAGAAGTAGTGCCTCGAAAATAATATCTAAGTAACACTTCCCTACACCCCTACCTCCCCTAAGTAATGTGAAACATTTGTGGCATTGCCTGATTCTTTTAATTTCACCCCTAATTTTATAGAGGTGCATTGAAAGCAAGGGTGGTTGTCCCATGCTCCATCTCCAATCTCAGTGGTGTCTCTACATATCTTTCAGGCTCGATTGCGAAGCTCAGCCCCATATCAGAGGCTCTCTCCAGGGGTCCCAGTGGCTTATGAAGCCCCCAACTCCTTGGCACTTCTCACAATACTCGCAAGTGTCATCTTCTCCGTGGGCACATTAACTCGCATGCGCAACTTCACCCAATGGCTTAATACAGGATGATCGCCATCGCCATGAAACGCTGACTCACGCCATGCCATCTTGTTTAAGGGCATGAACAAGACGTCATGCTGCTGGCAGCAGTGTTACTTTATTAACATTGTCTTTGGGGTGACTATGTTTGGCCTGTTTGCAGAGCTAAAATGTGTTCTACTATAGCACTAGAGTGCTAAGTGTACACGCTTAGTGTGCCTGCACTACTCATTTTGTAACTGGAGTAAATGCATGGAATGATTTTGCTTTTTTTAAGCAATTTGATATAGCACAAACTCGATCTGAAGGTACTGGATGTGGCCAGCAGTGGTTTTCCTTGTTTTACTTTGGTGCTTGCTCATGCTCCTGTATTTTTTAACAGTTTTAGCCCCTTCACCTCCCATTCACTATCACACACCTTCCCTCCCCTTCACCACTCCCACCCGATTGCCAAAGGCAATAGCTTGCCCAGAAGCAATACCTACTAGCTCTGCCAATGCTCGTTAAAACGTGCATTTACATTGAAGTGCTCTTTATTGATTTTTGGATCGGATGGGCCCGCCATACTTTGGGTGCTTTAAGGAAGCAGGGTGCATATGCGCCCACACCCTAAAGGGAACCTTAGCTGTGGGTGCAATATTCAGAACTGAAAGATATAGTCCAGGTCATCCAGTTCATTTATGGATTATAACGTGCCAGTCAAGTTACTCCAAACATTACAGGATGATGAGGTGAAGACATCAAATCAAATTCCAATCTCTCATAATGATTTAAAGTACTTATTCTAAGAGACTCTGTCTACTGGGTTACTGGGCCCGAAATCATAGGAGATCCATCCATCGTCTGTACAAATTCTGCCTTGGTTTTGACTTGAATGGACATATGATTAGATAATGCCCACCCCTTATTCATTAACATGCCTGTGGCGCTGAAATCCAGTAATGCCAGGGCGGAAACAGAATGAGATGTTTACAATAGTAATTGGTAACAGAAATAGGTGACCATGTTCAGAAATACCTGGGACCCCAGAATACATTTGAGGAAGTGTTTCAAGACCCAATTCTTCCTTCCTCTAAAGGGCAGGGCTTATATGTTTTCTGACAGCTTTCTGGGCATGACAGGACACCAACAAATAAAAGGTCCACTTTCTACACAATACAGACAGAGGCCATTTTTATGGCACCTATGTCTCTCTTCCTCTCTGATAAGACCTCTAGTGGGCCCTATCTGCATCGGCTCTCCTGTGGCTGATGTTGGTATAAGATTCTCAGTCTTCTTGGATGGAGGCATAATTCGTAGAGTGGAAGTAAAAAATTAACTACGACCCTCTCTTCTCTTCCTTCGTCGGTCATTGAGTCGATGTGCAATGTATAATGCTGATTCTATAGCTTTGGTCAGAGTAGTGGGGCAAAGCATGTGCATAAACTCATCTTTGTTTTCTTCTTTGAGTCCCCTGCGAAATAAGGTTAAAAGCGTTCACTCCACCCAAGTTGTTTCTACCGCCAGGAGCTTAAAGTGTGTCATATAGGAAAACACATTCTGTGTTCTTTGTTGAATTTTGAAGAGGGATTCTTCTGTGGAACTCTTAAGATTTGGTCTCTCAAACATCCTCCAGAATGCTACAGCAAAGGTGGAATAATCATCCAGTCTTGGGTCTGCAGCTGTTACCAAGTGTGTTGCCCACCCTGGGCTGCTCCAGCAAGGGAGTAAGGCAATAAGATGTCCCACCCTGATTCTGTCTTGAATCAAGAATTCCTTCAACTTAGTTTGATCTCCATCAAAATGCTGGGCTTCAACAGGAACAGGCAGTAACTCAGAGGGCACGCTCAGACAAGACTTGACATAATAGTGTATTCTCATTACATAAAGAGTCCAATTCCACCAACTGTTGCTGAATGGTATCCTGTAGGGCGTGAGTCGGAACCATCTTCCCCTGGATATAGTGGTGTTGCAATCTCTCAAGAGCTGGATGCAAGGAGGATTGTCTGGACTGGATGGTACAAAGTCTGAAGCTAGGATAATTGCCTCTAGAAGCCTCCTTGCCCAGTGAAGGGAACACGAAGCTGGAATGTGCCCTCTAAGGAAACCACCAGGAGGAAAAAGCAGCAAAGAAGAAAATCCTCCTGAATTCACCAGTACAGCAACAGCAGGCTGGGAATGAAGAAGGTAAAAAACAAACCGGCAAGCAGGTGTCTGTGAGCATTATGGTGCACCAGACAATTCTTTCAAAGCCTTTAATTAGGAAGAAAAGATCTGTAAGAAATCAAGTGTCAAAAGGAAGTAAAACCCCTTTATTTTACACTAGGAAAGTTCCATAAGGAAGCACTGAGTGGCGGCCATGAAGTATTGGGAACGACAGAAAGAAGCTCCACCCCATAATGACATTGTTAGTGCATGCCTCCCCAGGAACAACGGCAAACAGATCCCTAGAGTGACGACCCCGGTATCCCCCTCTAGCCGGACTGCACCATGGAGGATCCCCTGCAGAGCCAGAACCCCCAAGGTAAGTGTGGGTACGGCCACCCTATGTGCCCAAACCCAACCGAGGCACGCGCTTGTCTGGTGCATCCTGCTATAACATTATGCCACATCCCATGGGTGTGCCTAACAAGTGTGCCATCTAGCTATCCCAGAGTGCTCTATTCTGCTCACTCGGAAGATGGCTGAACCCCTCTCTCGGTGTGTGGAGCCTGGTAGCCCACCTCATCAGTGTGGCTACCTCTGGGCTACACGCCCATGGGAAAACCGGGTTGACCAATGCTTTCCCCTCACTGTCCCCAATGGTCTACTCTCTACCTAAACAAAGGAGCGGCCTTTCTCATGTGTGCTTCCTATTGGCCCTTTAAGAATGACTCCCTCTTTGAAGCTATGCTTTTGGGCTCAGACCCTGTGTGACTTTTCCAGCCAGCACAAGATAACATCTCCTCCCCCGGCAGGCCCTTTGCAGGCTTTCCTGGGAGCTGTTCACACTTCTCTCCAGGAGGCCAGAAGGGTGTCTTGAGGACAGTCCTTTGTGAGCATTTGAAAATCTTGGGCAACAAAGTGGCAACATACTAAAATTGCACTTTGCCCATTAGTAACAATACATTCAATATTACCATAAAATCGTATTTCAGTACCAACTTCAGTAGTCCCATTCAGAAGTTAGCTGAGGTGAAATGTCAGCCTATAACTCCACACTTGTCAATGGGGCTACCAGCCTTTCAACAGTGAAACTGACGTTGTTTTTTACTGTTGGGACCTAAAAACATGAAACTACAGGTCCAACCTTTTCATATAATAAACCATGCCTTTTGGCCTCATTTGGCCTGCTTTATGGGTTACTTACAAAGATTAAAAGATTTAAAAAGAAGGCTTGGGCTTTGCCATGGCTTGAAATGGCAATGTCGAGTTAGCAGTTTAAAACTGTTCTGCCAGCCAGCAATTGAAAGTTGGGAATAATGTGTTTGCCTTTTCACACTTGTGGTGGTGCAACTAGTGCTGTAGTCCATGAGAGACACTTTAACTTACAGGCCCTATATACTGCTGGTACTATATACTGGGAACTTACAAGTAAATCATCCCTGATGGAGACTTCTAGCCACAGATTTCTTACCTTTGAATTTCCCCAAGATTTTTCATGAGCAGTGCCCCTGCACACCGGTAGGTGGCGTAGATCAACTCTGAGCACAGTTGTTGCCGTTGTCTGAGCCGGAAGTGATGTCTGTGTCACCTAAATAGGTGCCACCTCGGCACACTGACACCAGTTCTTTTCTTTCAGTGCCAGTTAGCACTGATCAGAAGAAGAGCTACCCCTCTGTCATTTTTTGACAGGAATTCTTGACATTTTGCCAGCATCTTTTTTGAGGTTTTTCATCTTGGTGTGTAGAGGATGTCTTTGAAGAAGACATGTTTTAAAACATGTGGGGCCTGTCACCACACCATGTCGGTTATGGACCCACACTTTGTGTCTCTGTGGTGTCTGGAGTGTGGCCATGACTCCAAGTTGAGCTCTGACTGCTGGGCCATGGCGCAGAAAGCTTTGAGGGAGCAATTCATAAAGCTGCTCACGGCCCAGCAGGCGACTCCGCGGAGGTCTCGATCCTGGTCAAGGGATTGCTCCCGAAGTCCCAAGTCTTCTTCATCCCGTATGAAGTAGTTGGGTATTCAGGTAAGAGCCACAACAAAACAGAAGAAGTCGAAGTGTGCTTCGACTTCTCGTTAGTTGGCTGACGCGATGATGGAACATTGTGGTTCAAGGGCTGATTCTTCGAAGCCTGGGCTGACTCCACGTCTCCCCACAATTCTGGGAGCCACAGCGACCGCCTCGCAACTCAAGGAGTTTTACAAGGCCATGTGTCTCATTTTTGAGTGGGCCGACCCCTCCGGAACACCTTTGAGCCCCACGTGTCTGAGGAGCCCCATCTGGTTCCACGCTGGCAGCTCTGGCTCCAGCTCTGATGGGCCCTCATGAATCCGATCAGGACCGGCGCCGGTTGTGCCAATGTGACCTTTTCTGATGCTAGTTCCGATGCTGATTACGGCTGCGGCAGTCCCATTTGGATCCCCCAATCTGACACAGAGCCAGAATGGAGTCGCCTGACACTGATTCCTTCACCGACAGAACCCGTGTGTCCTAGGCTGGTGCCTCAGCCTTACTCTGAAGTGCTAGGTCTTGGGAATGAATGGGAAAGTCACTGGACCCTATAGAATACCAGTCAGAAGGCCAGGATTTGGACTGGTGTGAGGAGCTGGGTAATGCCAGTGGTCTGGACATGTTCCAGATACCGGACTGCTTTCTCCCCCTACAGTGGCTATGGTGAGAGAGCTTAATAGTTCAGGAGCAAGAGCCCTCACACATCCTAATTTGAACTAATTATGAGTCAGGAGAAGTCCTGTTTACATGATGGTCCTGAAGAAGCGTCATAGGATCTGTATAGACCGTCGGACGCGAAACATGTTGGCCAGTTCTTAGGGGAGAGGTGATAATTTCCCCAACCCCCTTTATCGTAAGAAAGTGGCTGAGCATGAACCCTCAATTTCCACTTTCCCTGTGTTTTTAATCTTGGTCTAAGCCCTGTCGTTCTGATACATTAAATAGTGCTGGTTTCTGTGGGGTATAGAACCAATTTTAACTTACTACTCTCCTGCCAGAAATAGTGCCTGACCTTAATAATTTCTAGTGAGATTTATCATCACGGCAGCCACTTTAAAAAGACCTCCGGCAAAGAGCCCCCTAACGGGGAGCCCGTCAGACATTGCAGCGCCAGTCTGACGAGGAACAACCCGATGATGAAGCATGACATCCATAGGATGTGTGAGGGCTCTTGCTCCTGAACTATTAAGTTCCCCTAGATTTATTCTTTCTCTGGAACAGTGTGCTCCTTTTTTGTGTGATTTGTTATTTGGGAGACTGTACACTGGACCATCAACCTCCCTGTCCCTCTTATTGTTGATATGGTGAGAGAGCTACATATGCATTGGTGGTAAAGAGGACGGCTGAGGTCCTGGACCTTGAATTTCCCTCGGTGGAAGTCAAGACTAACATCTTGACGGAAGTGCTATGGCCAGGAGCGTCCTCTGCTGAACCCCCACTCCCTTTCAATGAAGCACTGACAGATGTCCTACAGGTAACCTGGTCCAGGCCCAGCACAGGGGCTCCTGTGAATAGGACAATTGCCTGCCGCCACCACCCCCACCTTGGGACCCGAACTTCCTCACCCAATACCCCACCTGGAGAGTTTGGTGGTCAAGGCTTCTACCTCACAAGGATGCTTTCTTTGCTGCACCTGCGAACAGGGAATCCAAGAGACTTGCGTTGCAGTCAGTGAACACTGCATGCTTACTAGGCTACTATTCCCACACACTGTGGGACACAGTTGTGCAAGTGCTGCCACAGGTTTTGGAGGAGTCCCAGGCCATTCTCTCCCAAGCGGTCAAATGGCAGAGATACAGCAAAGTTCACAATTGTCTGTGGTGTATACACAACCGACTCACTGTGCAGTGTGGTTTCCATGACGGTGGTGATCAGATGCCAAGCCTGGCTGAGAATGTCTGGCTTTTCTGAGGCTGTCCAGACTTCCCTCATGGACATGCCCTTTGATGACAACTGTCTCTTTGGAGACAAGGCAGACTCGGCGATGTAGCACTTTAATAACACATGAGCTACAGCCAAATCTTTGGGCCTCTCAGCTTCCCCATGTCAACCCCAGTCTGGCTTTTGCTCCTTTTGCGCTATGGAAGGGGCATTCAACCACACCAACCGTATCCCAGCCACCGACCGATGCAAGCTTCCCAGCCTATGGGTGGGCGAGCGCATGGTTTTTACTGACCCCATGGGTTGGGTAGCCAGCAGTCTGCTACAACCACCAACCCCCTGGCAGCTGCAGCCTCTAATCCCTCCTAATCTCGCACTTCAAGATCATGGGAGTCCAGTTGGTGGCAGAATCCACCATCATCTCCACCACTGGCAGTTCATAGCATAGGACAGGTGGGCCTTACAGATCATTCAGAGGGGCTACTTCTTCCACTTCGAATCTACCCCTCCTTCCATCCTTCCATCGTATGTCCACCTGACAGAGGATCCTATGTCCGTGAACACCTGCACTAGCCTTCCCCTGATGGAGGGTAAAAAGGCTTTCAATGCCAGTCGGATCACTCTCTAGGCCAAAGGAGCTATAGAGACAGTTCTGGAGCCAGAAGGAGGCTGTGGTTGCTATTCCCACTACTTTATGATTCCTATAAAGGACAAGGGCCTGCTTCCTATCCTAGATCTATGAACCCTTAACCTCCTTCTTAAAAAGGAGAAGTTCAAGAATATTGAAGAATATTGCCTGAGGTCTTGTCTGCTCTGGACCCAGAAGATTGGATGGTAGCGCTGGACTTGCAGGATGCCTGATATCACATTCCCATCCAGCCTGCCCATCAGTGTCATCTGCAGTTTACGGTAGGCCACCAGCACTTTCAGTTCACAGTGCTCCCCTTTGGCCTTACCAGCATCCCTCAGGTGTTCACCGAGGTGATGGAGGTGGCTGCAGCACATCTGTGGAGATCAGGGGTGCCAGTCTTCCCCTATCTCAATGACTAGCTGTTGATTGTGGGCTCGCTCAGGCTGTCGTCTCCCACCTCCAGACTAAGGTGAACCTCCTGCATTTGTTGAGGTTCACTATCAATGTGCACACCTGACTCCCTCTCAATGGGCGCAGCATAAGGGGAATCTCTCCGACATGGTTCAGATCTCAGAGGGAACTGCACAAGATCTGCAGTGGTGGCTCACTAAGCACAATTGGGTCAGAGGCAGATCCCTCCCCCTTCCCCAACCAGATCTGACAGTAGTGACAGATGTGTCACTCCTGGGATGGGGCAGCCTTTTGGGACATGTAGAGATCTCTGGGCAGAATCCGGACTCCACATCAACTTGCTGGAGCTCTGAGCGATCCGACTGGTTTTGAAAGCTTTTCTACCTTCCATTAAGGGAACCCTAGTGCAGGTGTTCACAGACAACACCACCACCATGTGGTATTGCAACAAACAGGGCGGGATCGGGTTGTGGATCCTTTGTCAAGAGGCCCTGCATCTCTGGACATGGCTGGAACAGCGGGGCATATCCCTGGTGGTTCACCAGAATGCAGATTCTCTGAATGCCAGAGCAGACAAGCTCAGCTGTTGATGCCTAGCAGATCACGAGTGGTGTCTCCAACCAGAGGTGGTGAAAGGTCTCTTTCAGCAGTGGGGAAAGCCTTGGTTAGATCTGTTTGCCTCCGCAGAGAATGCACAATATCAGCAGTTTTGCACGCTGGAGTTTCCAAAGCAGCTATCGCTGGGAGACGCTTTTCATCTTGAGTGGAGCTCAGACTTCCTCTACACCTTTCGGCCCATACCCCTCTTGCTCAGATTCTCAAGAAGGTCAGGAACTAGTGGACCCGAGTCATCCTTGTGGTTCTGGACTTGGCACGGAGAGTCTGGTATCCTGATCTTCTGAACATGAGCATCGATCCTCCAATCAGGCTGCCCCTTCGGGAGGATCTTCTGTGGCAGCAGCAGGGGAAGGTCCTCCACCCGAACCTGTCAACTCTCTGCCTTCTTGCATTGAGACTGAGCAGTGACAGTTGACAGCTTTTGACCTTCCTTCTAAAGTTTGCAATGTTATCCTGGCAGCCAGGCGTCCATCCACCAAGGCGATATATGTCTGTTAATGGTAAAAAGAAATATTATAGTGTAAAGAAAAGTCTGGTTATTGCTCTGATGTCCTTTTTTTATTCTTACCCTTAGCCCAGCAGGGCTCTGCTTTGGGTACTCTGAAGGGTTATCTTTCTGCTCTGTCTGCCTTCTTGCGGCTGCCTGACCAACCCTCTTTATTTAAATCCCCCATTGCAAATAGATTTCTGAATGGTTTTGTACATATGTTTCCCCCTTCTTTTTTATGTCTCAGTGATACCTTAATTTGGTCCTTACTTTCTTGATATGTGCTCTTTTCAACCCTCTTCATAATAGTCTCCTCTGGCTGCACATGATCAAAACAGCATTTCTCATGGCAATTACAACTGCCCGAAGAGTGACTGAGCTACAGGCTTTCTCATCCAAGCCTTCATTCTTGTCCGATTTTTCAGACAAACTAGGCTCCTCACTAGGGCCACTTTCCTACCGAAATCGGTGACACCATTTCATGTGGGCCAGTCTGTCACCTTACCCACCTTTTTGCATCTCCACATCCCTATAAAGAAGAGGAGGACTCCACAATCTGGACCCAAAAAGAGCCTTGTCGTTCTGCATTGATCGAACAAAAGAATCTGGGTGGATGACCAACTCTTCGTGGGGTATGTTGGAGTGAAGAAATGATGGGCAGTGCAGACACAGACATCTCTTGATGGTCATTCTCTGCATCAAAATATGCTACGCACTAGCAAAAAACCAGCTTCCTAAAGGCTCACGGGCTCATTCCACCAGAGCCAAAGCTGAAACCACGTGGAGTCCCAGTCCTGGATATCTGCCAGACAGCAATGTGGGCTTCTCTGCACACGTTTACCAAACATTACTGCCTGGACAGTCATGTCCATAGGGATGGGCACTTTGCTGATTCAGTCCTGCAGGACTTCCTAGTATGAATTTGTCTGCAGACCCACCTCGGGATGGTATTGCTTGGGTATCTATTCAAAGGTAAGGAATCTGTGGCTAGAAGTCTCTAGTAGATGACAAGTTACTTACCTTTGGTAACACCTTATCTGGGAGAGATAATATCAAGCTACAGATTCCTTACTGACCCACCCATCCTCCCCACTCTGTGGACAGATTTCTAGGGTTAGAATTATCCTTTTCAGGTCGCTAGTTGGACACCAATGTCAGTGCACCTTATGGTTTTGCGCTCCTGGTGTGGAATGTCGTGAAAAGTAGCTGATGTCAGCGCACGAAGGGGGGCACCTACATAGGTGACGCAAATGTCACTTCTGGCACAGATGGGTGCTGCTCACAAAAAATCTTCCAGATCCATTCTGATGCCTGGGGAAATTCAAAGGTAAGGAATCTGCAGCTAGATATTGTCTCTACCAGATAAGACGTCACCGAAGGTAAGTAAATTTTTCATCATGCCAATTGGGGATAGGCCAATCAAACGTACCTTTTCAAGGGTCAGAGCACATGCACTGGCTCCTGATTAGTAGGGCTTAGGGCATTTAGGATTCATTACAACAGTGTCTAGTAGTCCAAATGGGAAACAAACTGGGGGTGAACCTGCAAAAGCCTGTTTCCTCACAAAATGAATATCTCCAGTTCCCCATTGTTCAGTTTTTGACAATGTGGTGCCATTTTGTTTATTAAATATTTTGTATTGTTCTAATTCATTTTGGGATTGATTTGTTTTGCATTGCAACTTTATTACTGTTTTAATACTGTATAAGTACTTTACAAATCGCTGCTAAGTGATGTGTGTCTGCTCTGGACATGGCTACCACGGGGCTGAGCTCCAGTTAATTTAGTGACTTCAATGGTTCACTCTGACAAGCATTGTGATTAATACTCGATGTGGGTGCGTACCTCCTCAACTAATAACTCAATTTGCCTAAAAGTCCTACTTTTAACCAGTCATCAAAGGTTCCAAAAAGTAAAGAAGCCTGAGGTCTACCATGTGCAGAAGGGAAAACTCATCAGAGGAAAATAGGTCTGTGCCTGTATTGCAGACAGAAAGGACATCTTAATGGAAATTGTTCCACTGAACCTGAGAGAACAGGGAAACAATAACTCTTGTCTTTGAAGCAAGCACAAGGGATGATTATTCCTAATTCAGAGTCCTTACCACAAGTGTACAATTGTCCACTATCTACTAAGCTCATAGTTTTGCACGCCACTCTACAGTTTCTTGATAACCTCATCTAACTTCCAGTGCTTGTTGACAGTGGAGCTTCTGGCTTATTTTTGGACACATTTGGCACAAAAGAACCAATTTCTTATAAGATGTAAAACTAGTCCACAGATTGTTGAAGTTGCAGTTGGTACTTCAAGTATCTTCAGGATTAGATAAAGAAGAAACTCAAACTTTACTCATGACCTTCTCTAACACTGTATTTGGACTAATCACTGCACATAGATATCCACTTATATTAGGATTTCCATGGTTATTTTTCCATACTCCTTACACAAATCAGAAGGCTGCAGCCATATTTTGGCCTCTGAGTTTTGCCCACAACAATGCACCTCTGTCTGAAGTAATTCAAGGACAATTCCTAAATGAGTACAAAAAGTGTAGACCGAATTGCTCAAATATATTTAAACCAATTAAAATATCACACATTTCTGTTTTTTTCATCTTAATATCAAAAATTATTTTACTACCTCACATACATTTCCATAGGAATTTAGATTGTTCTACAGATCTTGAATTTGAGAGTACAGTTTCTTTTGCCTTTATTTATTCTTTATTTCCTTTGGAACAAGAAACTAAAGGTAATTATTTGCATGAAAACCTGAAGAATGGTCTTATTGTTCCTTCCAAAGATCTAATTGGAGCTTTTTTTTAGTTTCAAAGAAAGATTCTAAGCAATTATGCCCTTGCATCATGATCAAGATTTACATCAACTTACTATAAAATAGCAATATCTACTTTCGCTTATTTCCAACATTCTGGAAGCTGTACAGGGGGAAAATATTTTACTACATTAGGATTTAAGGGATTTTATCATCTCATCTACATAAGATCTGCCAACCAATGGGAAAATAGCTTTCAGAACTCTCCTGGAACACTTTAAATACAGAATAATACCATTTGGTCCCTGTAATGTGGTTGATGTTTTTCCTTATGTTATGGATTTCATTTTTTTAGATCTGCTTTTTTTCTGTAGTCATCCAGCTTGATGGTATATTGTTTTTCTCCAGAAATCTTTCTGAACATAATCATCATGTCAAGGAAGTTCTTTCTAGATTAAAGAAAAAGCATTTCTTAGCTAAACCTGAAATACATCTTTTTGATCAAGGATCACTGAGTCACCTGTTACAATTCAACTGAAAAAGGTTTACCTATGTATACTAGTAAAGTCATGGCAATTCTACCATGGGCTACTCCTACGTCAGTAAAAAATAAATCAGATTTTCTTGGGTCAGGGAAACTATTATTAGAACTCTATTAAAAATGTGAGCTTGTATATCCTTTAAAGGCAAAAGGTTTGTTTGAATATCTGAAGCTTTGCAAGCCTCTACATTTCTTAAGAAAATATTCAGAGAAGTACCAGTGATGATGGATACTTCTACGTGTATATTCCTTGCCTGTAGAACAAACTCCAGGTGTGAGACTGTATCTGTAAAGCTTCAAAGCTACAAAGTTGGCAGTAGAGGCTGCTGGATCCGGTGGATGCGAGAAGTGGAGTCAGTCGACACCATAGAGGCCATAAAGCACCAACCCCAGCGCACCAGTGTCAGCTCTCTGTTTTCCATGTATTTGATGCAGATCCGGAGCTTCCTTCTCTCTGAGGAATTTTTACTCATACTTTCTTCTACTTTTGCAGTACCATGTAGCCTCCCACAAAATCAGGGTTCAAACAAACCCTGTAGGATTGTGAAGGGCAGATGTCCATCACGGACCCCCATACAGTTTGTCTGTGGTGAGGATTCTACCATGACTCTGAGGCCTGTTCGGCATGCCTCATCATAAACCCTAAATCCATAAAGGAATGGGAGTCCTAGCGCTTCAGGGCTTAGGAAAGCTACTGACTCCAGAAACAATCCCAGCACTGTTCTCAGACACCCTCATTCTCTTTAGGGGTGAAAAAGAAGAGAAAGCTCTCCACACAGGTACCTCCACCGCATGGGACTCCGACTGTGGCATCAACCTTCCTTGAGTTTCTGACTCTAGGATCAGATCCAGTGCCATCCATTATTGCCATGTACTCTATTTCCACTAAGGCTTCTGCGCCATAAAGCCTTGCTTTGGGCCCAGCGACCCCACCTGTAAGACAACTGATGTTCCTGCCCTTCACTGCTGCTCCACCGCATTCAGTGCCTGTGCCTGTAGGAAAGAACCCTTTTTGGCATGGTTAGCTTCCACTTTTTGCCTGGCATCTGATGTGATTTGGACTGAAAGTACACTGGGTTCCTGCTAACCAGGTCCCCAGTGCCAAGTCTCTTTCCCTAAATTGTACAGTTGTTTCTCCATATTGGCACAACATTTAGCACTCCATGTAAATCCCTAGTAAATGGTACCCCTGGTGCTTAGGGCCTGAGATACTAAAGAAGGTCCCTAAGGGCTGAAGCATGAATTGTGCCACCCTCAGGGTCCTCTCAACAAATGCACACAGTACTGCCATCTGAGGCAGAGTGTCTTGGTTCAGACAAAAGTGAAAACACACCCTGTCACACATCCCAGTGTGCCAGATCCTCTACCACTGCATATGATACTTGTAAGTCACCCCTACAGAAGGCCTACAGCCATAAGGCAGGGTGCATTATATCACATGTGAGGACATATCTCCATGAGCAGACATGCCCCTGCTATGTCCTTGTCAATTCTCAGACACTATAAGTGGACAGGGAAGCCATTGTAAGTACGTGTGCTGGACACTGGTCAATATGAGTTCCTCACCTACATGGTGGCTTCTCTGAACATGCTAGCAGTCTGGTAGGTTTTCAGGGGACAACTCTAAGGTGACCTCTGGGTGCATGTATTAATAAATCCATCACTAGATTCAGTAAGGGTTTATTAATACAAGATGTTTGATACCAAACATCCCTATGTTCAGAGAAGCCATCATGTAGTTGGGGAACTCATATTGAGCAATGTCCAGCACATGTACTCATGGCTCACTGGTCTAAACCAGCACAGCCAACCTAGATAGATTTCTGACCTCCTAAGTGAGAGCCAGTGCTCTCGGAGGGCAGGAACAAAGCCTACTCTGGGCAGAGTTCTTATCACCTCTTCTGGGCAAGATGGACATTCCAGGGCGGGAAGCTTCAAAGGACCAGCCCCCTTTGTTATGCAACCCAGGTCTCTCCAGATGGTGGAGAAGACCCCCCCCTGTCCTGACCCCACTTCTTGGTGGCAGGACAGATGGGAAAATTAGTAAGATTAGGAGATGTGCCTACATCATGCCTGTCCCACCCAGAAGGTGGGCCAGCTGATGTGGACACCACTTTTCAAAAGTCATCCATCTTGTTTTGGACGGAATTAGCATGTTAGAGTCAGGATTATGCCCACTACCCAGCGGACGTGGTCATACAAGAGCGTATATTCACCTAAACAGTAGGCAATCCATTGGCTGCTACCTGGCACTCCCTGTAATGCCCCTAAATTGAGTATTTAGGTGTCACCCCTGAACCCAAGACCTCAGATTCGACGGATCAAGAGAAGAAGGATGAAGATCCACTGCCTGGTGAGAACAGCAGAAGAGCTGTGGACTTTTTGGCGTGAAACCCTGCCTGCCGGCACCTCTCATGACAATCGCAATGGGGTGACTCGTCCTGCAAAGCTGGAGAACTACCAAAGCCTTGGATTAACTGCCAACATCTCGCAAATCACCACCAGTCTCCCTTGGAGTAGAGGAGATACTTCTTTGCAGTCCGCAGGCACCAAAAAGCAGAGTCCCATCCACCGACTTGCAGCTCCCCGGCCCTGACCAATGCCACAGATGACCAGGAGGAGGCACCCATGCTCTGAAGGACCAGCACTGTCTCCCCACCAAATGTGTCAACACCAGGACCAACCAGAGCCATTTAGAACCAATCCCCAGGTTATTGAATGCCCTGCACCAACAGTCAGTGTCCATTCCGGATTCCCACTGCACTAGAACCAAGCAGCCATTGAGGGTTGTCAGCACCACTGAGACCCACTTTGTGAGTGGCCCAGCAGTCTTGAAAATGACTCTGCCAACTGTTGGCCCCTAACCGCGAGGAACATCTTTGCGCACAAAGTCCAGCTGCCCTATCCACTCTGCATCCAAACCATCTGTCCCGGATCCTGATGAACCAGCTGTGCCCCCTTCTTCTAAGGCCCCTTGCAACACAAGCCCCCAGTTGGGAGCTCCCGGACCTGTTCCCAAGTCCTCCTGTGCAGCCTGTTTCCGGGTAGCCCCCTTCTCAATAGGGCACCCAGCTACAACCTCACCAGCACCCTGTTCCCTGTGGAACCCCCAACAAACTTCTGGTAGTACTTTGGACCTTAGGACCCCACATCTCTAAACGCAGAAGGTGAACCCCGGAAACCGACTGTACTTTCCTTTATGCATTATTGACGCACAGATTTTAACTCTTTACTTAACTGTAAGAAATAATAATGAAAGCAGTTCTTACTCCTTTACGAAATTCTTGGTTTCAAAACATATATAAAAAGAAGTGTTATTTTTCCAAATTGGTCTTGGATTTATTCTTTGAGTGTGTGTCTCGTTTATTGCCTCAGTGAGTACACCAAATGCTTTTTACTGCCCTCTGATAAGCCTAACTGCTAAACCACACTACCACAAAACAGAGTGTTAGTATTATCTACTTTTGCCTCTGTCAACCAATTAGGAATCCACTGGACTCCCTGCATGGTGTACTTCTTTTTAGTGCATCATATAGCGAACCAGTGTCATACAGTGCCATGCAGCTTTGACCCAGCACTCTGATATACAGTGCCGCAACCGATGACATGGAGGGTGCCGCCACTGCCTCCAGCTCCAGTTACTGCGCTAACTGTGGCCACAGCCCAATGTCGGGCCCCAGATGTTTTTTTGTAGGGAAGCCCAGCAGCTGTTGGAAGAAGAGGCTTACTGTTAGACTTGTCAGCTTTAGGGTGGTCATCCCCCAACTTTTTCTCTGCCTCTCTCCACTTTTCTGACACTGTTTTTGCTGGTTTGAGGACTCTGCGCACTTTACCACTGCTAACCAGTGCTAAAGTGCATTTGCTCTCTCCCTTAAACATGGCAACATTGGTTCATCCCCAGCGGGCATATTTGATTTACTTATAAGTCTGTAGTAAAGTGCACTAGATGTGCCCAGCCCCTTTAAATTAAATGCTACTAGGGGGCTGCAGTACTGATTGTGCTACCCACATAAGTAGCCCCTGAACCATGTCTCAGGCCAGTCATTGCAAGGACTGTGTGCGCAGTTTCACTGCCACTTCAACTTGGCATTTAAAGGTACTTGCCAAGTCTTAAACTCCCCTTTTCCTACATATAAGGCACCCCTAAGGTAGGCCCTAGGTAACCCATAGGGCAGGGTGCTATGTAGGTAAAAGGCAGGACATGTACATATGTGTTTTATATGTCCTGGTAGTGAAAAACTCCTAAATTAGTTTTTCACTACTGTGTGGCCTGCTCCTTCCATAAACTAGCATTAGGTCTGCCCTCATATACTTTTTGAGTGGTAGATTTTGATCTGAAAGGGGTAACCAGGTCATATTTAGTATGGCCAGAATGGTAATGGAAAGACTTGCTTATTGGTGAGATTGGATTTTATATTACTCTTATAGAAATGCCACTTTTAAAAAGTCTCCAACCAACGTCTGTCTGTGCTGGTTGCCACCTCCCTTGTGCATTTCACCCAGACAGCCACAAACACAGGACACTCAGTCACACCTGCATTCATCTGCATATTGAATAGCTGGAAGGGTGGCGGGCCTGACACTTACACTTCAAAGGCCAGTGGCCTGCCCTCACATAATGGACTGCTAAACCCCGACTGGGACCTTGGCAGACAGAACTGAACTGAAAGGGGAACTTGTGCACTTCAAAACCACTCTTTGAAGTCTTCCCCACTTCAAAGGCATTTTTGGGTATATAAACTGGGTCTCTGACCCCACCAAACCAGACACTTCTGGACCAACACCTGCACCCTGTCAGAGGAGCTGTCTGGCTGCCCAAATGACTCATCTGGACTGCTTTGCTGAGAAGGACTGCTGCCCTGCTGTTGCCCTGCTGGCCTCTAAATTTGCTGAGAAGGACTCAGCCTTCCCCATAAGTGCTCTCCAGGGGCTTGAATTGAGCTTGCCTCCTGTTTTCCGAAGACTCAGGGCCAAAAAGACTTCATCACTTCAGGAAACTCCTTGTGCATCGAAAATTGACGCCCGCCTGCCGAAATTGACGCAAAGCCTGCATTGCGACAGAGAAATCGCTACACAACCGACCAGAACAACGCAGCCCGACTTCCCAACTAGAAATTCGACACAGCGCCTGCCCTGCAACAGAAAATTTGGTGCACTGCCTGCCGGGTCGACGCAGCATCCATGCATTCTTCCAGCACATCAAGAATTTTCCCCCCTTTCGACCCTGGGCATCAAAATATCCCTGCACCGCAGTGAGGAACCAAGACTGCGTGCCAAAAAAATAAGCAAACCCCGTACAGCGTGGAAAGAAACGACACATCGTCTGTGCTGAATTGGAAAAGTCAACGCAACACCTTCTTTTACCATGCATGTCCTCCTCTGCGGTCTCTGTGCATCGTTATTTTTTACACATTCCAGCAACTGTGTGTAACAAAGAGACAACTGCTTATTCCTAAGGACTGAGACTCTTTTAAACATTTTAAAAGTGATATTTCAGCTTGTGCTTATTGAATCTTTGTCATTTTGACCTTATTTTACTGAGTTAAATATCATCTATTTTTCTAAACTTATGTGGTTTATTTTTGGGGTGTTTTCACAGCGTTACTGTATGATTTATTGCACGAAAACTTTACACATTGCCTTCTAAGTTAAGACTGACTGCTCAGTGCCAAGCTACCAGAGGGTGGGCACAGGATAATTTGGACTGTGACTTACCCTGACTAGGATTGTGGTCCCTACTTGGACAAGGGTGTATACCTCTGCCAACTAGAGACGCAATTTCTAACATTGGTGATCAGTGGTGAGGATAGGACTTGTGATTGTGCAGTGTCATACACTAGCTACGTATGCACTACCTACCCACAGTTTCATGTCAATTTGCTTGCTTTCTTTTTTGCTACAATTGACCTGTTTGACAATTTCTTATCTAAGCCTATACATCATGTCTCTGGCTTGGTCTGCAAGTGGAGCTGGAGAGTTTGACCTAGCCAAATTGGAGGCATACACTGTCAACCAGCTGAAAGGGTTCTGCAAGGGGATGGGAGTACCTTCCCGGGGAGTCTCCAGAAAGGAGGAATACCAAAAGGCGCTGAGGGCATGGGCAGAAGCCCGTTTACAAAAGCATGTTGAGTTGGGAGAGCAAGATGGCTCTCCCAAGGATTTGCCAACAGCAGTGGTGGATGACACCCTGGGATCTGTGCCACCTGCTAAACCAGGAAGCAGTGTCTCTAGTAATGGCCTGACTGCAGAAGAAAGGAGGGAGGAGAGAGAGTTCCAGCTGCAGTTGGCAAGATTAAAAATAGAGGCAGCGGAGAGGAGAGCAGAGAGGGAGGCTGAGAGAGAAGCCAAACAAGCTGAGGCTAAAAGGGACCTGGCTGAAAGGAAACTCATCTTGGCTAATGAACTGAGTCTGAAAGAGCTGGAGCTCAAGTCTAGGCATTCTGAGTCCAGCAGTGATGGTGGCAGCATACATACAGGACCTCCTGGAGACAAAAAGGTTTGTATACCCAAGGATGTGGTGCCAAGTTATGTGGTGGGAGATGACATTGATAAGTGGTTTTCTGCATATGAAGTTGCACTAAGGGCTCATGGGGTTCCAGGAGAGCCACGGGGTGGGCTTGTAGAAACATGTGTTAATACTTGGGAGGGACACCTTCCTCACATTAGAGGCTGGGGACCAGACCAAGTACACCCCTTTGAAGGCCATTTTAATTGCCAAAATTTAACTGACCCCTGAAAAGTACTGCCAAAGATTCAGAGACAGTAGCAAGCTCCCCAACCAAACCTGGATAGACTTTATTGATTTCTCCAGTAAGGCACTGAATGGCTGGGTGCGGGCAGCACAGTAAATGATTACATGGGTTTGTACAATTTGACCCTGAAAGAGCATATGCTCAGTATTCGCTTTACAGAGTTGCGCCAGCACCTAGTTGACAGTAAGCTGACTGATCCCTGGAAGCTTGCTGAGGGGCTAGCACCAGAGTGTCCAAAAAGATATCTGGGGGGGACACCCATGAAGGTGGTCAGGGCCTGGGTGACCTACCTGAGCATGCTGGCTGGCAAGTTGAGGGTGGGCCAACCAGGGAAGATTTCTGCAAGGTGCAGAAAGAGTGCCCTACTCTTGTAGGCCTGAGGCAAAAGCCTCAGCCCAAGCAGCAGGTGAAGCCTCTGGGCATCACCTTATCTATTGGGAGAAAGATCTTTACAGTGAGAGTAAGGTACCATAGGCTGGGGCAGCATGTGCACTGGTGGTCCCACAGTGTTACCGGGCCTTCCTACTGGGCCTGGTTCACAACATTTCCCTGGCATGGCATTTAGGGCAGGGAAGACCTTTGCCAGGCTTATCATCCACTTCTATTGACCAGGAATGTGGACGGCCTCAGATGCATTCTGTAGGTCATGCCCCACCTGCCAGGCCAGTGGAAAGACAGGAAAAACGAATCAAGGGCCCCCTGATTCCACTCCTCATCGTTGGTACCCCCTTTGAAAGGGTGGGCATCAACATCATTGGCCCATTGGACCCCAAAACTGTTCTAGGCAACAGGTTTATTGTGGTTTGGGTGGACCATGCCACCCGCTACCCAGAGGCAATCCCTCTGTGCACAGTGACTGCACTGGTGGTGACCAGAACTATGATGGGAATATTTCCCTGTGTGGGATTCTCAAAGAAAATTGTGTCTGACAGAGACAAGTCCATGTGGTGTGACCTACAAGTTCAAATCAAATAAGCTTTATTCGACAGAAGGTTGCCATAAAGGCATACTTACAAAAAAAAAAATCAATACATTAACCACAAACCAAACATATAAGTAAAGCATTAAGACTCAGGTAAAATACAGGGTTTTGTAATTAAAAACTGTGCAAAAAATATTAGAAGGAAAATACAATATATATGTATCTATATATATGTATATATATATATACATTAACTGTTCAGAATAATATCATAAAAAGCAAGGAATAAAACAGTTAAAATGATTAAGATCACCCAGCAGGTTGCATGTAGCAATAGTTATGGAATTTACTTTTCAGTCGCTAGCAAAATGTATTATTTTTCTGTGTCTAAGGATAGCCCATAGGAATTTAGACATGATGTTACATATGTATATGGTTGGCAAAGACTGTAGGAACACATAAGCTGGTCACCATTGTCTCAAGTTCATGGATCTCAGTAATGGCAGCAATAGTATTTTTCTTGGTGAGTTATACAATGAACAGAATAGAATCGTATGGAAAGAACTCAGCTCAGTGGCCGTGTCACACGGGCATTTGGCCATAGGCCTCGACCAGTCATTTATGGTTGGAAAACTCACCATGTGATGTTAAATATCTAGCCAAAACCTGGTCAAAACGAATCTGTGCTGTTCGTTGCTCACCTCCTTTGGATATAGTTGCATCCCAGGTGAGGTTTTGAAGAACACTTGGCTTAAGCAGTTCAGCGTTTAGACTTAGGGCCATATGTACGAAAACATTTTCCCATAGACACAGAATGGGCAAAACTGCTTGCTACATCTGGCCCTTAGTTCCTCTAGTTTTTTTGTAGTGACAGCTCGAATAGTTTCTGGATCATAATAGTAGTCTGGGTGTCCTAGATCACTAATAACAATGTTTATGTAGCCCAACCATTTTACTTTTCCTACATTAGAGGACCTGAAGCAATCTCGTATAATCTCTTGGTTCAGCTTTGTATACTCAAAAGTTCATATCTTGTGCCATAGCAAGATCCATTGGGTTTTGACTAGGTTTAAAATTAGCTGGACCCCTAATTCCGAGTGGCATATGTGTGATGGACTACTCTGTGGGAGAGAAAGAAGATACTTCAGGAAGGCGTTCTCTATCAACTGTAGGGAGACATTGTTTACATGACCCCAAAGGCCAGCCCCGTACATGACTGTTGACATACATTTGGCCTTATACACTGTTAGTATCTCCCTTGGGGGTTTCTTACCAACCTTGCAAACAAAATTGCATACGGCTGCAATAGTTTTCTGGAAGAGTAGCCCTCTAGTTCTAATTGCCACTTGCCACGTTCTTTTTACGTCAAAGGTGATCCCCAGGTAGGAAAAGGACGTAACGTAATCTATTCTGGTGTCTTTCATCATGTGACTCGGAGTTTTCAGAAACACTTTCCTGCACCCCATAGCAAATGTCTTGCTTGTGTTAACTAGTAGCCCCAGTTCCTCCACATAGGGCACAAAACATGTTAGTAACTGTTGCAGTGCAGGGGGGGTTCGGGCCATTAGGACCGCATCATTAGCATATAACAGGGCAGGGACTGGCTGGGAACCTATTTGGGGGAGGTTGTTACAATTGGCAGATAATAGGTTACCCAGATTATTAATGTATAGGGAGAAGAGAAAGGGTGCCTTTCTTACACCACAACCCTGCCTTACACCACTCTCTATTCCAAATGGCTGGGTACATTCGCTCTTGAGTCCATATCGCAATCTGGCGGTGCATCCATTATATGTTTCCCTGAGAAATTGTTCGATTGGTAGTACCACACCCATGTTCCCCATGATAGTCCACAATTTGCTATGAATTACGCAGTCAAAGGCAGCAGTTAAATCAACAAAAACTAGGTACAATCTCCCTTGTTTGATAGTGATGTATTTCTCGATCAGCATGCTTAGGTTTAGACTCTGTTCCACAGTGCCTACTCCCTCCCAGAACCCGTACTGTAAGTCCGATAAAACATTCTTGTCCTGTGTCCATTCCTGTAGTCTGTTCAAGATAACATGGCCTGCCACTTTTAGCATGGATTCTAGGAGAGAGATAGGACCTTAGCAAGTTGGACTGTGTTTTTGAAGATTGGGACTATAATTGGTTCCCTCCAGGATTTCAATAGGCCAACTTGACAGCATGCATTCAGGACTTGAGTAAGCAGTGGCCCCCATAGGGTCATGTTGGCTTTAAACATATCTACAGGGATGAAGTCCAGCCGGCGCCTTGCCGGCTTTGCTAGCTTTCAAGGCAGCCATGATCTCATCCAAGATGAATGCCAGCTTGATAGGGAAGGTAACAGGGGGGGGAAATCACTATTGGACACAGAATCTACTGTCAGCCCTGATCTGTTAGTAGGATTGGAATAAACATTAGAAAAGTGGCTAATCCAGTCTCCCTCACTAATGGCTATTTCAAGGCGTGGCCTGGTGTCAGGCTAGAGGTAGGGTGAGTTAATTGCCCGCCAAAAAGCTGCAGGGTCTTTACTTGTGCTTGCTTCATGCAGTTTCTTCCATAGATCTTCTTCTAAAGCTGTTTTCCTCTGTGTTAAAACACGCTTTTGTGTTTCCTAGCCACCCTGACTTAATTTGCACAGTGTGGTCATTTTTGTAGTGCTAGTTTCAGCATTCTATGGGCCTTGGTACAATGTTCATCAAACCACCTTCTCGTCCTGTTGTTGTAGCTGTCCCTACCTGTAATTACTAGTCCCTCCTTAACGTACCCAGCAATCTTTTGGAAACTCTCAATGATATCCTCTGTGTCAGATCACAGGTCTAGACAGCTTTCAAAAGCCTGCGTACCACCACAGATCAACTTTTTTAGAAACTATTGGGGATCAATCTTTGACAGGTGCAAGGTGTATCCGTTGAGCATGTTAATGTCCATAGCTTCCACCATACAATAGTTAGGAAGTGGCGCTTGGGATAAAAAAATCTCTTGATGCCATATCCAGTTCTATGCTCAGGGGGAAATGGTCACTGCATGCAGTTGTGTGGGTAATGAAATTTCCAACCCTTGCGCGTGTCTAAGTTTTTCCCGTGTCCATTGAATGTAGGTGTGAATGGGATTGGCGGGCAGCAAATCTCGTTATAGAATGCAAGGTCAATATTGAATATAAACTCATTCAGTTGTTCCCCACAGGTAGAGTGTGTAAAGTGTGAGTACCCAGTGTTCCCCTTTCGCTTAAACTGCAGGCCTTTTCTGAAGCCCTAGCGCAAAACTCCGTATTGAAATCTCCCCCCCATAGAAATACCAAATCCTGGATTTTTTTATTCATGAGAGCTTCAATGTCCCTTTTTAGTAGAGTCAAGACAGTTTTTAACTCAGCTTTTGGGATGTTGTTATAGAAGTTCATTAAGGCCAGCGCCCGTTTTGCTGCTATTTCAACAACCACGATGTGATGGTAGGGTTGCCAAGCCAGCATAGTTATACTAGCTGCTCTCAGGGTGTTTGGAACTTAAGTACAGATCCCCCCCTTTGCTCTCCCAGAGTTGGATGGTTCTGCCGGGGTATGATAGGTTCTGAAACCATTTAGGTGGATTGGGTTTACTGCCCATGTTTCTTGTACACAGACTACGGTGAAGCTATAAACAAAATGACACCAGTCTGCTATAACAACCTTAGATAGTAGACCTGCCACGTTCCAGAAAGCTACCCTTGTATTCCCCTCAGGAGGTGTACGTTCAGAATTAACCAAGTGGTCCTGAATCGGTGGATTGGGTATATCCAGGACGAGGGAGAGGGTGTTTTTAGAATCAGCAGTAGGAGAAGCAGTCAAACCAGGAGTAGTTATGTCGCCTGGAAGGGGTAGTAGGTCAGCAGGGATGTTGGGTGGTGCATTGAGTCAATCATTCTTATCTAGATTAGAAGAAGTGCCTGCTAAGAGGTTGGTGAACCTGGTCCTGTCACGCAGGGGGACTGGGATACTTAAACTGAATGTGTGAATACCCTGGGGTGCTTGCCCTTGCATCTAAGGCCACCAAATTATCAACCAAGCTCCTATCCCTAAGTGTCAGCTCAGTAGTGTCAAGACAGGTAACCTGATCTGGCCTTCTAACTGCATCAATTATGTCCTCATGTATTATGGAGTAACAGCCCCCCACATGACCCTATTTTTCCATGCATCTCCTCCTCTGCGATGTCCCTGCGTTGTTATTTTTGGAATATACCAGGTACTGTGTGTACCAAAGAGACAACTGCTTATTTCTAAGGACTGCAACTCTTTTAAACCTTTTAAAAGTGATATTTCAACTTGTGCTTTTTGAATCTTTGTTGTTTTGTCCTTATTTTATTGAGATAAATATTATCTATTTTTCCAAACTTGTGTGGTGTATTTTTGTGGTGTTTTCACTGTGTTACTGTATGATTTATTACACAAATACTTTACACATGACATTGCCTTCGCAGTTAAGCCTGACTGCTCAGTGCCAAGCTACCAGAGGTTGGGCACAGGATAATTTGGATTGTGTGTGACTTACCCTGACTAGGATTGTGGTTCCTACTTGGACAAGGGTGTATACATCTGCCAACTAGAGACCCCATTTCTAACACTTACACAGACTTCATTATATCTTTGGGATGCACTCTAACCCTGAAGAATAGATTACTTGTGATTACCTAGACCAGGACCCCTAGGATTTCAGGGCCTGTCCTCAGCAAGTGGCTTTGACACTTCCCCGAGCAGGGTATGGACTTCCCCACTAGCTCACCAACACTTGAAGTGGTCATCTGGCACATTGCTTGCTGTTATTAACCAGTTCTGGGCTGATCCAGCGTTCCTTTCTAAACATCCTCCATCAAACTCTCTTGTCATTCAAGCTTCCTGCTCTGGGGTTCATTCTGGTTGTGCTTTTCCAAACATTTGCTCTAATAGGGAGTTGAAGTAGCTGAAAGCTGGGGGCAAAAAGGCCTTTTCTGCAGAGTATGGCCTTAAAATTGGTTAACTCCAACTGCCATCTAGCCCGCTACAATCATACCTTGTAGGACATGTCAAAATGAATCTGCCACATGTTCCAGTCGACATGAAGGACCAGGAACTCATCTAGGACGGGTTGAATGCTTTCTGCCACATCATTATCTCTGGGCTGGAAACTACAGATTGCATGGTCCGAGCCATGGGTACTTCCTTTACAGTTCAACATCATGTTTGACTTTGAACATCCAACTTCTCCTCTGATGTTGAGGCCAACCTGATGTATCTCCCCTTTGATATAGTGTGGCTGTTTGGAAACAAATCCAACCTGGATCTGGAGCAGTTCAAGGCATGCCACAGCCAGATCACTAAGCCTACAGCTTCTGCCTCAGACTAAGGACTGCCGGTCATTTTGCTGTTTTCAAGGCTTCAGAATAATATTTTCCTTTTGACCCAGGCAATATCAACCAGCACTTCAGCAGCAGCCTAACCCCCTCATCTGACAGTACAGAGGCTGCAATAGAGGAAAGGGCAGCGGATCCACCTTGCAACCGTCCTCCTCTTTCCCTTCTTCCTCCCGCACCCCATCAAGAAAACAGGCATAGTCTGTTGGAGGGCAGGTGTCACACTTCTGTCAGTCTGAAAGGCCAGTTGATCCTTCAAATTATAGAAAGGGGCTATATGCCTACCTCCCTTCCTTCAGGTTCCTTCACCCCATCCTGACCTCTTCTTTTCGTCCTCCTTCAGATTATTTGATCATTCTACACCAGGAGATGGCAACTGTCCTCAAAGAAGCAAAGTTTTTACACGTGTTACTTTCTGGTGCCTAAGAAGAGCTGAGGTCTGCAACAAGTTCTTGATCTCAGGGGCCTGAACTTCTTCCTCAAAAAGCAGAAGTTTAAGACGCTGACCCTAGCTCAGGTTCTACTGACAATGGAGCATGGAGACAGGATGGTGTCAATCTACCTGCAGGATGCATATTTCCACCTTCCTGCCCTGTGGTCACATCGGAAGTACTTGTAATTTATGGTGGATTCTACACACTACTAATTTCTGGGACTAACCTTTGGCTTGATATCAGCACCTTGAGTCCTCAGTCCTCATAAAGGTGATGGCAATGGTTGCAGCCCATCTCAGATGGTGAGAAAACCCTATTTTCCCATACATGGATGAATAGCTCCTCAAAGCCAGCTTGCCGGAGATGGTATTGCATCATCTGTAGATGATATCATCCCTGATGTCCGGCTTGGGATTTTTGATCAAGAAGACCAAATCTCACCTGTGGCCCTCTCAACAACTCCAGTTTATAGGATTGGTACTGCTCACCACCCATCTCCATTCCTTTCATCCACCACAGATCCATGAGATGATTTCATCGTTCCAGCAAGGAGCAAGAGTCCCAGTCCTGAGATCCCTAAGTATGCTGGCTTCCTGCAACCTCCTAGTCATGCATGCATGTTGGAACATGAGGCACTCCAGTGGTACCTCCAAAGGCAGTATCTCCAGTATGGGGGAGAGGGTTGTTGGACTCCATCATGATCTATTGGAGCGCTGCAGCACAACTGGCTTGGCAGGGGAACATGGTGAACCTGACTTCCAGGATGGCCTACACGCCCCCTCCAGCTGTGACTATGGTAGTGATGGATGCCTCCACCCTAAGGAGTGGGGCCCATTTGGAGGATCAGGTGATTAAGGACCTCCAGTGTACTTAACTGGAATTGCAGGCTATTCGACTAGTGCTCAAGCCTTCCTTCCCTCCATCATAGGTCAGCCCATCCAGATCTTGATACGATATCATGACTGCAAAGTGGTACATGAACAAGGAAGGGAGAGGAGGGTCTGATCTACTTTGGCATCAACAAATGTGGCTGTGTATGAGTGGTGCACACTTCCAAAAATTCTGCTACCTTCAATGTACAAAGTTCATGATGAGAAAGTCTTATTTGAAGAATGGAGTGCTCGAGTGGTTATACACCCAGCCACAGGGTGTGTAAGCTGTCACCTAGGAAAGGTCACAGTCCATGTATGAAATGAAGAAAACCACGGCACATCGCAGGATCGTAGTGAAAACCATTTATTCCTTTGTGATGAATCAGGAAACAAGTCCCCTGATCCAATGAAACACACTAGGTACGTAGTTTGAAAGCCAATACAATTTTCATGGTTGTAAGAAAACAGCCAACACGTGTTTCGTCACCATTGACTTTTTCAAGGCTTTTAAGATATAGAAGTTATAGATGTATTGACAGACTCCAATTCTCAAGTATGTAAGAAAATATATAAATTGTGGCATGGATAATATGGGAGTCCAGAGACCATGGTAAGTCTGCAACCGGTCTGTCGTCTAATCAGTCTGTGAGCGTCGTCGCATCTGAAGATCTACTTTGCCTGGAAGCATTGAGCCTGCACTTTTGGGTAAACCACCAAGGCATCTGGCTCAACACCAATCACCTAGCGGGGTCTCTGAATCTCAGAGTCCACAGTCTGAGCTGGTGTTACTAGCGTCTGCTGACAGAGATAGTCCAGGACATCTTCGCCCAGTGGGAGACTCCTCAGGTCGACTTATTTGCCTCCTCTAAAAATGCTCAATGCCAGCCAGCAATTCTGATCCTGTTGAAGGCAGCCATGGGTGACATATTTCAGTTCAGGTGGAACTTTAAGCTGCACTAAGTATCCCCCCCATACCCTTGATTCCTCAAGCTCTCAGATAGATTTGCCAAGACCTACCCCAAGTCATTCTCCGTGCCCTGGATTGGCTGAGAAGAGTTTGGTATGCAAACTTTCTGCATTTCTCCACATGTCCCCCACTTCACTTTCCGTTCAGGCCCGCCCTTCTCTCCCAGTCATGCTGGAAGTTTCTGCATCCCAATCTCGAAGACTTCCACCTACTTGCTTGGAGATTGAACGGGGATAACTGAGCTCCTTTCAGCTGCCACCAGAGGTGGTCGACCTCATCTTATCTGAGCCTCACCCTGCAGTAAGTCTGCTTACTTTTGCACAATAGACAACTTTCTTACATGGTGTGCAGACAATAGTGTGACTCCTTTGCAAGCCAAACAATCTTAAGTGCTACAATTTGCACTTTCCCTTGCTCACAGGGGTTGTGCTATTAACTTTTTGAAGGGCTATTTAGCCACCTTTGTCTGCCGGATCAGCTGTCCTTGTTTAAATCACCTGTTGTAGTGTGTTTTCTCAAGTTTCCAAGCAAACTCTTTCCTCAAACTCCGTTTGTGGATCCTCAATGGGACTTTACTCTGGTTCTTACCATTTTGTGGGGACTCTGTTTGAGGCCTTTCACAGTTGAACCCTTTATATGTTAACCCTTAAAACTGTGTTTTTGGTTGCTATCACTTCTACTAGTAGGGTCAATGAGTTACAAGCCCTTCGCTGGCACCTATCCTTCACCACCTTTTTAACACATAAGGTAATTTGTTGCAATCCAGGGCTTCTTTCCTCCCTAAGGTGGTCACCCCCTTCCGTCTTGCCCAAACCATCACTCTTCCAACCTTCTACTCTCCAACTCATCCTACAAAATAGGAGGAACAGTTGCATCAGTTGGATCCTAGGTGGTAGGTTAAGTACTAGCTGGACTGCACCAAGGAATTCCTGTTGGATAACCAGCTCTTTGTCGGCTACTGTGGGGCCAAAACAGACAAAGTGGTACAGTAGAGGATTCTATCTCAATGGATCATCTGCATGAACGCCTGCTACGCCCTGGCCAAGAAAAATCTTCCAGGACTGATCAGAGTCCATTCCACCATGATCACAAACACCACTTATGCACTCACTACAGGAGCCTGGATTGCAGAAAACTGTAAGGCTGCAATGCGGGTCTCCTTGCACACCTTTGCAAAACAGTACTGCCTGGATTTAGAGGTGCTCAGGGATAGAAACTTTGCCAAGTCCATCTTGAAGGATTACCTTGTCTAACCATTCACCAACCCCGCCTTCTGGGCAGGGTAATGCTTTGAAATCCGTTCTACAGCTGAGGAATCTGTATCCATCAGAAGAAAAATGTACTTACCTGCAGAAACAATCTTTCTGGTGGATACTTTATCTGCCTGGGAATGTTAATAAGGTTCCATGTTTTATCTTTTGTCACTTCAAACCTTTATCAATGTCAATCTGCTCTCTCTCCTCGAAGGCTTGGAAAAAATGAAAAGATACTGAAGTTGATGACAGGGTGGGTGCTTTATGGCCTTGGTGACATCGCCTGACATCACTTCTGGGGTTGATAGGGTCCAGCGCCTTCTACTGGTGTTATCGTAGTTTGGAAGTTTTCCCGATGCAGTCTGATCCCTGGGGTTTGTTCTACAAGTTAGGAATCTACAGATAGATTGAGAATCCGCAAAAAAGATTATTACTGCAGCTAAGTAACTTTTTCTTCTTGCCCAGCCTGATGTTTCTAACTCATTTATTGCTCAAACTGATGCTTCTGAACAAGCTTTTCAAGCAGTGTTAATTTAAGATATTGATGGCAATGATGAACATCCAGTAGTCTTTTATTCTTGAATAATTTCTACATCTGAACAAGACTATTAAGTTTTAGGGAGAGAGCTTTTGGCTATGAAGAAAGTCTTGTAGGAATGAAGACACATTTTATTTGGTGATCAACATCATGTTGTTCTGTGTACAGATCATAGGAACCTACAGGTTATCAAACAAACAGATTGCCTATGTAGGTGACAAACAAGTTGTTTTACTCCCAACAATTTGATTTTAAAATCACCTACCTTCATGTTTCTTAAAACATTTTTGCAGGCAACTGTCGGTATCCAAAATAACAATCCCCTTTATTGCATCAAAATTTGTACCATCAAATGTATTTCTGACTATAATCTCTAATTCTTTTCTGGAACAAATTGAGAAGCAAAATTAGATCAAAATCTGCATTTATGTTTGTAAATGCAAATAAGGAATTTAAGCATCTGACTGAAATAATCTTTTGTAACAAACTTAGCTTTACACCCACAGAAAATCTTTGAACCTTAGTTTTACAAGTGTGTCATGATATGGTGACTGCTGGAACCCTTTGAAAAAGGTCACTGAAAATTTAATAGGCTGTCAGTTCTGATGGCCAAACTGACAGAGTCTGAGAGAATTAGATCAAATCATTTGAAACTTACATTCAGCCAGAAGGTAGTCCAATCACCAGATGAATATTTACAACCTCTTAAAATTCAGTCCATACTGTGAGAATTAATTTCTACTGACTTTATATGGGATTTGCCTTATTTGGGCTTGATTTATTTTTATTTTTTACTAAATTGGGTAATTTTTCCTCTTTGCCCAAGCTTCCTATGGCTAGACAAATGGCAACAGTATTCCTCTGATATCTTCAAACCACTTGGGCTTCCATGCAAGATAGTTTTGGATTGCAGTCCACAACATATTTCTAAGTTCTGGACTCTTCTAGGTAAAAGCCTCAAAACACATTGAGTCCATTCTTTGGGATTTCATCCACAAACCAAATGGCAAAACAACAGGTCAAACCAAACTCTTGAAACATACCATATTTCATTAATGCCAATCATACTAATTGGACATCTTTGTTTGCCACAGCCACATGTACATGTACATGTCACAATGAAGTATACGTTATTCTTTGGGAGTCTGTCCCTTTTTTTACCAAGCACGGGTTTCATCCAAAATCATTTATTGGTTTTACTGTTCCAAAGATTTCTGTTGAGCATGTACTACGTTTATTAGAAAATCTAATAAGCAACACTAAATAAATTTAGACAAAGATAAACAAAATCATAGCAGGTCAATAAACGCAAACAGTAGGCCGTCTCCTAACTATTGTTTGAGTGACAAAGTTTGGCTGTCTTCTAACTACCTTTCCTCTTCTATTCACTCATCTAAACTCAGTCGGAAACACTATTGGCT
The DNA here is from genome assembly GCF_031143425.1 of Pleurodeles waltl. Lineage (NCBI taxonomy): Eukaryota > Metazoa > Chordata > Amphibia > Caudata > Salamandridae > Pleurodeles > Pleurodeles waltl. The sequence continues at coordinate 158,428,590 of NC_090446.1, read as the reverse complement.
GTCTACCAAATTATTAATCCCATTACTCTCTGATTAAACCTTGTCTCTCCATGGGATATTTCCTTTCAAATAGCCAGATATTTCAAAGAAAGATAAAATAAGACCTTTGCCTCTGTTAATTAATTGTCAGGAAGAATATGAGTTTAATAAGATTTATGTTTCTTTCACTCATAAATAGAACTGCAGTTTACACTTAATTGTTCCCTGTCATAGACTGTAGGCCGGATTCATGTCCTCATTTAATCAAAATATTATTGTGATCATCCTGACAAATCTAGACATCCAGGAGGGAGGCAGGGTATCACATTTCAAGCTCTTCCACTCACAAATGCAGATGGGCAGAGGAGGACTACCTACTATCCTGGATTTTCTTACCAGGTGCGTGGAGGCTTGGGTAGCTGCAGTGGACTTGTTGCTTCCATCAAGGTGGCTAGCCATTAGGATAACAAGTGGACATCGTTTATAAGACACAGTTTTCTTTCCTTCCTGGCTGGAGGTAAGGCTCAGCATGCTTCATAACTAACATAGTTGTTTTACCTTGTCTCTCAATTCAATGAGCTTCAGGCATATATTCCCTTGTAGGTTTTGTAACTCTTCTACGCACATTCCCTATGCATATTGTTCCCGGATTCATACTGGACTTAAGATTTTCTAAGACTCCGGGTGAGTTGTGATTTAATCACACCCTCATATAGGCATTTACATGGGATACACAGGGTCTTTTATACAGTATATATTCTATTGTGTAGGCTGTATTCATTCTTAGTCCTGAGGAAGACACATTTTGATGTTTTAAAGAAACATAATCCACTAGGGTTGAAACGTCAACTATAAATATGTGGTGTCCCGCAATTGCTTGGAACACAGCGAAGAATATGCAATTTAAAACTAGCTGTTATTACACAGAGATGTAAGGAACAAAACGGGCATTGAAATGAGTTGTTTAGGTTTATGCTATAACTTATGTAATTGTCTTAAAAGCACTTGATCACTTTGCAGGATCACCTCACCATTATGTCACTTTTAAAGACAGCCTTGCTTAAATTGTTGTTGTGGTTAAACTTTGGTATATTTAATAAACAAATGAAACTATACCCTTGTTGTTTGTAATCATTTATTGAGATGTTATGATTTGAAGACAAAGTACAAACTGTTTGAGGCTATATATATATATATATATATATATATATATATATATATATATATATATATATATAAAATAGTCCACAAACTTGAACTCGGGGTGCGGCCGCTAGCAACACAGCGGTCCTGGCCAGGGCTCTGAGTCGCCCAATATAAAAAAAACACACTCTTTAAGTTCCAAGAGAGCCAGGACACCTCCGTACAAAAATGTCTCTGATTTATTGAACAGCAAAACAAAACCACTCCAACGCGTTTCGGCACTAAGCCTTGTTCACGGGTAGAGTGCATTTTCCATTTCTCATTTAAATACCACACTTAAATTGATCTAAAAAGAGGACTGGTTCAGAAAGAATCGTAACGATGGCAGCCATCTTACAAGGTTCTAACCAAATAAATGTCAACATAGCCAGCACAATTTCTGAGTAGGTTTCATAATAATCCCTAGTGCATCATATATAATTTATAATTAGATTCATTATAATCTCACAATGGAAACACAATCTACCACAATATAAAAAGAAAAATGTGTGATAAGGTGTAAAGTATAAAATTTACAGTCCCATTCCTCAAATTATTGCCCAAGTGGGCTGGATTACTTAACCTCGCTGCTCTGTCCTTCTAATTTCCTCAAAGTAATTCTGACCTTTCTAGACATTCTGAGCCCTGTTTCAGTCCTCTTCCCCAATAAACAGAAACTGAAAAAAGAAAAAGATATACACAACAAAACATAATTAAACCTAAAATTCCAATCTGCTTATAAAAACACCCAAGCACACTACACATATTGTTCATATTACTTATACTTTTCTTTTTTTAATTTTTTCATTCTTTCATTTTCTCATTTCTTCATTTTTTCATTTTATCATGTTTATCCCAAATGTGTACTTAATTCCTCACTAGAGTTCAACCCTATCGGATCCAATGTTTCAAAATTTATAATCTAACATGATTCTATAATTCTCAATGCCTTTTCTCTGTTACCACCCTGTTTATTATTTGCAACCTGGTCAATCACTACAAATTTTAGGAGATTTTCATTGCCATAATGTTGTTTAGTAAAGTGTCTCGCTACTGGATAACTTTTATCGTTGTTTTTGATTGCACGTCTGTGTTCTAACACTTGTTTCTTAGCACAGTGAATCGTGCTCCCTATATATAGTTTCTCACATGGGCATATTAGACAATACACACAATATGTCATCATACAGTCGTATTTCCCTTTGATGTCAAAGTCCTGATCTCTCCCTGGTATCCTCAATTTTTTACAGTTCTTGCTCGTTCTGCTTGCTTTACATTTCATACAGCACGAGAAGCCACTGTCTCGATCGTCTCTGATCACTCTCAAACTTGATACGTCATTATGACACAACTCATCCCTCAGTGATCTACTCCTTTTGAACGTTATCTGAGGTCTCTCATAGATACAATCATTAAGCACTGAGTCGGTTTGCAAAATATGCCAGCTCTTGCTTAATATGTTGCGTACCTTATATGCTTGATTACTGAAGGTAGTCACAAATCTAACTGTGTCTTCATTTTCGCTCTTATTCTTGTCAACATGATATAGTAAATCATCTCTCCTCAATTTTTCAACTTTCCTTCTTGCTTGTTCAATGGTCCTTGTTCCATACCCCCTCTCCTTAAATCTTTCACACATCATGTCACACTCTTGATGGAAATCCACCGCATTACCACAATTTCTCCGAGCTCTTAAGAGCTCGCCATAGGGAATACTCTGAATTAAATTTGCAGGGTGTGCACTCCATGCATCCAGTAGGCTATTACCTGCTGTCTTTTTCCTATGTAGTTTTGGGATTAGGCCCTCATTGCTCACTGTCACTTCTACATCCGAAAATTCTACATGTCTAGAATGTATGTGTTCTGTAAATCTCAAATTATATTCATTCACATTTAGTTTCTGTATAAACTGCACTGCTGATATCTCATTCCCTTTCCAGATCACAAAGATGTTGTCAATGAAACGACACCACAAAATCAAATGCCTCTCAAATTCAATTAAAGACTCCGATACCTGTTCCTCCCACCAGCCCATGAATAGATTCGCGTAGCTGGGGGCAAAACAGATGCCCATAGCTGTACCTTGTAACTGCCTGTACAGTTTGTTATAAAAAATAAACAAATTGTTTCTGAGACAAAAGTTCATCATATCACATGACATTTCTGAATGAAAAAACAACGATAAGGATCCTGCCCTTAAAAAGTGTTTCATGACATTCAATCCTAAATCGTGATCTATACAGGTGTATAGACTGGTGACATCCAATGTTACAAGGAGATAATCATCCTCCCACTGGATGCCCTCAATGATCTTCAAGAAATGTGTGGTATCCTTCAAATAAGATGGTAGTGTCTCTACAAAAGGGCCTAAGTAATAATGATATTATATATTATATATATATATATAAAACAAAACATCTGTTCCAGAACCTCCAAACCAGAACTGGAACACATGGCACTGCAGACTGTAAAGGTTTTTACATCTGTTTCTTAAATGTATATATTATAATACCATCAGTGCAAAAGAGAGGACGGTCTACGCATTTGGGCATTATGCCTTCAGCTGGATATATATATATTGTCAGGCTTGTACCTTTCTGTAGGAGTGAAATAGACACAACATAGTTTCCAACTTCCCTATGAATCAAATGGACTCCAAAAGAAGTCATGCTGGACCCACTGGGATGAAGAGACAAACCTTCACCAGGATTGGACCAGATTTCCACCATACGATGTTGGGTGTCTTTTCAGTTTTCTATAAACATAAGAACAACCTTTAGTACCTTAGAATACTCCGTTTAACTTCTTCCCAATTTTATGTAACCTACATTTGATTACCTAATGTCCCTTCTCCCTCTTTTTAGGTGCGGGTTCCTCTCGACTGAAGTGTTATGCAATACTTCTAAATGACAAATTCAAGATAAATAATTCCACAGGTAATTGTCTCAGGTACAGGTAGACATATAACAGTTCGCATTAACACCTACCTAAGTATATATGCTTTACACATCTAGATAATCAAACATCAGTCCTTTAAAATGATTCAAGGTTCAATTAATGATTCCTAGGCGTAATAGGCTTTCATCCCCTGAAATCATAAAATACACAGCATGTACTGACTAAAAAGTCACTGCACTTTAATTAATGTCTTAGACAGGTACTAATAACAACCTTAATGAGAGTCCATTTTATATATCAAAAACGCTGCTGAACACAATAATAAATGTCTTTTCTTTCTAGTAGAAACAAGAACAAAACTAATGGTTGACTTCACCAGTCCTTTTCAACAGGATTCCTTCAGATAGGTATTCCTTCCTTGTTTTGTAGTACAAAATGTAAATGTTACCAATATGTATCGGTTTCTGTTTGAATAATGACTTTTGATTGTCTTTTTCAGGTTGGAATGCGGATAGCAGTCACAGAAGCCGGAAACCTAACGACCCGACAGAGACAAGAGAAACCGGCGTGAGAGGAGGGGAAGCGCTTGGTAAGGACATGACGGACGTAGGACGTGTCAGTCGTTTCCCAGGGAATAGTTTTTCTCTTCACTGTCACGTCCTTGGTATGCAGACGTATTTCAGTTAGTTCTGGTGGCCACATTGGAAAGAGCAGTTTAGACATTTCTATATGGAGAATTAGTCTATCCATGGTTTTACAGTGGAGGATAGATATTTGTATCTGTTTTTTAATTATTCCTCAAATATTAGAGGCAGGGGGAAAGCAACAGCACTTTATAGCACAAGATTACTGGGGCCCACCTTCTCTTTCTCAGTCCTGAGGGCAGGCGATTGTGGGGCTAGGAGTACCCAAACAAAAATTCTAGTGCCCTGTGCAGAGGAGGCAGCAGCAGTGCTTTATAGCTCAAGATCACTGCTGTTAACCTCCTCTGCTCCTCCTCCACAGTCTTGAGTGTGATTGTGGCACAAGGAGATCCAAACAAAAATTCTGGCATCCACTGATTCTTTTCTGTTTCCTGAAGCTGGGTCATTAAGTGCACTGCCTCTATATGCAGATGCATACTATCTATGCACTGCTTTGTGATCTTTTACCTACCTGTCTGGCCTAGCAAGTACATGGCTGACTGTTCCTTCATAATGTGTAAATCCAATGAACATCACTCCCCCCAACACCATGACGTCAGCTGAGTATATTCTGTGATTGGCTTTGTCCATTTCTGTAGTTGCCCTATGAGCTACACCTGCCTCATCTCATTATTGGTATCTTGTCACACATTTGTCTTGTTGTAGGGAACATCTGACCATCTGTGGCAAGCCCTTGATCAAGTGATCTGACTTCTGTTTAATCAATGATTAGCTATTTAAATATACTTTCCTCTTCTCTGTTTGATTGCTGTGCCATTAGAGTTCCTGGCTTCACACTTGGCACCATCATAAAAACACAGAGGAACAAATTTGGCATGGTTCTGTGTCACCCTTGCACATGCAATGGGGCCCAAGTGCAACACAAAACCTAAGTGAAATTTATTTTTGCGTGGCCCTAAGTGGCTTGCTAAATCTGGTGTAACACAAGGCAGCGAAAATTACTGCCATGATTTACTCTATCCTAGGGAGGGGTTCTGTGGGTGGAGCCTGGGTGAGCACCCACGCATCCACCTATGAATTTTGGCGCATTCCCAGATATTGCAATGCGGGTAACCTCAGAATGCATCAAAATGTCCTACGCCTTCAAAGGGGAAGTGTAACAAGGAGAAATATTTTTATTTCTCCTCGTTGTTTCCACTTACTAAGTTTGCTGCATTCTGGCCCTTTCTGTTTCAAGCAGTGCAAGCACAGTGGCTTGCTGCGCTGCATGAAATCTGCCCCAGATTTTCCTCTGCATTGCTGCACACACAAAATAACAATAATAGCAAATATTGAGCCTTCATACAGATCTTCAAGCTTACCTCAATATAGTGGCACTTATTGTCTGCTTATCCACAACTGGAACACATCTCTGACCCTACCCACCAGTTAGGAAGAGGCTGCTCTGTCACCAACAAATATGTATAATCAGCAACAGTCAAAGAAAGAAATATTAAGTTTAGGGAAAGTCACTAGCATAACCTAAAAAACAGTGATGTATTCAATAAAAGACTGAAAGAGCACTTATGCTCTGTTATAGAAGAAAAGGGGAAATGCTTTCAGTCAGGACTACTTATACTGGAATGGTGATGCAATTTTTTTTTCCGATAGAGCCTTCTAACTGCAGTGGGATCCAAAATCTCAGTGGGCTCAGAACCAAGACAACTTGTCAGACTCTATCCATATTTCTAATGAGTGCAAAATACCTTCAGTGGTAGCTGCTCGACCATGATTGGACCAGGGACAGACTCCTCTGCCAGTCCCACCCAAAGCTAACAGTTGTAATGGATGCATTGTTTCTGGGTTGGGGCAGTCTTCTGGGAGAGGTGGAAACCTGAGGACTATGATCTCAGGCAGAAGCTCGCCTCCATTTAAACTTATTGGAAATGTGAGTGATTCTTTAGCACTCAAAGTGCTCCTTATGACCATCAATGGGTAATGATTACAAGTTTACACTGACAACTAGAGTGTTGAAGAGAATTAGGGAAAACTGGGTCCAAATCATCTTAGTGGCCGGGGACTAGGGTGTGGTACTCAGAACTTCTGGCCATGAGTACTTGTTTTGCGATTCTGCTGCTCCTTCTGAAGGACATCCTGTCACAGCAGCAAGGCCGAGTTCTATCAGAGCCAGCACACATTGCACCTTCATGAGTGGAGATTCAGCAGCCAAAGTTTATGGTTTTCGTCCTTTCTCCCAAAGTTGTTGGTGTCACCTTGACAAGTCTGGCAAGTCTTACCAAGTCTGTTTACACAAGACGGTGGAGAGGTTTCTTGTCTGGTATTCCGCCTGGACCATCCAAACCCTAAATGCACAGTTATCAGATGTTGTCTTTGTTTGCTTTCCCCTAGCACAGAAAAGCCTTGCTGGGGCAACAACATAAGGGTTTCTTTTGGTCTTATTACATTTATCTGATCAGCCATCCCTCTCCAAATCAACAGTTGTGTTCTATTTTTTTGAATGGGCTGATCCACATGTTTCCACCAACACTGTTTGTAATGCAGCAGTAGTACCTTAATTTGGTACTCACTTACCTAATGTGCATTCCCTTTGAACCGATGTACAGGTGTCCTCTTTGCCTACTTACCAGCAAAATGACATTCCTCACTGCTACAACATCTGCAAGGTGAATGAGTAAACTCCAGACATTGTCCATGGCTCCACCATACACATTTTCTTCCAACACAACTTATTCCTCCAAACAAAAGCAGCATTCCTGCCCAAGGCAGTCACACCTTTCCATATAGAGCAATCTATCATGTCTTGTGAGTATGTATGGTGGAACCTTTTAGATCCTGAAAGAATCCGCAGAGTGATGATGTAAGTTTCAGAACACAGTGAAGTAAATGCAGATTTTGAATTTTGAGGTTGTGGTTGCACACTGAAGAATAAAGATTTATCCTACATAGCTCTGTATGTGGCGTATTAATTTGCGAGTATCAAGGCTACGGAGGACACTACAGCTGGCGACGATATAGAGGATACGCAACCGGATAATAAACTGTTCTCCCAGAGGGTTTGCTGTGGTCCAAGCAAACTGCTTATGTGTGCAACGTGTGCCTTCGTCTAAGTGCTAACTTGACGTTTGGCGTACGTGGAGTCAAAGCACAACTCCAGACAGTGTGAAACATTTTAAAATAAACAAAGCTTTACTGAAAAGTCCACGCATCATTGGTCAAGAAACTACAAACAGGACCATACAGAAAGGTACTGCACCACTACGCCAAATAAAATTAGACTGTAAACGGAGTGCTACTGCTAAAGGCAGAAACAACCAGGGTTTCAAAAGCAGCGATTGGTAATAGTAGGCTATGCAATAACGCTTTGATCAGAAGCACTGCGAGGCAGAGAGAGAGCAAAAAGAAAGACTAGAAATACAACCACTCAAGTGCATAATAGAGTCTCCTGCCTACCAGAATTGAACAAAGAGAATCATACTGCTGCCAAAGTTGACTCCAAGAGAAATGCCTGGGGTTGTACTCATGCATACGGATACATACCCACAGCGACAAAGGCCCAGTAGAAAGACATTCTGCCAATGGAGACCACCAACGAAGACCCCGAGGCCGGCACATCACAGGGCCAAGGTAGGAGTATGAATGGAACTGATCTAATTTTGAACAGAGGGAGTCGGAGAGAGCACCAGCTGCAGCGTCAGTCAATCCTGTAAACAGTTAAGATGCAGACACCTTCCTGAGATCACCACCACCCTCTGATACTACCAAAAAGTAGAATACTGGTGACAGATGGACTGCTTGGATAGAGACAATTGATGATTTCAATGATGCACTAGAAGAAACAGATAATAAAGATTAGCAAATACCTCAAGAATCATACTGGTTATGGTGTAAAAGAAGTCATAAAGAAAATGCTGCAAACTGATGAATTTACGTGTTGTCAAATTAAAAACTACTTGTGTAGGAAAATGCCACTGTTGGCATGGTTACCTCCCCACTTTTTGCCTAGTTTTGATGCCAACTTTGAAAGTGTGCTGGGACCCTGCTAACCAGACCCCAGTACCAGTGTTCTTTCCCTAATACTGTACCTTTGTTTCCACAATTGGCACATCCCTGGCACACAGTTAAGTCCCTTGTAAAAGGTACCCATGGTACCAAGGGCCCTGTGGCCAGGGAAGGTTTCTAAGGGCTGCAGCATTGTTATGCCACCCTGGGGACCCCTCACTCAGGACATGCACACTGCCTTGCAGCTTGTGTGTGCTGGTGGAGAGAAAAAGACTAAGTCGACATGGCAACCCTGGCCTGTGGCATAGGTAAGTCACCCCTCTAGCAGACCTTACAGCCCTAAGGCAGGGTGCCCTAAACCACAGGTGAGGGCATAGCTGCATGAGCAATATGTCCCTACAGTGTCTAAGTCCATTCTTAGACATTGTAAGTGCAGTGTAGCCATATTGAGTATATGGTCTGGGAGTTTGTCACTACAAACTTCACAGCACCATAATGGCTTCACTGAATACTGGGAGGTTGGTATTAAACTTCTCACACAATAAACCCACACTGGTGCCAGTGGGATTTATTGCAAAAAAGGAACACAGATGGCATCCTAGAGATGCCCCCATATGTTAGCCCAACTGCTAGTGTAAGATTGACTGGTCTATGCCAGCCTGCCACTTTCAGACGAATTTCTGACCACATGGGGTGAGTGCTTTGTGCACTCTGTGCCTGTCCTTGGTGGAGGTGCTTCACACTCCCCCTGCAGGAAATGTAACACCTGGTGATGAGCCTCAAATGCTCAAGCCTCGGGTTACAGAGCCCACAGGGCACTCCAGGTAGTGGAGATGCCCACCCCCCTCTCCCCCTCAGACACAGCCTAACTGTGGCTGCAAGTCTGGTGGGAAAATTAGGAAAACAGGAAGGAGTGACCACCCCAGCCAGGACTACCTCTACGGTGTCCAGAGCTGAGGTGAACCCCTCCCTGCAGAATCCTCCATTTTGGTTTGGAGGACAGGGACGAATAGGGATAGGAATGTGCCCCCCACCCCCAAAGGGAGTGGGCACAAGGAGGGTGTAGCCACCCTCAGGGACAGTAGCCATTGGCTACCGCCCCCTGACCCTAACATGCCCCTAAATCTAGAATGTAAGAGCCTCCCTGAACCCAGCTCACCAGATTCCTGGCGACCTACAAAGAAGAAGAAGGACTGCTAAGCTGAAACCCCAGCAGAGAAGAAAGAAGACAGCAACTGCTTTGGCGCCCACCCTACCGGCCTGTCTCCTGCTTCAAAGAACCTGCAACGTGTCCAGCGGGCCCAGAGATCTCTGCCAACTCCAGAGGACTGTCCTGCACCCAAAAGGACCAAGAACTCCAGAGGACAGCGGCTCTGTCCCAAAGAAACTTTCTACCAAGGACTCCGGATGCGTGAGTCCTGATCCCTGTGCACCCGAAGCCCACTTCCAGTGTCCAGGTGGTCCACCAGCAAGAAAGGGTCCCCAGGCGATTGGGAACAAGAGCCCACCCTGCGTTGACCCCTCCAAGCCCCCACGACAGCTCCTGCAGAGAGAATCCAGAGGTCCCCCCCAACCGCAAGCTCCGGAACAAGATATCTGTTGCCTAAAGGACACACTGCACCCACAGCCCCCAGGCCTTGGAGAACCTGACCCCTGGTGCAGCATTGACCAGCTGGCGGCCCTCTGCCCTATCCGACCAGGGGTGTGCCCATGGCACCCTTCCTGTCCTGGATCTTGCCTGCAGTCTCTGAGTGACCCCTGGGGTCTCCCTATAGACTTGCATTGGAAACCCGACATCCTATTTGCACCCCTCACCTGGCCGCCCCCGTGCCGCTGAGGCTCCGAGTCATGGGTACTTAGCTGCTGGCTGACCGGATTCCGAGTACCTCCAGCCTCATAGGAGCCCATGTTAACTTGGCTCGCCTTTGACCTCTGCACCCAACCGGCCCGTTTTACTGGTGGTGAGTGTTTGGGGTTAACTTGAACCCCGAACAACGGACTACCTAAAACCCGGAGATGGGAACTGTAAGTCATGCACTTACCTGTTACACTGTTCAATCTTGTCTTCTCCCAGGAACTGTTGAAAATTTCAGTGGGTCCACTTTTAAAATAGCTTTTTGCCATTTTAAAGAAAACTGTATACATTGTTGATTCCATTCAAAGTTCTGATTATAACTATGCAAAGTACCTGATTTAGATCTTGGCAGTAACAGTCCTGCTGTCGATTTCCCACTGGATTCCCCATTTGTCAACTTGGCGGAGCACCCACCTATTTAGATGATAACAATCCCATAGATGTCTTGGCCAAGAATCAACTCCAGAGTTGACGGCGCCATAGCCTTTTCTTGCCAAGCCAATCATGATGTGGATTCCCGCCAACCTAACTGTGGCGGCCAAGCCGTCACACCTTAATTGGCGGATTGGAGAGATATAAGCACAAAACCTATCTTTTTTCCATTTTTCCCATTTCCTGCTGCCATTAATCTGATTGTACCAGTACTACCTCTGATGCTGGTACTGGACCATGATGAAAATCACCCCCATTGTCGCCGGAACAAAAGGTAAGTCACTGTTTAGCCTGCCATCCTTGGAATTGTCACTGTACACTAGCACTGGACTCTAGCATGTTTAATAAATACTTGCAAGCAATAGTAGTACAGTGATGTGCAATGCATATGTGTGCAATGTCGTAGTTAGAAAAATGTTTAAAAACACACCTCGAGATATTAGTAACACCCACCAATCTGGTACTAACTGCCTTCATGGCAATGGACACCTACACAGCAATCCCAAATCGAAATGTGTCCATACAGGTGTGTGCAATAATTTTGCCTAAACTACCATATCATATGCATAAACAGTATACCAAATAGGAATTACTGAACTCAATGATAATGTAGCAATTGCACTACAAAATGCTACAAGTGGGTGTACACAGAATGTACAACTAATCTTACCTCTAAACTGCAAACATGTCAGAGATGTATGAAGGTCACAGTCCCCTTGGTTTGTGCAATTTATGACAAACATTAGAAGTCATTAAACTGTAAAGTGTCAGGTTCCCTGTTAATGCATTTGTGCATATTATTGACAAATGCATTCTCAAGTCACAATAACAGAACACATATATTTTTGGTGTAGGTGTTCGGTATCATGCTTACACTAAAATTGACATGGTCATCCAAAATGTACAACATTAATGTATGCTGTTAGAAATTGAGGTCTCTAGTTGGAAAAGGTATGCACCCTGTCCAAGTAGGTATCTCAATCCTAGTCAGTGTAAGTCACAAAACAATCCAATTATCCTGTGCTCACCCTCTGGTTGCTTGGCATACAGCAGGCAGGCTTAACTTAGTCCCTTACGGTGTCCACGGAGGTGAGGCATCTGTTCCGTTCTGTTAGGGAGGGGAGGCGGGGTGTCGGTTCTGTCCAGTTGCAGGGGAGCTGATGCAGCACCGGTGGCGAAGCATCAGTTCCTTGTGCCCAGGTGCAATGGATGAATCCAGTTGGTCAAGATGTGATGTGTCGACTTCGTAGTGTCACGTTCACACAGTGGGACGTCAGCAGCGTCGCAGCAACATTGTATTTGCATTGCAGGTGGCAGTTCTTGCATTCAGCAAAGACCACGGACCTGGAGCAGGCAGCGGTGTGGCATCGGGCAGCAGCGTTGGTGCTGGAGTTGCTGAAGTCAGTGCTGCAGTTGCTGAGGTCAGTGAACTAGCTAGAAGCTAGTAGATGAAGTCTTTGCTGTCCTGGAGACTTCAGAATAGGAGGCAAGCTCAATCCAAGCCCTTGGAGAACACTTGTGGGGAAGGCAGAGTCCTTCCAGCAGAATCAGAGGTCAGCAAGCAGCAGGGCAACAAGCGGGGCAGCAGGCCTTTTCAGCAAAGCAGTCCAGATGAGTCCTTTGAGCAGCCAGGCAGTCCCTCTGACACAGTCCAGGTATAGATCCAGAAGTGTCTGATTTGGTGGGGTCAGATATCCAGTATATATACCCAAAAGTGCCTTCAAAGTGGGGAAAACTTCAAAGAGTGATGTGCACAAGTTCCCCCTTCGGCCTAGTCCTGTCTGCCAGTATCCCTGGTGGGGGGGTATCAGTCCTTTGTGTGTAAGAGAGAGTCCCTCCACCCTTCCTGCCCAGGGAGTCCCATTCAGTATGCAGATGAATGCAGATGTGACTGATTGTCTTGTGTTTATTGCTGTCTGGGTGGAATGCACAAGGGGAGCTGCCAACCAGCACAGAACAGACATGGATTGGAGACAGAGTGTAAGGCACAGATGGCAGTAAGTACAGAGAAATGCCCACTTTCTAAAAGTGGCATTTCTAAAATAGTAATACTAAATACAAAGTCACCAGTAAGCAGGATTTTCAATTACCATTCTGGCCATACTACACACACAGGACTACTAATTTCAGATCAGAATCTACCACTTAAAAGTATATAATAACAGTTCTAATGCTGGCCCAGTAGTGGAAAAAGTATTTGTGAGTGTTTCTCTACCAGGACATGTAAAACACATAGGTACATGTCCTGCCTTTTACTTACTTAGCACCCTGCCCTCTGGGTTACCTAGGACCTACCTTAGGGGTGACCTATATGTAGATAAAGGGGAGTTCAAGGTGTGGCAAGTAGTTTTAATTGCCAAGTCGAAGTGACAATGAACCTGCACACACAGCCCTTGAAATGGCAGGCCTGAGACATGGTTAAGGGACTACCTATGTGGGTGGCACCATCAGTGCTGTAGGACCAGTAGTAGCATTTAATTGTGCTGTAGGACCAGTAGTAGCATTTAATTTACAGGCCCTAGGCACCTTTAGTGAACTTTACTTGGGACTTACAAGTAAATTAAATATGCCAATTGGGTAGGAACCAATGTAACCATATTTAGGGGAGAGAGTATATGCACTTTAGCACTGGTCAGCAGTGGTAAAGAGTGCAGAGTCCGAAAACCAGCAAAAACAGTGTCAGAAAAATAGAGGGAGGGAAGAAGGGAGGGAAAAAGTTGGAAGATGACTGCCCTAAGGCTGTCAGGTCTAACATATGCATTATAAAAACATATCTAAAAAAGAAAACCTGTGCTTGTCACTGTCGCAAATGAGAATAAGTGCATGGCACACACATTAGCAGAAATAACATAATCAGCAAACAATAAGAAACAATCTAAAAATAAGGCTATGGCAAAATTATTCTCAAAATATTTTTTGTATGTAAATGAGGTAACTCAAAGGCTCAAGATTACAAAATCCCAAGTCTTGGTTGCACGCCCATAACTTGCATTGCGAAATAAGATTCCTCTGGAAGGGGCATCTATGGGACACAGAGCAGGCACCTCAATGATGTAACATGGGGTGGGGGGCTCGAGGGGGGTAGGTTTGGGAGGGGTGGGTTTGGATTTGGGAGGGGGGGTTTGACTTTGGAAGGGGTGGCTTGAGATGTGGAAGGGGTGGCTTGGGATGTAAAAGGGGTTTTCAAGACGTGTGGGTGGGGTGGTCTTACATTTGGGAGGTGTGGTCTGGGATAAGGAAGGGATCATGGCCAGGGCAAACACCAGGTCCCCCTTAGGGAAAAAGGTAGGGTGTTTGAGAGGGGTTTGGGACTGGGAGGTAGAGGGAGGGGCAGTGTCTGATGTGCATGTGTCTGTTGGTGCCTGTGGGTCTGGTATATGATATGCATGTTTTTAGGTGTTTTTGACTGGGTGTCTGTTATGTGGGTGGGTGTGGGCTTTTGCGTACAGTATGTGTGTGCGTGGATGGGTCTGCTGTGAAGGTGCTGTGGGTGGTTGTGGTGTCTGTAGATGTGCTGGTGCATGTGTGGTTGGTGGTTGTGGTGGCTGCAGGTGTGGTGGAAATGGATTTTTGTGTCATGGTGGGTGTGGTTTCTCCGGGTGTGCTTCTGGTTGCTGTGGATCAGTGTGTTGTGGTGGCTGAGGTGTCTGGGGTGTGCTGGTGGTGAGTGTGGATGTTTGTTCCATGGTGCTTCTGGTGTTTGTGAGTATGCTTGTAGTGGTGGGGGTGTGGGGTCTGTATGTGTGTGTCTGTCTCTGTTTTTCTTCCTGTGTTTGTGTGTGGATGTGCTGCTTGAGTGTGTTTGAGTGACTGCATGCAAATGTGTGTTTGTGTTTTGGATAGACCTAGGAAGAAGGATTTGGGATGGGGAAGGGGTGAGAGTTGGACAGGAGGTTGGGATACGATCAGTGAGGAGGCCAGACTCGGGAATGACCTCTGTAGGCCAGACATGGCATGGTAAATGCCATCCAGGTAAGCTAGCGTCTGTGTCATCTTCCAATTAAACCCCCTGGATGGCATTTAGTGGTGCAGTCTGGCCTATAGAGATAGTCTGCAACAGATCAATAGCGTCCTCATTGAGCGCAGCCTATATGACAGGGGCATGGGGGAAGTGCCTGCAGCAAAGTTGACTCCACACCTTGTAGGGGTGGCTATAGTCAAAAGGGAGGAGCAAGAGTGAGGGTGGAGTAGGTTGGTGATTAAGGGCAACGGGTATTGGTTCATTACTGTTATGTCATTGATAGGTCGGTAATCAATACACGTTCTTAGATCACCCTCCTTTTTGTCACAAAAAGAAAAGAGGAGACTGAAGATTTGGAATGTCGTATGAACCCGTTCTCCAGATAGTCATCAAGGTAGGCACATAGATGGTCATTCTCCTTTTCAGTAAGGGAGTAGATACAGCTAAAGGATAGCTTGGCTCTAGGAAGCAGATCCATAGCCCCTTGTTTATCAAACACTGCCAATAAATCAGTGTATACTTCTGGTATAGCCCCCTGAAAAACAGAGCCAGTTGCTGTTGATGGAAAAGCATGAGTCTGGACTGACCAATTGTGCTGTGGTTTGTTTCGGGTAACAGGAAGAACTTCAGTATTCAAAATCCATGGTGATAACTCTGGACAACCAGTCAATACATGGGTTGTGTGTAGCCAGCCACAGAAGGCCCAGTATAAGTTTGAACTGGGGAGCATCGATGACATAGAATATGATGCGTTGCCTATGGTCGTTTTTGCAGAACATCTCCATGGGTTCTGTTTGGTAGCATATTAAACTGGAGGTTAAGTCTGTACAGTTTCAGGTCTTTCTTTGGTTACAGTAGCTATACCGAGGTCTAGAAAATATTGTGTATCAATGAAGTGCCCAGTAGCCCCAGAATCGATGGAGGTGTTGACATGCCATGTTTGACCAACATAGAAACCAAGGTAACAGCCATACCAACATGATGGTGAAAAATGAAGGGTGATATGCCTGAGGCCTTCATAGACGACAAACACAGTGGATCGGCATCCACGTCTACTGAGCCTGGTCTTTTCCTGCCACTTCCCCATGCATCACAGGAAGGTGAATGGTCTATTAGATCTAAGTTTAGTAGGCTTCACCGGACACTCTTTTATGTAGTGGCCGTTCCTACCACAGTACAAACATAGGTTCTGCTTCCATCTCTTCTTTTTCTCATCTTCGGACAAGAGACCACAAACATGCCCTGTCTGCATCGGTTTGGAGGTGTCATGTGGCTTGCATGTGTCCACTTTGGGTTTATCTCAGAACGTAAGAAATCTATGCTCACCACCCTTGCCTTTTTTTTATTTACTTTTTAGTAGCCTGTAGTTAAGTTTGACAATTAGATCTATAAAAGCCCCTATCTCCTCTGGAGGTTCTGCCATCTGTGCTATAAGGTCCTTGAGGTCATCACGTAACCCATGATAGAACACAGATATCTTCTTTGACTCAGGCCATTGTGTTTCTTTCACTCACTGATTAAAAGAAGTCACATAATGCAGCTGGTCGGGCTGCCCTGTTTAAGACTAATGAGCTTGTTGTCTGCAGCTTGTACAAAAGTGTGACGGGAAGACATCCTTTACATAGTGCCATTAAAAGTGGTGAAATCGTATAACATGGGGTCATTATTTTCAACCAAAGGGATCAACCATTCAGCAGCATCCTCAGCAGGTAGAGATGATAAATGCTGTTTTGGATGCGTCATCTGGAAACGCTAGAGCACAAGCCATGAAGTAGAAGTGGCACTGATTGAGAAAAATGGTCAACCCGGAAGTTCAACCCAGGCTCATAGCTATTTCCAGGTGAAACATGCAAGTGAGTGCTAGAATGCTAACATCCCAGCAGGTAGCTGTGGGCTGGGTCACACACTTGTGACAGAGCAGGGATACGCATGTCCACGCGTTCATGCTTCCTCTACCCTTAGGGGTTGGACAGCTCAGAAACAAGGTTTACTGGCCAGATCCAGGACACAGATGCTCATGATCATATTGTCATTGTACCAACTTACCAATGTAAAGTCTGAAACATCATCTGTATCATAAGTGCATACTATGCCATGTCAGCTGTAATAGGGCCTACATTACCTACTCGAATTTGTGATGGAGCATCACACCCGACCTAGTCCTCAAATGGGGCATGTTTGGTACAAATGTCCCTCATTACATGGAGAAAATGCAGGTAGCCCTTTTTTGCAAGCAGACATGTCTGCTCAAAACAGTACTTGGCTTGTGATGAGGAAGCTAGTGAAAACCTTTAGCACAAAACACCTCACCAAACACAGCATCAGACATCGTCTGAATAACCCACACCCCCGGAAATCCTCATCTGTGTGGGACGTGTGTCAACCGACATGTTGATGCCAAACAACATTGCTGTAAATCAAAAAGATTAAACAACAAGAATAGCTACGTACAATAACTCACCCCCTTGATTCTGCTCAACTGCCCATCAAACTCTGGGTAGGCCACTGAAATGATGGGGCCATTAGGGGGTGAGAGTGCAGCACACACGCTTGCCTCGTTGGAAGGCCTGGCCGATCTGGACTTTGGCTGACTTACTGGTCCAGCATCAGAGGTCCTCCAACCTCTTCCTGCAATGCAGGCTGTACCGCTTATGGACCCCCAGGATCCGCACCTTCTTTGCAATGGCCTTCCAAATGTCCGGCTTTCAATGGCATTGACCTGTATAGATGAAAAAAATAAAACAGCAAAAGAGATTTTGAGTGATTTTGTCTGCCTGTGGTAGTGTGACACAATTTTGTTGCATCTCTCACTTCCATTCCCAAAACAGTCAGTACAATTTGTTTTTAAAAATTTAAAATTTCCTAGGTAATACTAATTGGCAGTGATCTGTTAGGAACCCTCAACACATTCTCTCTCCTCATGTTACCAATCCAGGCCACAAACATCATCTAGGCTAGGGCTACGAAACCTGTACTGTTGTGACAGCCAATCATGATTACTCCTCATCATTGTGAGACACTAAAGGCCAAACAACCTGTATATTATTGCCACATAACTCCAAGCACTGCTACATTGTCTTCATGCCTAATCTTCAAAGAGACAGATACTTTGGTTTGCACCACCGACAGTGACTTAGGGCAGTATGGAAGGGCTGCCATGTGTCAGTGAAAGCATGGTGTTGGGTGATGTATCAGCCATTGTGTGTAGTAATGGGACATATGTGTATGGATGATTGAGAGTCTGTGTCATTTAGACTTGCAGCACAGAAAATACCTTTCCCCATAGGTGGCACCATGACATGTTTGAAACGTACCAATACATTTATTTTTAGGAATGGGATGTAATTTCACTTGACAGAACAGCATCAGACAACTCCACAACTTTAAGGATTCTTCTTGCACTTTACATTTCATTCATTTTGACATGGGCTGTATGTTTTCACTTACACTAGTGGTACAGTGTCTACTGGCCACTGGAAGTAAGGGGCCTGCAGTTTGTCTAATGAAATATGGAATTGTGAGTTACATGAACAGACAATTGAGCTTATTCTTTCAGGTGACTTTTCATTTCAATGAACAGGCATTTCTAACATTGACAAATAACATCCTGTACCCAGCTAAATCATTCAGTTCACTACACTACAATAACAACATTTCACTCATAAACAAAAGGGGACAAATTAGCCTGTGTACAAAGTACGAACAAATTAATTTGTGAAACATTTCCCACTCAAACATGTACCTGTTCCTCTGGGTTTCCATTAAGGTGGATGTGCAGGTAGAGGACCTCCTTATTGAGGATATCCAACTCCTCAGGGGAGAAGGCAGGGGCCCTGTAACCTGTTTTGCCCAGCACCCTGGCTCCCTAAGGACGGAAACAGCAGCAAACGTCAAGTAGGTGTTGTTGGCTGCAGTGTTAGGAGGCAAGTGAGCTATGTTCCAGACACTGAGTACAAATACATAGCATATGTGCTTTGTGTCGGAGACGGACACAGCCAGTGGCTTTCGTGCTTAGTCGTCACACATGTTAGTCTATGGCAGTGTTTGTTGTGGAGTTTTCTACCTACTACAGAGTCAACTTAGGCCAATGGCTGATGGAGAGCCAGTGTCCTGATGGCAAGATCAGGCACCTGCCATTTTAGGATGTGTAGCTCTGTATTTTTTAATTGTATTTGTATCACCAGCAGTTAAAATGGTGGCTAATTTCTATACAAATATCAGATATGTACAACACAGTTTTTGGAATGATATGAAATATACAAAAGTGAACCGTAACTGTGTATGACATTGATAGTGCTGAGGGTATGTTATAATTCTATTGACAGTAATTATCAAAAAAAAAATGCACACATGAAACATTTCAAATGTATTATTCATACATTATGGGCCTGATTACGATCTTGGTGAATGGGATACTCCGTCACAAATGTGACGGATATCCCGTCCGCTGTATTACAAGTTCCATTATATCCTATGGAACTTGTAATACGGGGGACGGGATATCCGTCACATTTGTGATGGAGTATCCCATTCGCCAAGATTGTAATCAGGTCCCTTGTGTCAAAAAATGTCAGACCTGTAAAACATGTTGGTTTTAATTTGCAAAGATGTTTGAAAATTATGGTAACATATATGACACAATAAGATCACTAATCTGACCAAGATATGAGATGTGTGTTGATTGTGAAAGTCGTGTGTGACAATTTTAATTGATAGTTTGTTTTCCTTACATGCAGATATACGAACCTAGGGATGGGTAGATGAAGGCGTCCTCAAGCCTTCAGACATTTCCAGACCATGCCACCATGGATGAATAGTACATTATCAAAAAGTTTAGATTAGATAGGCAAACTATACTGGATTTGTGTCAGCAGCTGGAGCCTGGTCTCATGCCACTGAATAGGAACACAACAGCAATGACACCAATAGTGAAACTCATGGCAGTACATCATTTTGTGGCCACTGGCTCTTTTCAATACATTGTGGCAGTATCTGGAGGCATGTCACAGCCAACTTTCAGTGGTGTGCTCCAAGAAGTCCTTGCTTCAATGATGAGACACATCAACAGCTTATTCCAGTTTCTAAGAGATCAAGATTTGGCCAGTGTGAATGGAGAAGTTTATGATTTGGCTGCCCTACCTTATGTGGTGTGAGCAATTGATGGCACACATATTGCCTTGGTGCCACTACACTCCAAGGAATATTTCTATTGCAATCTGAAGAACTTCCATTCCATCAAAGTGCAAGTTGTCTGCTTACTGGATTTATACAATTTAAGTGTGTCTGTCCACGTGCCTGGGTCAACACATGATTCCCTTGTACTGTGGAACAGCACCATACCCCTGCAAATGTCACAACTTGGACCTGAGAGAGCCTGGCTTGTTGGTAAGTACAATATGACATGAGGATCATTTGCTCTAATCCCAGTTTAGGAATGTACAATGGTTTGATATAATTTTAATCTATCAATTTATTGCTTCCATGGAGAAGACTCAGCGTATCCTAACTGACCATGGGTGTTGGCACTACTGAGGAATCCAACAATGCCAGGGCAAGTCCGCTTCAGAGAGGCCCATGGAAGAACACGGAGGCCAGTAAAGTGGACTTTTGGGCCGATGTAGGTACTTGGACAAGACCGGTGGAGTCCTCCTCTACTTCCCCAATAAGGTGTGCCAAATCACAGTTGCCTGCTGCATGCTGCACAACACCGCCCATCCCAATTATCGCTGAGGAGGGAGACCATGAAGAGCCACTCAGTGAGGATATCGAAATGCCCAATGAAGATGACAGTGGTGAAGAGGAAGAAATTGACCTGCATCAAGATGTCATTGACCACTTACTCACCTGAGTGTAAGTTACCCTTACATATTGTGACATCCAAAGTCAGAACAACTTGTGACATACTGAACTATCAGTCTGCAGTTGAAATTTGGTAGGAATGGTCAGTTCAGGAAAGTCCAAGGCAAAGATGTTTGTGGATCATAGTTTCCCTACATTCACTACTATGTTTATTGACATATTAACTTTGCCTGTACTAAGTATATGTGCCCTCCTAATTTGAGTCAAATTGTATATGTGAAATCATTAATTTTCCCCTTTTGTTGTCGGGACTTACTGGCTATTACCTTTTCATAAGAGTAAAAGGGGCATAACATAGTTTCCAATTTCCATGTGAATCAAACAGACCATAAAAATCATCAAGTCTGACCCAACGAGATGAAAGGACAAAGCTTGGTCAAGGGGGACACCTGTCTTCCACTGGACAAGGTCATGGTTGTCTTTACAGCTTCTAGAAAATAAACAACACTACTTAGAATTAGGGCTAGAATATGCACGAATAAGGTTGTATAATAATTTGACCCACTCCCACATACCTAATGACCCTTCCTCCTTTAAATAAATGGGTGGTTCTTTTTGGCTGAATCCACTATTTGCTATAACTAAGAAACATAACTCAGAACTGTTATTTCATAGAACTCATACAGGGAAACATGCTCTAGATATGAATATATAAATTAGTAAAAATCATGAGCTACCTTAACAACAATTCCTCACAGAATCAGTATTAAAGTCATTTATCGGTTTCCATTAATGTGCATCTCCTGGTATATAGAGTTCAATATTTCATCAGCATCAATACTAATCTGGTTTTAAATCAAGGTTCATCTACTTCTATGTCAATGTTCATTAGTTCATCAGTTCATACATTAATCATATGTAGTCCTCCTTGAATTAGTTAAATAGTTGTCAGTCTATCAAACTTTAAGGAAATAATAATAATAACAGGTATTTCTTGTCCTTATGTGTTTTATGAATAACAAAGATGGTTAACGTCACCAATACAATCAGAAAAGAAAACAATCAGATACATCTCTGTAAATACTTATTCACAGGTTGGAATTATGTTACCCAAATTGAAGAGTTTGCCACTTCAATAATGTTCCTTGTTTTTTTGTGTTTTACAGGGAGCCAACAGGTCAGGAGCAAGGGTTTCGAGAAAGCAGGAAGCCCGACAATCCCAACGGTTGAAGACAAACCCGCCGAATCCAGCAGGAGCAGAGGACATCAAGGACCCAGACGAGGAGGAAGCGGAAGGCAGAAGGAACACCTTAAGGGGACCGCACAGCCGGGTGCGCCTCAGCAAATTTGTCATGCTTAATCTGCGTAAACCAAGCCAAGAATTTATCAATCTGCTGGCCCTCCTCATACACTTGTTGCTGCTAGGCTTTGGAATTATTGATTTCTTCTAATAAAAAAAACACTTACATTTTGTTTAGCCTTCTCCAAACCATTCTCTATAGACCCCTTACTTGCTGAGCTTATAATAGCCCTCAGAGTCGTATCAACCGCAAATTGTAGCTCCTTTATTTGCATAATGGGCTCTTTATTTGGATTGGCTTTGTAAGCAATAATGCACCCACTTGCAGTGGCCTTAAAAGCTTCCCAAACTGAAAACAACAGGCCATATTTTTATTAACTGAAAAATTAAGATAAGCATGCCCGCGTGTCCTCAAGCCATTCCTGATTGGTTAGTAAAGCCCTATCAAGCTGCCAATTAGACCTCCTACTTGTAAAAATGGTTGTTATTGACACCGCCGAATGAACCATGAAGGCATTCGCCTAGGTGTCCATCACAGCCTTTTTAAGGGGCTGGGGGGCTAAAATAAAATCAAGACGGGACGCAGTTTGAAAGCATTGTGAGATGCATGTAAAGTTTGTTATACCAGGATGCTCAGCATGCCAAGGATCTAAAAGACTGAAATCCTGTTTTATCGCAGAGATCACTTTCTTAGTCTTAGGCTTCAGCTTTTTTTAGCCTTATTAGATGTATCTAAAGACATATCCTGAAAAAAGTTAAAAATGCATTAGAATACCTCATGGCAATAAATGTTTTGGGAAAATTACACTTCAAATGAGTCTTCTGTATAAAAATTACCTCTGGATAGAATGCCATTAACCATCGTATCAATACCCCATATTTGTGCTTGTTAAGAATCCAATTTGCATTACAGGAAATAATCCTTAAGTTTTGCATTACTAAAATTCTGTGGTCTGCTGCCGTCAGCCCTGTCTGTGCTCTTCTTAATTGATCTACTTTGATGAAGCTAAATTTTTCCTTTTTTCCCCCTAAAAGTGCACACTTCCACCCAGACCTCACTCACACAAGGAACCCTGTGCCCCTCTGCCCTCCCTCTCCTGGAAGGGGGGGAATTGCCCGCACTACCCCTCACCAAATCCCACCAAAAAGGAGGCCATGTCACAGCACCCCAACACACTCATGCCCCTTTCCCCCCCAAAGGACACCACTTTTCAAAATGTACCAACACCACATGGAACTATATAAAGTTGTGGAAAGGGATCATGAGCTGCCACCTCTCAACTGAGCCCCAAAACCAGGGCCTCAGTTGAATATCTTCCAGAGAAGTTCTTGTGCCTCCCTGTTAGACCTGACAGCCTTAGGGTGGTCACCCCTAACTTTTTGCCTGCCTCCCTCCACTTTTGAGATATTGTTTTGCTGGTTTTTAGACTCTGCACACTTTACCACTGTTAACCAGTGCTAAAGCTAAAGTGCATATGCTCTCTCCCTTTAAACATGGTAATATTACATCACACCAAATTGGGCTATTTAATTTACTTATAAGTCCCTAGTAGAGTGCACTATATGTGCCCAGGCCCTGTAGATTAAAAGCTACTAATGGGCCTGCAGCACTGATTGTGCCACCCACTTCAGTAGCCCCTTAACCTTGTCTCAGGCCTGCCATTGCAAGGCCTGTGTGTGCAGTTTCACTGCCAATTCGACTTGGCATTTAAAAGTACTTGCCAAGCCTAAAACTCCCCTTTTTCTACATATAAGTCACACCTAGGGTGTGCCCTCGGTAACCCCTAGGGGAGGGTGCTGTGTAGGTAAAAGGCAGGACATGCACCTGTGTAGTGTACATGTCCTGGTAGTGTAAAACCCCCAAATTCGTTTTTACACTACTGCAAGGCCTGTTCCCTTCATAGGCTAACATTGGGGCTGCCCTCATACATTGTTTGAGTGGTAGCTGCTGATCTGAAAGGAGTAGGAAGGTCATAATTACTATGGCCAGAATGGTAATACAAAATCCTGCTGACTGGTGAAGTTGGATTTAATATTACTATTTTAGAAATGCCACTTTTAGAAAGTGAGCATTTCTCTGCACTTAAATCTTTCTGTGCCTTACAATCCACGTCTGGCTTGGTTTAGTTGACAGCTCCTTGTGCGTTCACTCAGACACACCCCAAACACAGGATACTCAGCCTCACTTGCATACATCTGCATTTTGAATGGGTCTTCCTGGGCTGGGAGGGTGGAGGGCCTGCTCTCACACAATGGACTGCCACACCCCCTACTGGGACCCTGGCAGACAGGATTGAACTGAAAGAGGACCTGGGGCACTTCTAAGCCACTCTTTGAAGTCTCCCCCTCTTCAAAGGCACATTTGGGTATAAAAACAGGGCCTCTGCCCTACCACCTCAGACACTTCCTGGGAAGATACCTGAACCAGAACCTGCACCCTGACAAGAAGAACTGCCTGGTTACCCAAAGGACTCACCTGACTGCTTCCTGAAGAGGACTGCTGCCTTGCTGTTGCCCTGCTGTCTTGCTGTGCTGCAGAAGTGCTCTCCAAGGTCTTGCCTCCTGTTCCCTGAAGTCTCAGGACCAAAAAGACTTCTCTCCTGCAGTTGAAATCCCTGTGCGGCGAAAATTTGACGCACCGCCTGCCAAGAACGATGCAGAGCCCACTTGCGGTGAAAATTCACCACTCGCCGAGACCGAAACGACGCAGCCCCGACTTCGCGTCAGAAGATCGATGCAGTGCCAGCGACACAACCAGAACTTCAACACACGGCCCTAATGGATCAACGCAAGCCGACTCAGAATGACGATGCCCGACTTCCTGAGAGGAATCAACACAGCGCCTGCCGTGCGGAAGAAAATTCCACGCATCGCCTACCGGAATCGACGCAGCCCCTGTAACTTTGCTCCGCAAGCCCAGGATTCCATGCATCGCCCGGGGCGTCTGAAAAGCCCGCAACCCGAAGAGGATTCAAGTCCACGCGCCGGAAATCGACGCAACGTTGTCCCCGTATGGAAAATAATGCCGCAAGTCTGTGTGCGAAGGGGCGAAACCGACGCACACTCACCATTTTCCACGCACCTCCTCCTCTGCGGTCCCTTACGAGGATTTTTCAACACAAACCAGGTACTTTGCCCTGCAAGAGACACTTGTTGTTTCTAGGAGAACTTAAGACACTTTTTATTGCTTTTACAAGTAATATTTTAACTCTAAGACCCTTGATGTCACTTTCAGTGATATCCCTGCATTTTCTTATTTCATCTTTAATCGTTTTGACCTGCATTTATCCTGATAAATATTATATATTTTTCTAAACACTGTGTGGTGTATTTTTGTGGTGTTATATTGCGGTGTTGTATGGTTTATTGCACAAATACTTTACACATTGCCTTCTCTGTTAAGCCTGACTGCTCAGTGCCAAGCTACCAGAGGGTGGGCACAGGATAATTTAGATTGTGTTTGACTTACCCTGACTAGAGTGAGGGTCCTTGCTTGGACAGGGGGTAACCTGACTGCCAACCAAAGGCCCCATTTCTAACACTTGCCAATAGGAGAGAAGAGATACAATTGTCCTTTTACGAGCACCTTGAGCTTGAATTGTTGCACAATAGATGGTTGAGCCCCATGAGATTTGACAGAGTCTATCATCCTGACAAACTCTTTGTGTTGGCGTGCTGCTGATGTCGACATGTCTGAAAAAATCCAGAACTGGGGTGCTTCTGTAGTTGAAAAACTTCTTTTTTCTATGGCCTTGGACAAAATGCGCTCCTTTACATAGTGATCCTCAAAGTTCACCAGTATCATGCGTGGGTACTTAGCACTAAAGGAACCTTGAGGTGGGACCCTATGAGCCTTGGTGATGGTCAAACCCCCCACTAGTTCAGGCATAACTTTCTTAAACGCCAAGTCCACCCACTCAGGCATCTGCTGTCCTTCACACCCCCGACAATTCAGAGATTTGACCTTGCTTTCCAAACAGTTTTTGCTCTTTTCAAGCTTGAGTACTTCTTGCTGAATGGATGTCGCCTTATCCACTAAATCAGAGATTCTATTTTGTGCCTCGCTCAATCTCCCAGGGAGTTAGATCATACCCTCTTCAATCTTTGTTAGCCTTTTTTGGAGTTCGGCAATTTCATGTGCTTGCGAAGTCTTTAATTCTCTTATTTCCAATATGATGATATCCAGCATGCTTTTGATAGTCCAGCAGCACTATACCCCTGTTCCTGTTGCATATTTTAACTCCTCAGAATGCCTCCATGTTCCGGGAAAGCCTGTGCCTGGCCTCCATGATCAGACCTGGAGTCGCTTGTGGCGTCTCCTGCTGAAGGGAAAGGGACTGTTGCCTATCCCCTTCTGCTGCTTAGGGCATTGCTGCTTGTTGCCTTGCCTGTTTATCCACCTGCTCTCCTGGAAGCTCTGGAAGGGCTGTCGAACTTGCCGGCTTGGCCAGTTGCTCAATGAACACTGATGACGACCACCTGGTAGATGTAAAAATATTTAAGAACAGCGGATTTTGTTTAGACTTAGCTATGCTTGATGCTGCTTTCCCCGCTATTATCAGCTCCCAGTTTGATATTACCATCTGTAAACTCCAGCGCTGAAGGAGTGGAGCCCGGTTTTATGAACTGGGGGTCTGAAGACTCTCCTTAGTTCTCCCCTTCAGACCCCTTCTTACCCTCCCCTTGACTGTTAGACCTTTCAAGCCTCTCAGCATCAAGCCACTCTCTGAGCTTGGACTCCATCCTTAAATGTGTGTTGAGACTCACCCTGGATGCCCCTACTTTAACTTGGATTCCCTGACACTTCAACTGCTGGGCTAGAGTAAACTAAATGTTTATATTGCCAGAGGCATTCACTGTTTTCATATGTTGTTTTTTCATACTGTATGATACTCTTTCTGAAGAAGGTCCAGCTCTTCTCTCCCACGGTCATCTTGCTATGCCTGATGGTCCTTTACGTAGTTGAAATGTGCCCTTAATTCACTCAGGAGGACCCCAAGCCTAGGAATCGCCAACTTGTAAACAGTGATACAAGGGCTGCAGATTGCTCCAGCTACTTGTGGATAGTCTCTGGCCTAAGAGCAACTGAGCAGCAGTATGTCATGTGGAGTACCAGAAAGCAGACCCACCGCTACCATCGGGCGTCCATCCAGCCTCAACTGTGTCCGAAAGGAGATACCAGCCCCTCACTGATCCGATGCAGAGTCGGAGTGCCCAGCTCCCTGACCTTCCTTGCCATTCTGTAAGCTCCTCTCAATGTTGGTGCCTCGATCTCCCCAGTAACACCCCCCTGGCCAGCCTCCTGTCTTCAGCTGCAATAATTCCCTGGCAGTGAGCCCTGACCTGCCCCAACTCCTCGCGTCCTGCTGCACTCACCTCTTGCCCGTGGGAACTACGCTACCCACCATCTGCTCGGATGCTGCTGGGCAAGTTCACGGCCCTTCCGAAGCATCTACTGGTGCAGTCTTGAGTGAAGAGACCATCTCCTTTCTCAATTTGCTGGCCCTGCTCCATTGCACACGGCACCAAACGGCTCCATACAAATGCCAAAATCAGTGCTTGCTTCTACTCCGTTTGGCATCTATGATCCTGCAGCTTGTGCTTCCAGAGGGCGGGGTGGAGTGATGAGTGCTCTAGCAGCAGAGCATGTGGACTACACCTGCCGTAAGAGGAAACTACTCTCCCTCCATCAGGTAGAACTCAAGAAGAATTGGAGCTACATTACAATCTTTTCTAAGAATATTGGTCTGTTCCGATACAAATGCTAAGGGCCTGATTTAGACATTGGCAGACGAGTTATTCCCTCACAATGGGGACAGATATCCCGTTTGCCGAAATCTAAATCCCATATGATATAATGGGATTTAGGCTTGCGGCAGATGGGATGTCCGTCACCGTTGTGACGGAGTAACTTGTCCGCCAATATCTAAATCAGGCCCTAAGTTTAATGTGTCATCAGCGACCAAGATTTTTCAAGATGTCATTAGACATACCATACAACCAGTTGTAAATGCTTTCAGCTATAGCGATGACATATTGTTTTTCGAAGCTACACAAAAAGAAGAGGACAAAGCGTTAAGGCAAGTGTGTTGTTTACTTGTTGATGCAGGTTTCACTCTAAAAGCTGAGAAATGTGAATTC
Organism: Pleurodeles waltl; assembly: GCF_031143425.1. Classification (NCBI taxonomy): domain Eukaryota; kingdom Metazoa; phylum Chordata; class Amphibia; order Caudata; family Salamandridae; genus Pleurodeles; species Pleurodeles waltl. The sequence goes on along the minus strand of NC_090446.1, from coordinate 158,400,400 downwards.
AATAAGACGAAGGTAAAGTTCTTTGATCATATCTATACTGAAGGGGGCATGACACCCGATCCAGCTAAGGTACAAGCGTTGTCAACTGCCAGTCTCCCACTAGATATTTCCCTTTCACGGTCATTCCTTTGCATGGCCAGCTACTGTTCTAGATAAATACAAGACTTTGTCATCGCCAGAGTTCCATTCAGATAGTTGATGAAAAAGACTGTCTCATTTAGCTGGGTACATGAAAGCGAGCAATGTTTTAAAGGAACTAAACAAGCTATTGAAAATGCTGCTAATATGGCATATTTTGATCCAAAGTCACATACTGAAGTTGTTGTTGACGCTAGCCCAGTCAAGTTAGGCCCTTTCCTTGTACAACACAGCTTACAGCCAAATGCTTAAAGTCATATTGTGCCTATGCAAGTAACAGTTTGTCATAGACTGAATGTGCATACTACCAACCGGAAAAAGAAAGATTAACAGCGGTGTGGGCTTGTGAACATTTCCATGTGTTCCTGTATTGTAAACCTTTCTGGTGTGTGACAGATCATCAAGCATTGCTATCTTTGGCAATCCAAAGGCCAAGATGCATTCACAAATAGAACGCTGGGGTCTTTGATTGCAAGAGTACAACTACACAATTGTGCATCATCCAGAGAAAGATCAAAACCCTGCTGACTACTTCTCAAGAGTGTCTATACAATGTCAGGGTACCCCATCGAAGACTGCTGAAACCTACATAAACTTCATTGTGAAATGAAACACACCAGCTGCCATTTTGTTTGAACAAATTGTCACTGCCATGAGATAGTGACATGCTAAGTTTAATAGGCATTATTGCCCGGCAGTCATGGGATCGCCGTACTCAACCTCTCACCAGTGACACCAAGCATCAGAAATACAAAAATGTCAAAGATTAACTGTCTGTAACACAACAAGCAATTTTCTTGAGTGGTTCAAGAATTGCCATTCCGGAGAGTCTATTTCAGCAAGTGATTAAAGTGGCCCAGGAAGGATATTGTGGAATCATTGCCACTACACATGCTTCCCGAGATCAAGTCTGATTTCCTCATCTCGATGAATGAGTTGAAAAAGAATTGAAAACCTGCCGTCTATGTAACTGCCTGTCAGTGAAAACCACTCAACATCTGTTGAATATGTTGGGGTTACTAAAGCATACCTGTGATGGGATTGCTACTGACTTTTTCGGTCCACTTGGCAATAGACCTCACTTGATGATAGTTGTGGATGAATGCTCTTGCTTCCCATTTGTTGAAGATCTCTTGTCTATCACTCAGGAAAGAGTCACTGAAAAATTAGATGGCATCTTTGCGACATGGGGCGTTCGTACAGTTTTGAAAAGTGACAATGGCCCACCATTTAACAGAATAGAATTCAAAGACTTCCTCAATCTGTTTAATGTGAAGCATCAGAAGACAACATCTCTTTGGCCTCAGGCTAACGGTCTTGTTGAACGCTTCATGAGTACACTAAAGAAAGCTGTTTAGCATGCTGCGTTAGAGAAGTTCAAACTTAAGACTATCCTGATTTCCATGTTACAAGCTTACCGTTCAATTCCTCTGTCAAGCACAGGTGAAAGCCATGCAACGTTGATGTTCAGGAGAGCCATAATGACCAAGTTGCCTCAGTGGCCCAACATTAGATTGAAAACTGATACTAAGACATGTGTAACAGGCTTGAGTCGTAAACAGAAAATGAAGGCCTATGCTGACAGTGGCATGCAAACAAGATTATCTTTACCCAAGAAGATTAAGAGCTTGTTTGCCAGCCATGACGACATAAGTCTAATTTTCTTTTTGATGCCGAGCGATTCCACATTTTAACCATCAAAAGGCACATGGTGACTGTCCACTGTCCAGGAAAATCCATGATGCAAGATTCCTCGCACTTCAAATGTGTGGTTCAATGCTCGGCTGACCCTAATGTCAATGTAGAGACTGTCACTTGAAGAACCCCAGACTGCCATTGCTTCTACATCACCGAAGCAGATCATGGTCTCTGGCTACTGATTCCCAGTTTTCAAAGACATTATTTGGACTCATCATCAAAGCACCAAGAAAGCTCATTGAAGAGTTATAATATATACAGATGCTGTAAAAAATATATATATATATTTAACAGAAGGGGAGATGTTGTGTCTTGTAATAATGTATGATGGAACCTTTTTGGATCTGGAAAGCCTCCGTAGAGTGATGACGTAAGTTTCAGAATGTAGTGAAGTGAATGCAGGTGCAGAATGCCGAGTTTGCAGTTACACGCTGAAGAATAAAGATTTGTAATACATAGCTCCGTGTACAGCGTATTCATTGGTGGGAACCCAGGTTGAGGAGGATGTTACACAATCCATCACCTTGCCAGCTTTCTAGTCACCCCCTTATCCCTCCAAGGAGGAAGAATGCTTCACTGCTTGGACCCCAAAAGGGAGCTTTGCTTTTATGTAGACCGCACCAGGAACTACTGATAGTATGGCTAACTTTTTATTGGTTTCTCTGAGGTTAGGAAATGCAAAGCAGTGCAAAAGCAGACCATCTTGTGATGGATCGCATCAAGAACTGCTATGTCCTGGCCTGGCCAAGAAACAGCCCCTCGAAAGTCCGCATGCTCACTTCACCAGAGCAAAGTCTGTTACCACTAGGCTTGTGCTCAGTGTGCCTGTTCTGGACATCTGCCAGGCTTCGGTGTGGGCATCCCTTCACACGTTCATGAAGTACTACTTCTTAATAGCTAGGTCCGGCAGGATGGGCACTTTGCCCAGTCTCTCCTGCAGGACTTCCTGGTCTGAGCCATTTCACAGATCTACCACTAGGGAGGCATACTGCTTTGGTATCTATTCACAAGTTGAGGAATATGTGGCTAGAAGTCTGTATTAGAAGAACAAGTTATTTACCTTTGATAATGACTTTTCTTGTAGGGACACTATCTAAATATAAATTCCTCGTGACCCACACTCCTTCCTATTTTGTGGAATGGACTCATATCATCTATTGATAAGATTCCAAACTGAAAGTGTGCACACTTCCATACTATGATTTCAACATCTCAGTGTCCATCACTGTGGACGAACATCAGACAATAACTGACGTCACATTAGGAGGTCACAAGTATAGTTACCCTAACATTAAGTCTGGGGTGTAACGGACCCAATATGGAGCCACCTGATGCCGCCTGTCGATGTATGAGGGAATTGCCATGAAGGTTTCCTGATGCAGTTGCGCCGGAGGAAATTCATAAGGTAGGAATCTGCGATTAGATAGAGTTGCTACGAGAAAAGCAGTTACTGAAGGTACGCAACTTGTTAATCTTTTCTTCAACACTAGATGCCCCTATGTTTGTTCTTTATAATGTTATTATATTTTGTGTTTTCCTTTGCTGATAGAGAAATACATTAAAGAAGGTTGTCATAATTGAGCCTCCGATCCTGTAATAGAATTTCCACACCACTCTCGATAGCTATCCTAAGACACTTACCCGATCTTCTGTACACTGTTTCCATCACCTATATCAACTGTGGAATGCAGAAGCCTCTAAAGAGCAGAATCAACATAAGTTGAAAATGACAAAATGCAGGTTAAGGCAGGTCAAAATATTGCATTTTGGCTGTCAAATTTCATTTGTCAAACAATTTCTTTCTGTATAAGGGTGACACTGATATAAATACAAAACAATGGGGCAATATGTAAATGTGAGGGTTTAATACATCAGTTTGTTAATTCCCCATTCCAACAAAAAGGATGAAATGATAGAGTGAGGAGGCGAAGCCAGAAAGTAAAGAAGCCCACATAGATGGGCGGAGGATATAGTAAATTCTTTTTTTAAGCACTTTTTATTGGCATTTTCTCAATATAAACATATGGTACAATAGGAGGATTGCATTATCAACAAATTATCTGTGGGCATGATCCTCTCTAAAGCTTAACAATAAATCTCCCCCCCCCCACTAAACTTGACAGACAGCAGTAGTACGGAGCATTATGTAACACACATTAGCAGTCCACTAGATCAGGTTCCTAGAGAATCACTACTGAAACTAAGGGTCCCTCAATCTCTTGGGCTATGGCTCAGCCCACACTCCATAGGGCGGCCATACAGGCCATCTAGATCCCTTTAAAACGTAAACTTTGCACTTGTATAGCGCACTACTCACCCGTTAGGGTCTCAAGGCGCTGTACTCATACCACTATGGAACCCCTCCTGGCTTTTCCCTGTGAGGCACCCACTCCTGGGCACCCCCAGGGTGAACCCAGCCATCCAACGCTGTTGGGGCCGTTGTGGAGATTAAGCAAGCTATTGCCCAGAGTTGCGGAGTGGGACCCATTAATTAGATTAGGCACCAAGGCGAGAATTATCTGGTCCAAGGGAATTGAGCCCAAGACCTGCCGAAGCGGGACTTGAACCCTGGTCTTGAGCCAGATCTCTGCTTCAGGGTCTGCCGCTCTAACCATTGTGCCACACTTCTCCACTTTAAGGCCCAGAAGCTCATTAGCTAGATGCTCCAACTCTCAATCACTATCTCCCACATTCTGTCAATGAGTCCAAATCTGTTCAAACTTCTGGGGGCATCCTCTAGATCTATAAACCAGTTACTCTGCTCTCATACACCAGTTGAGATTCGATTCTCACTCCTGCAGCATTGGTAGGACTGAACTGTAGGAAAGTAACCTCTTTCCCTCTTTTTGGCATGGTTACCTCCACTTTTTGCCTGCTATCAGCGTGCTTAGACTGTCTTCACTGGGATTCTGCTAACAAGGACCCCAGTGATTGTGTTCTCTCTCTCCAAATTTGGTTAGCTAGGACCTTTGTGCACTCCACAATTGGCATACTGGTGTCCCCTAATAAGTCCCTGGAATATGGTACTAAGTAACCCAGGGCATTAGGACACCAGGGGTCCCCCATGGACAGCAGCATGTATTATTCCACCCATGGGAGCCCATGCAAAATGTGTCTGCAGGCCTGTAATTGTAGCCTGTGTGAAAAAGTGCCTGCCCCCTTTCACCACAGGTCACTACACCAGGTCACTGTAAGTCACCCCTGTGGAAGGCCCTTCCAGCCCAAAGGGCAGGGATCAGGTTCCTGTGTGTGAGAGCACCCCTGCCTGAGCAGAGATGTCCCTACAAACTCTAGTTCCATTGCATTGGACTTCATAAGTGCAGGTCCAGCTACATAATGGTAACTCTGAACCTGGGCATGTTTGGTATCAAACATGTCGGAATCATACTCCAATACTGTTGCCAGTATTGGTTGCATGATTCCATGCACTCTTGGTGCTCTTTAGAGGACCCCCAGTATTACTTCTACCAGTTTTTCAGGGTTTTTCAAGCAGCCTTTGCTGATACAGCCCTTCAAACAGGATTCTGCCCTCCTGCTGCTTGATCAGCTCAGGCAGGGGAAGGCAGAACAAAGGATTTCCTGTGGGAGAGGAAGGCAACACCCTCTACCTTCGAAATAGGTGTTACAAGGCTTGAGAGGGGTAGCCTCCCCAAGCTACTCGTTTGCTTTGAAGGGCACATTTGGTGCCCTCCTTGCATAAACCGGTTTGCACCAGCCCAGGGACTCCCAGAACCTGCTCTGGCGCGAAATTGGATAAAGGAAAGGGGAGTGACCACTCCCCAGTCCATCACCATCCCAGGGGTGGTGCCCAGAGCTCCTCCAGGTGGCCACTCGATTCTGCCATCTTCAAAACAAGATGTGAAGAGGCCCCTGGGAGCATATGAGTGGCCAGGTCAGGCAGGTGACGTCAAAGACCCCTCCTGATCGGTGGTCACCTTGCAAGGTGACCAAACACCTTTTTATGGCTATTGAGGTACTCCCTAGCAGGTGGGTCCCTAGATTAGATGGGCAAGACTCCACCAAGACTCCTCTGTACCATTTACTCTGCTCCTGGCCACTGGAACTGCAATTGGACACTTCAGGAACCGACAAGACTGCAACTCCTGAGACGACCTCACCTTGCAACATTGCGTACCCGGCTCCTTCTAACAACTGCAACATTTCCCCGGCTGTGTATCCTCTGGGGTTGGCAAGACTTCAGCTGTACTAGGAAGCAAGAAGGAATCTCCCTTGGAGTGAAGGAGTCACTCTCCTGCATCTGCAGGCACCTACAGCAACAACGTCCGGCTGCGTGAATCTGCTCACCTCTGAAACCGCATGGATCCTGCATCAGAGTTGGTGGTCTGGAGTGGCCCCTTTGGTCCTCTCTGCCTGCTGTCCAACTTGGGAGATGGAGAGCCCTTGCCTCTCCTTGCAGGACAGTACCACTGTGCACTGTGACTCTTGCAACTACCAAGGTTTGTTTTTTTCTGTTCCAAGGTATCTTCATTCTCCAAGTAGCCTCGGCCTCTAGCACATCATCCTTCCAAGGACAATGTCCTCTCTGCTGCTCCAGCAACGTGGGACTCCTCTCCAGGTGTGCTGGTTGGGCCTCACTGCAACTTATTGTGCCTGCTGCCAGTGGATTGCCTGTGGGACCTGCGACTGCTTCTGCTGACTCTCCCCACTGCTGAGGGTCAGCCCGGATTCTACTCCAAGGGTCGAGTCCCCTGGGCCTTGCTGGTCTTCTTCAGCCTTGCAACTCTTCTTTTGCTCCTTTTGCATTTGCCAAGGCTTGTTGGTGGTTCTCCTACATCACTGACCATCTGTGACCAGACGACCGACGTGGGACACCATATGCACTACTCCAAGGTCTCCTCTGCAGCTCCTGGACTCCACAGGTGGTCTTCTTCTTCCCCATCGACCCAGATCTTCATTCACAGAAGGGTGGGTAGTGGCTCATGCCCTGGCTGGACAATCCCTTGTGGACTGGACTCTGTCCCCTTCCTTTGCATTTCCTCTTCTTTCAGAATCCACCTCTGGTTTTCTCTGGTATGGTCTTGCTCTTGCACACTCCATTTTTTAGCAGTGTACTGGACACAGGTCACTTCCTGTGTCCAGCTACATAATGGTAACTCCGAACTTGGGCATGTTTGGTATCAAATATGTCAGAATCATACCCTAATATCGTTACCAGTATTGGTTGCATGATTCCATGCACTCTGGGGGCTCCTTAGATGACCCCCAGTATTGCTCCTACCAGTCTTCCAGGGTTATCCAAACAGCCTGCGCTGCTGCGCCCCTTCAGACAGGTTTCTCCCCTCCTGCTGCTTGATCAGCTCATGCAGGGGAAAGCAGAACAAAGGATTTCCTGTGGGAGGGGGAGGCAACACCCTCTCCCTTGGAAATAGGTGTTACAAGGTTTGGGAGGGGTAGCCTCCCCAAGCCACTGGTTTGCTTTCAAGGGCACATTTGGAGCCGTCCTTGCATAAACTGGGTTGAACCATCCCAGGGACCCCTGGTCCCTGCTCTGGCATGAAACTGGACAAAGGAAAGGGGAGTGACCTCTCCCCTGTCCATCGCCACCCCAGGGGTGGTGCCCAGAGCTCCTCCATGTGGTCACTTGTTTCTGCCATCTTGAAGCCAAGATGTGCAGAGGCACCTGGGAGCATATGAGTGGCCAGGTCAGGCAGGTGACGTCAAAGACCCCTCCTGATCGGTGGTCACCTTGCAAGGTGACCAAACACCTTTTTATGGCTATTGAGGTACTCCCTAGCAGGTGGGTCCCTAGATTAGATGGGCAAGACTCCTCTGTACCATTTACTATGCTCCTGGCCACTGGAACTGCAATTGGACACTTCAGGAACCGACAAGACTGCAACTCCTGAGATGACCTCACCTTGCAACATTGCGTACCCGGCTCCTTCTAACAACTGCAACATTTCCCCTGCTGTGTATCCTCTGGGGTTGGCAAGACTTCAGCTGTACTAGGAAGCAAGAAGGAATCTCCCTTGGAGTGAAGGAGTCACTCTCCTGCATATGCAGGCACCAACAGCAACAACGTCCGGCTGCGTGAATCTGCTCACCTCTGAAACCGCATGGATCCTGCATCCGAGTTGGTGGTCTGGAGTGGCCCCTTTGGTCCTCTCTGTCTGCTGTCCAACTTGGGAGATGGAGAGCCCTTGCCTCTCCTTGCAGGACAGTACCACTGTGCACTGTGACTCTTGCAACTACCAAGGTTTGTTTTTTTCTGTTCCAAGGTATCTTCATTCTCCAAGTAGCCTCGGCCTCTAGCACTTCATCCTTCCAAGGACAATGTCCTCTCTGCTGCTCCAGCAACGTGGGACTCCTCTCCAGGTGTGCTGGTTGGGCCTCACTGCAACTTACTGTGCCTGCTGCCAGTGGATTGCCTGTGGGACCTGCGACTGCTTCTGCTGACTCTCCCCTCTGCTGAGGGTCAGCCCGGATTCTACTCCAAGGGTCGAGTCCCCTGGGCCTTGCTGGTCTTCTTCAGCCTTGCAACTCTTCTTTTGCTCCTTTTGCATTTGCCAAGGCTTGTTGGTGGTTCTCCTACATCACTGACCATCTGTGACCCGACGACCGACGTGGGACACCATCTGCACTACTCCAAGGTCTCCTCTGCAGCTCCTGGACTCCACAGGTGGTCTTCTTCTTCCCCATCGACCCAGATCTTCATTCACAGAAGGGTGGGTAGTGGCTCATGCCCTGGCTGGACAATCCCTTGTGGACTGGACTCTGTCCCCTTCCTTTGCATTTCCTCTTCTTTCAGAATCCACCTCTGGTTTTCTCTGGTATGGTCCTGCTCTTGCACACTCCATTTTTAGCAGTGTACTGGACACAGGTCACTTCCTGTGTCCAGCTACATAATGGTAACTCCGAACCTGGGCATGTTTGGTATCAAATATGTCAGAATCATACCCTAATATCGTTACCAGTATTGGTTGCATGATTCCATGCACTCTGGGGGCTCCTTAGATGACCCCCAGTATTGCTCCTACCAGTCTTCCAGGGTTATCCAAACAGCCTGCGCTGCTGCGCCCCTTCAGACAGGTTTCTCCACTCCTGCTGCTTGATCAGCTCATGCAGGGGAAAGCAGAACAAAGGATTTCCTGTGGGAGGGGGAGGCAACACCCTCTCCCTTGGAAATAGGTGTTACAAGGTTTGGGAGGGGTAGCCTCCCCAAGCCACTGGTTTGCTTTGAAGGGCACATTTGGAGCCCTCCTTGCATAAACTGGGTTGAACCAGCCCAGGGACCGCTGGTCCCTCCTCTGGCATGAAACTGGACAAAGGAAAGGGGAGTGACCTCTCCCCTGCCAATCGCCACCCCAGGGGTGGTGCCCAGAGCTCCTCCATGTGGTCACTTGTTTCTGCCATCTTGAAGCCAAGATGTGCAGAGGCCCCTGGGAGCATATGAGTAGCCAGGTGAGGTAAGTGATGTCAAAGAGCCCTCCTGATAGGTGGTCATCTTGCAAGGTGACCAAATACCATTTTAGGGCTATTGAGAGACTCCCTCACAGGTGGGTCCCTAGATTCGATGTGCAAGACTCCACCAGGACTCCTCTGCACCACTTACTCTGCTCCTGGCCACTGGAACTGCAATTGGACACTTCAGGAACCGACAAGACTGCAACTCCTGAGACGACCTCGCCTTGCAACATTGTTTACCTGGCTTCTTCTAAAAACTGCAACATTTCCCCGGCTGTGCATCTTCTGAGGTCGGCAAGACTTCATCTGTACTAGGAAGCAAGAAGGAATCTCCCTTGCAATGAAGGAGTCACTCCCCTGCATCTGCAGGCACCTACAGCAACAACGTCTGGCTGCATGAATCTGCTCACCTCTGAAACCGCGTGGATCCTGCAGTTGGTGGTCTGGAATGGCCCCTTTGGTCCTCTCTGCCCGCTGTCCAACTTGGGAGATGGACCCTTGCCTCTCCTTGCAGGACAGTACCCCTGTGCAAATCAAATCAAATCATTAACATTTATAAAGCGCGCTACTCACCCGTGCGGGTCTCAAGGCGCTAGGGGGGAAAGGGGGGGGTATCGCTGCTCGAACAGCCAAGTCTTTAGGAGTCTCCGGAAAGCGGAGTGGTCCTGGGTGGTCCTGAGGCTGGTGGGGAGGGAGTTCCAGGTCTTGGCCGCCAGGAAGGAGAAAGATCTCCCACCCGCCGTGGAGCGGCGGGTGCGAGGGACGGCAGCAAGTGCGAGGCCAGCGGAGCGGAGGGGGCGGGTGGGGACGTAGAAGCTGAGGTGTCTGTTGAGGTATTCCGGTCCCTTGTTGTGGAGGGCTTTGTGTGCGTGGGTGAGAAGACGGAAGGTGATCCTTTTGCTGACTGGGAGCCAATGCAGGTGTCTCAGGTGTGCGGAGATGTGGCTGTTGCGGGGTACGTCGAGGATGAGGCGGGCCGAGGCGTTTTGGATGCGTTGCAGGCGGTTTTGGAGTTTGGCGGTGGTCCCGGCGTAGAGGGTGTTGCCGTAGTCCAGGCGACTCGTGACAAGGGCGTGGGTCACGGTTTTTCTGGTGTCGGCGGGGATCCAGCGGAAGATCTTGCGGAGCATGCGGAGAGTGAGGAAGCAGGCGGAGGACACGGCGTTGACTTGCTTGGTCATGGTGAGAAGAGGGTCCAAGATGAAGCCGAGGTTGCGGGCGTGGTCTGTGCACTGTGACTCTTGCAGCTACCAAGGTTTGTTGTTTTCTGTTCCAAGGGATCTTCATTCTCCAAGTAGCCTCGGCCTCTTGCAGTTCATCCTTCCAAGGACAATCTCCTCTCTGCTGCTTCAGCAACGTGGGACTCCTCTCCAGGTGTGCTGGTTGGGCCTCACTTCAACCTACTGTGCCTGATGCCAGTGGGTTGCCTGTGGGGACTGAGACTGCTTCTGCTGACTCTCCCCACTGCTAAGAGTCAGCCCGGACTCCCATCCAAAGGTCGAGTCCCCAGGGCAGTGCTGGTCCTCTTCAGCCTTGAAACTCTTCTTTTGTTCCTCTTGCATTTGCCAAGGCTTGTTGGTGGTTCTCCTATACCATTGAACATCTGTGACCTGACAACCAACATGGGACACCATCTGCACCACTCCAAGGACTTGTTTGCAGCTCCTGGACTCCACAGCTGGTCTTCTTCTCCCCGTCAACCCAGATCTTCATTCACAGAAGGGTTGGTAGTAGCTCCTGCCCGGACTGGACACTCCCTCATGGACTGGACTCTGTCCCCTTTTTTTGCAGGTCCTCTTCTTCCAGAATGCACCTTTGGTTTCCTCTGGTATGGTCCTGTTCTTGCACAATCCATTTTCTAAGTCCTCTTGTAAGTCCTTGGGAAAAGAAGGTACTTATCTCTACTCTCCTGGTCGCTAGGGGTCACTAAGGTACTCACCGCTTGAGGTCCCAAGTTCTCTCAGCTCCCCTCTAAGTACTCCATACCTTTGGGTGGGGGATTTCACTTCGTATTCCACTATTTTAGTGTATGGTTGGCCCTCGGCTAGGGCCCTAACTATGTTCTACAATTCTTGCCAATGCTTGTTGTTTCTATGCTAATTTCTGATTGCTATTGTGCATATATATATATATATATGTATATATATATATATGTGTGTGTGTCAGCAGTTGGCTCTGTATATACTATTTCAAAGTAAGAAATAGTGTGCATAGAGTCCAAGGGTTCCCCTTAGAGGTAAGATAGTGGCAAAAAGAGATAATTCTAATGCTCTATTTTGTGGTAGTGTGGTCGAACAGTAGGCTTATCAGAGGGTAGTGTTAAGCATTTGTTGTACAAACACAGGCAATAAATGAGGAACACACACTCAAAGACTTACTCCAGGCCAATAGGTTTTTATATTGAAAAATATATTTTCTTAGTTTATTTTAAGAACCACAGGTTCAGGATTTACAGTAAACACTTTAAATGTAAGGTGCTTCACTTCGATACTTTAGGAACTTTGAATAAAAGCAGTATCATATACAGTCTTTGTAAAAACGGCAATGAGCTATTTTCAAAGTGGACACTGTACAAAAATCAACAGTTCCTGGGGGAGGTAAGTAAAGGTTAGATTAGGAGGTAAGTAAAACACTTACAAGTCTCAGTTCTGGGGCATAGGCAGTCTACCGTTGGGGGTTCAAGGCAACCCCAAAGTTACCACACCAGCAGCTCAGGGCCGGTCAGGTGCAGAGGTCAACGAGGTGCCCAAAACACATAGACGCCTATGGAGAAAAAGGGTGCCCCGGTTCCAGTCTGCCAGCAGGTAAGTACCTGCATCCTCGGGGGGCAGACCAGGGGGGGTTTGTAGAGCACTGCAGGGGGGACACAAGTAGACACACAAAACACACCCTCAGCGGCACAGGGGCGGCCGGGTGCAGTGTGCCAAGCAGGCGTCGGGTTTTGTATAGAAAACAATGGAGGGACCCAGGGGTCACTCTAGCGGTGCAGGCAGGCACAGGAGGGGCTTCTCGGGACAGCCACCACCTGGGCTAGGCAGAGGGTCGCGTGGGGGTCACTCCTGCATTGAAGTTCGGTTCCTTCAGGTCCTGGGGGCTGCGGGTGCAGTGTTGGTTCCAGGCATCGGGTCCCTTGTTACAGGCAGTCACGGTCAGGGGGAGCCTCTGGATTCTCTCTGCAGGCGTCGCTGTGAGGGCTAAGGGGGGGTCGTCTCTAGTTACTCATGGGCTCGCAGTCGCCAGGGAGTCCTCCCTGAGGTGTTGGTTCTCTGAATCTCGAGCCGGGGGCGTCAGGTGCAGAGTGTGAAGTCTCACGCTTCTGGCAGGAAACGTGAAGTCTTTGGAAGTTGCTTCTTTGTTGCAAAGAAGTAGCTGGTTTTGAACAGGGCCGCTGTTTATAGGAGTTCCTTGGTCCTTTAGTCCAGGGCAGTCCTCTGAGGCTTCAGAGGTCGCTGTTCCCTGTCGGATGCGTCGCTGGTTGCAAGTTTTCGAAGTTGGAGACAGGCCGATAGGGCTGGGGCCAAAGCAGTTGTCGTCTTCCTCCTTCTCTGCAGGCTTGTAGGTCAGCAGTCCTTCTTGTTTCTTCAGGTTGCAGGAATCTAGTTGCCTGGGATCTGGGGTGCCCCTAAATACTGAATTTAGGGGGGGGTTTGGTCTGGGAGGGCAGTTGCCAATGGCTACTGTCCTTGAGAGTGGCTACACCCTCTTTGTGCCTCCTCCCTGTGGGGAGGGAGGCACATCCCTAATCCTATTGGTGGAATCCTCCAAACTCAAGATGGAGGCAGCGGTCACCTCAGCTCAGGACACCTTAGGGGCTGTCCTGACTGGTGGATGACTCCTCCTTGTTTTTCTCATTATCTCCTCCAGCTTTGCTGCCAAAAGTGGGGGCAGTGGCCGGAGGGGCGGGCATCTCCACTAGCTGGGATGCCCTGGGGCGCTGTAACAAAAGGGGTGAGCCTTTGAGGCTCACCGCCAGTTGTTACAGTTCCTGCAGGGGGAGTTGAGAAGCACCTCCACCCAGTACGGGCTTTGTTCCTGGCCACAGAGTGACAAAGGCACTCTCCCCATGTGGCCAGCAACACGTCTGGTGTGTGGCAGGCTGGCAGAAACTGGTCATCCTACACTAGAAGTCGGGTTGGTATTCAGGGGGCATCTATAAGATGCCCTCTGGGTGTATGTTACAATAAATTGCACACTGGCATCAGTGTGCATTTATTGTGCGGAGACGTTTGATACCAAACTTACCAGTTTTCAGTGTAGCCATTATGGAACTGTGGAGTTTGTGTTTGACAAACTCCCAGACAATATACTCTTATGGCTACCCTGCACTTACAATGTCTAAGGTTTTGCTTAGACACTGTAGGGTCATAGTGCTCATGCACATATGCCCTCACCTGTGGTATAGTGCACCCTGCCTTAGGGCTGTAAGGCCTGCTAGAGGGGTGACTTACCTATGCCACAGGCAGTGTGAGGTTGGTATGGCACTCTGAGGGGAATGCCATGGCGACTTAGTCTTTTTCTCCCCACCAGCACACACATGCTGTGAGGCAGTGTGCATGTGCTGAGTGAGGGGTCCCCAGAGTGGCATAAGACATGCTGCAGCCCGTAGAGACCTTCCCTGGCATCAGGGCCCTTGGTACCAGGGGTACTAGTTACATGGGACTTAACTGAGTGCCAGGGTTGTGCCAATTGTGGAGACAAAGGTACAGTTTAGGGAAAGAACACTGGTGCTAAGGCCTGGTTAGCAGGGTCCCAGCACGCTTTCAAATCAAAACTTAGCATCAGCAAAGGCAAAAAGTTAGGGGGTAACCATGCCAAGGAGGCATTTCCTTACAATATAAATATATATTTAGAGAGAGTATACTTACCTCCGGTTGGAGGGACTGCCTATAAGTAATCTAGTGTAGTGTTACTGTAATTAAAATACGGTTATTTTTGTAACGGGCTGTGGTTCCTGTGTTATAAGTTACTGTATGACTACTATGGTATTGCATAAGCTTTTCATGTCTCCTAGATAGGTTTTGGCTGCTCATCCACAGCTACCTGTAGAGAGCCCTGGTCAACTAAGCACTGTCTTCAATCACTACTAGGGGTTGCCTGGACCTGGTATAAGGTGCCAACATCATAGGTGTCCAGCACACACCAAACCAGCTCCCTACATGGACTTTCCCATCTCCTAGCTAGGTCTCTCCTTGCCACCACTAGGGCCACATTACAAAAAAGGAGGGTATATTTCTCTATGGTCTGTTCCCCCATATCCCCAATGCCACTAGTTGTGGAGTTAAGCGAACACTGCTCTCCACCACCTCTGATAACCTTGACTCCACCTGGTGCCAGGATTTTTGTACAATCGGAATTCCCACATTGTCTGGAGTTACCTTCCTCGTTGCCCGCATCCCCGAAGACAGAGGTCTGAGTCACATCGACCCGTTCTCTATAGACATTCAATCGTAAGGTTTACCCTGTGCAGGAACTTTATTTGGGCGAAATGAAATCCAGCACTTGGCGCCACCTCACGTGGATTTCTAATGGCCTCACCCCGGGCATCATCCTCCAGGATTCCCAGATAGTATTCCCAATGGTCCCTAAGAGAGATCGGGTCTGGGAAACTGTATGCCATTAAAGTAGTCTAGACCAAGGAAATAGCATGCCTTTGCAAGGGGGCCAGTATCACCCTATTTTCTAGTTGGGATTCCTCCTGCAGGTCATCCAATAGGGAGCCATATCTCTTGAATATGTGTTGCATCTGGAGGTACCTTTGGTATTGGCTGTCTGACCTCTCATATTCTGTTTGTAGTTCCCGGAAAGTGATCAGCCTGCCCTCTCGTCACACATCCTGCACCATCGAGGTTGTCAGGATGGCCCATTTTCTAAGGTCCTCAATACTCAGACGTTCCTTCAGTGCCTCCGCCTTCGACAGAGGGGTCGCCAGTTTGATTAATCCCCTCCAACCCATGATCGTCTCAGCACTCCGACAAATTCCGAGTGCGTGTGCCGTTGATGCCGGTAGTCCATGCACCCTTTTTCCCCTATATAAAAAATGCATGTTCCTCAGGGGATCCATCGCTTTCCCGTTCCCCATTAGAGAGGGCTCGACCTGTTCTGAAAACATTCAGTCGATTACCCTTACTAATTGTGCTGGACTGTACTACAGTCTCAAATATGGCAAGGAAATGTCCCCATCCCAGGTCTTTAGAGCTATCGTTGGGGCTCCCTCATCCTAGTGCAGACTTCTTGTAAATCCATCCACCTGTGTGAAGAACCTATCCAGTACAGCATATGGAGTGTTTTGAAGAACATATAAGAACTTTGGAAGATAAATCATTTTAGACAATGCGGCCCGACCTAGGAGTGACAGTGGGAGATGTTGCCAGTGGCCAACGTCCTGTTTATACTCCTCTTGAACCCTACCTAGATAGGCCTGAAAAATGCTCTCGGTTCCACATGAAAAAAATACTTAAGCACCGAAATCCCTCCGGTCCCCATCGGAGTGGGAGACTTTGCATCAGAGGGCACCTCTCTGTCAGGGGGTATACTACAGATTTCCCCCAATTAATGCACAACCCGGTATATTCCCTGTACACCTGTAGGATTTCCAGCACCCGCTGAAGGGAATGAGAGGGGTCCATGAGGTAAAATGAAATGTCATCTGCGTAGAGAGATATCACATCTTCCCATCCTGACTCCCAACGCAGAGCCCTAGTGTGGGCATCCATCCAGATCCAATTTGCCAGTGGGCAAGAGCCACTGCGGACAGCAGAGAGGACAGTGGGCATTCTTGTCTAGTTCCTCTCCTGATCTTTATGTCTCCGGTCGAGATGCCATTTACTCTCACTCGGGCCACAGGATTGTGGTATAGCAATTTGACCTATCACAGGAAGGAACCCTGGAATCCCATCTTCTCTAGGGCTGCCCACAGGTACGACCATTCCAGGGAATCAAATGCCTTTTTGGTATCTAGGGACAATACTACCGCCGGCTCCCTGATCCACCACTGTGCACCAGACACCCAAATACCCACTGGAGGCAGGGTGAGCTTTAGGGGGTGCGACAGGTGCAGCCGCACTGGGTGCTGACCTGGGGGGGGAGCAATGTCTTCAGGGGGGGATGCTGTGTTTAACAATAACTTACAATTTAAAATCACCTGAAGAAGAGTTCCATGTGTGTCCAGTTGTCAGGCAACAATAAACATTTTAAGATAACTTCTGTGATTAATGTTCCTGATAGAGAGAGAAATCGGAGTTTTGTCCAGTGGCAGTTTTGACTCATCATAAAGTAGTGCAGAAGGTTAATATGCCTGCTGCAAAGAACATATCTGTTTTTATGTGGATAGCTGATTGGATTAGTAAAGCTATCCTTTACCAGCACTTTAAAACAAATGGAGAAATGAGGGGCACCTTTTCTAGATGATAGTCTGTGAATCAGAGGAGGAGGTCATGGGGGTGAGAGGTGCCAAAAAAGATTGCTGCACAGAACGTCACCAGGGCTACAGCTGGCCCTGGCTGGAGGGTATGCCACATCGCCCTGTGGGGTAAAATCCCTGATTGATCTGCCTGCACCAGGGTATCTACTAGTAGCTGAAACAGTTCTGCAAGCACCTTTGCCAAAACCTTTGCCTCCACATTGATCAGGGATATCGAACAGTAGGATGCACAGTCCTCACTAGGAGATAGTAAATTCTGCATGGAGCAAGGACTAATAACTTCATGTTCATTTACTTTGTGTTCCTAATATGTTTACTAATATGTTTTGTATGAGTACACTGCTATCAAACACTGGATACTACAGACTACGTGGGTACTTGTGCAAGGTAGCCCTCAAGCAAGGGAACTGATAGGTTGGGTGTAATCTGTGAACTAGTGCCTGGACTGTGAGCATCAGTAGCAATTAATTAACACTGCAACACATTGGGAGGTGCGATGTAGGCCCCAAAGAACAACGCCTGAGCCGAAGTGCAGTTTAACAAGCCTTTTAATTGACACTATAACTGTGCAATAACTAACTTTTCCCGCTGCTCCCCCTTGTACTTAAAACCTCCTACCCATGTCATCCCCGACACAACCACTACGCCTTACAGAGAAGGGGTGTGGCCATTTACCCCCCTTCACAAGTAACACATATTGGGTTCACCTGGGTATAGGCAAACAATACATTCCTCGCAAACTATGAAAACCAAAAAAAAACACAAGATTCCATTCATAGATTGAGAATCAGAACATTACAGATGCGAGTACAGTCAGTCAGCCACAAAGTCAGCATAGCGCCGGGACGGGTCTGGATTGGACCTGAGGTTGTACCGCCCAGCTCCTGACCTCCCAGACAGCGTCCCTTGGGTCCCCTCAGTGGGCAGCGATGCTCCGGCCGAAGGCTGGGTCCTACCAATCGCTGGGAGAGAGTGGCGTGGCGGTGTAGATTGATCAGACGCCACACTCCCTGCTGCCGACAGACCAACCCGCCCAGGGGCCTTGGGCGAAGAGGCAGTGCCCTACTGATCACTCTGGGGCCCGGTGGTCACAGAGTCATCCCCCACTTGATCTAAGGGGGAGGAAAGGAAAAAGCACTTAAACTGGGACACATTCCTTGTGATGCTCTTGCCATCTCTCTTTGCAGTTACCATGGTCCCTTTGACCGCGGTCACGGTCCACAGCTCAGCCTCGAAAGGTAGACGGAATTTTCCTCCTGGGTGGCGGTCTTTTACCACAACAGTGTCCCCTACCCGGACAGGGATCTTACGGGCTCTCTGCTTCATTGACGCATAGTCATTGTTGCGAGACCTCTGTCTTATGGATTGGCTTTAGGGACTAGGCTGAGTGGCCCAGAGAGGGTGGTGTGGGATGGTGTCCATCACGATAGGTTCTACACGGAAGTCGAACTCTTGTAGTTGCAGTATCCACTTCTCGATCCGCGGCGGTGCCTTGGACGACAAACCCTTTAAGAGGGGGAGGAGTAGCTTGTGGTCAGTAACCACTGTGAATGCCTTGCCATATAGGTGGAGGTGGAGGTGGAAATGCCAGCACCCCCAGTGGATGGCAATAGCCTCACATTCTATGTGGGAATACCGCTGCTCTGTAGGTGTCTGTGTTCTGCTGGCAAAGGCAATGGGAGCCTACTCTCCGCAGTCTTGCTTCTGGGCTAGGACTGCTCCCAAATCAGTGGGGCTGGCATCGACAGCTAGCTGGGATTTGCGCTGGGGATCGAAATATGCTAGTGTGGTGTCAGCTGATAGGGCCTTCTTTGTGTTCTCGAACGCCTGTTCTTGCTCTTCGCCCCACACCCAGGGATGATTGGACTTTGTAAGGTCCCTCAATGGGCCGGTGAGGTCTGATAGGTTTCTCAAGAAACACCCACAGTATGTGATCATGCCTAACAAGCTTCTGACCCCAGAGACAGAGGTCAGGGCTGGCGCCTTTTGGATGTCCTTTACCTTGGTCGGGTTGGGCCAATCCCTTGCTCTGAGAACTAGTATCCGCAGAAGCAAATGTATTTTTTTCAAGAACTCACACATCTCATGGTGCAATGTCAGTCTGTGTTCCCGCAGCCTTGTGAACACCACTCATAGTCGAGCCATGTGGCCCTCCAGTGTGGAAGCAACGCACCAGAATGTCGTCACTCTCACTCACGTTTAGAACCCCGAGAGCCCTTGCAGGACTCCTTTAATAGTGTGCTGGAACACCTCTGCTGCATTGGAGATGCCGAAGTTTAGACGGGTGTACCTCCAAAGGCCCATGTGTGTGGAGAATGTAGTTATCGGTTGTGAGTCCGGGTGCAACACGATCTGGTGGTAACCCAACTGGAGGTCCATCTTGGAGAACCACTTGGAGCCTGAGAGATCCCCTATGATGTCATCTATTTTCGGGGTCAGGTGCCTCTCCAGCATGATGGCTTGATAGGGCATGCGCATGTCCACGCAGATGCAAAACGCATCTGGCTGTTTGGGCTTCTTCGCGACGACTATCGGGAGACCCAGAGAGTGGGCCCCGAAACCTTCTTGATGATTCCTGCCCGTTCAAAGAGTAGCAATTCCCGCTCTACCTTCGAGCGCAAGTGGAAGGCCACTTGCCGGTGTGGGAGGTAACAGGGGCTAAGGAGTCGTCGATGTGCAGCTTGAGGGGTGGTCCTTTCAGGCATCCAATGCTGCTGAAGAGTGTGTCAAACTCCTTAGTGAGGTCTTCAAAATAGCTGGCGTGGACACTGAATGCGAAGTGCACTAGACTAAGGTTCTGGGCTGTCTGGCAACTGAGCAGGAACCCTGAGCCTTCTTGCGACACATAGATCTTGGTTGTGAGCTTTGCGTTATTGTGCGCGATGTCTGCCATGAAGACGCCAGCTATCTTTAGCGGTTGGGTGTTCCCAAAGTCATACATGTGCACCCTTGTGGGTTTGACCGGCGGCGGGTCCAATAGGCTGTGGTACATTTTGGCAGCCATGAGGTTGAGGCCCCTGTATCTATTAGAGCTGTAATTAATTGACCCTGCACTACCACTTGACACGTGAGTAGCCGTCGGTTTTTAAGCGCTCCTTTATCTACCGCTCGCACCACATGAACCTCCTGCTGGTCATCGTCCATGTCACTGTCTGACAAGGTGGTAGGGAGGGCGGCTACTACCCTGACTGCCTTCTTCGGAGTGGTCGTTGCTGCCTTGGCTGATAAACAGCATACTTTTGTGAAGTGGTTGAGCTTGCCACATGTGCTGCAGGTCTTCCCCCGGGCTGGGCAGCCGCCAGGGGGCCACTGCACCATTTGCAAAGTCTGTCCCTTGGCTTTGCCCCGGTGTGTACAGCCTTGGCCTTGGGGTTTTCTGTGATTACCGCATTGACTGGTTCAGACTTCACTTGGACGGTTAGTGTCTCTTCCATGTGTGCGGCCCGTGCTTTTGACAGTTCCTGCAAGCACCCTAGGGTGAGGATGTCCCTCATCCTCATATGTGGTTCCTGCAAAATGCGCTCATGGAGTTTTGAAGAAGCGCACCCTTGGATAAACTAGGCTCTAATTTCGTCCTCTTCGTCTTGCAACGTGCATGCGCTGGCTAGCTCTCTTAGGTGTGCACAGAAGACATCCACCGACCCAATTGTCGCCAATGTGATGTAGGTCCCCAAGAATGACGCCTGAGCCGAAGTGCAGTTTAACAAACCTTTTAATCGACACTATAACTGTGCAATAACTAACTTTTCCTGCTGTTTCCCCTGGTATTTAAAACCTCCTATCCACGTCATCCTCGACACGAACACTACACCTCGCAAGGGAGGGGTGTTGCCATTTACCCCCCTTTACAAGTATCACATATTGGGTTTGTCTGTGTACAGGCAAACACTACAGGCGGGTTCACAAAGAAATGTGTATATATAAGCTTGCTATCTACTATCTTTCAAGAAATGTAATAGGTCTATGAAATCTCTTCTGAAAACCTGCGGTTAAGGGTTTCAATGAATTCTATAAAACTTTTGAGAATTTATACTTACACACTCGTGAAAGACTTTCTGCATGCATAACTGTACAACCGCACATCTAAAAAAAACTAATTCCCATCGTGCAAATAGGTTTAAGAGCAGTTGATTGTTTCCAGGGCCATGTGTCATGAAGAAGAGTATGACTATCTGGCAGATGGGGGAAATGTTTGAATATATGTCATGCTCAAAGGTTTGACTTACCAAAAATTTCAACGGCATCCCCACCCAGGAACACCTGTATCACACCCCTGGTTCGCGATTTATCAATTCCTAAAAGTAAGCCTGGAGGGGTAATAAAATGCGTGGCTGAATCGATCGGAGTGTAAATTCGCCTTTTACAAATTACTTGCATTCGTAAAACAAGACATTTTACACGTCAAGCCAAACGTCCTTTCGCAAATTACTTCCTTAAATATATACTAAAATATATTCAGTAAAAACGCCACTCTCTAATGAAAAGAAAATGTATTTTGTGACGGAGACCAAGTTAAAAGAATGGGTTTATCAGAAAAAAAAGCAAAAAGTCTCCCTACAACAGGAGAGTATGTAAGTCTCCAATACCTACGTGCACTGTACGAATGGCATTTCAATGAATGGAAAAGAGGAAAATCCTGACATTTTAAAGGAAAAAATAAGTAATGTGTTTATGTTTGGCTACGGATGCACACACGGCGAACGAATGCAGTTGCAACCCAAGACAAGGATTTTAAAGAAATGTCTGCCAGTGCCCCCTTCTCCCTCCCGTCCCCGACCAGACGTCACTTCCGGTTCCGACGGGAGCTGGCTGTTCATTCTCTTTAGTGTTTGCCCTGTCTGTATCTTCTCATTCAAACCCCCCCCCCCCCGGTACCAGGACCCGTTACCCCCAACCGAAGGTACTCCGCCCGGCTTCCGTACATGGACTAGGTTCGCCCAGGACTCCTGCAGCAGTGGCCGACCGCCAGGGCAGGAGGTGAGAGGGGATGGGGGAGGGAGAGGAGCCGGGTAGACAGGGCGGGGGCTGCCTGACCAGAGAGGGTAGTTGTAGTGGTTCGCCAGGTACTGGGTCCCATATGTTTCTGCCATTGTACCGGCACACCAGTGGAAGGAGGGTTAGGGACAGCCTTGTTCTGTGATTGTCGCACTAGTTAACAGGAGGGTCTGCAGCCGCCGGCCGTGCTAGGCCGCGGTGTCCACTAGGGACCCATCTCAACTAGCGACTGCTAACGGGCAACAGAGTCTGAGGGCAACATAGCGTAGCCAGGCACTGTCTCCAAACCAAACAGCTCAGGATTGGACCTACACAATTTATAGGGTTTTATTATTTTTGTGGTAACTTAAATTTCTTATCGTGTGTGACCCGCACCTGTTAGCATCCTACACGTAATTACTTTTATCCCCTCAAACCTAATCGGTTATGCGGTGTACTCCACTTTAGCATGAAAGTTGTGACCCCATCTATTTCGCTATGCTTAGTCCTCTACCCCCACCACACACCGTGTCATTGCCTCTCCTCATTACTCCTGCATTTACTTCCTAACCTTTTTCCAATGAACCTTTCGAGCTTTTACAGCCATTAGGAAATGTCCCAACATCTAGCTGAAAGACCCCCATGCCCTATCCCACCTTGTCAAAGATCCTGGCATTCCCCATGCCCTTAGCAACGAAGTTTGGCATTCCCCTGTGTCCTTAGCGACGTGGTGTGGCATTCCACGGGACCCTTAGTTGCCGAACCTGCCTTCCCACGTCCCCTTATTGACAGGCTGGCATGGCCTAATGTCTTTAGTGAAAAGCATGACATTACTCTGGGCCCTTAGCAACGGTGTCTGGTGCACTCCTCCTTGCCTTTATCTGTGTAGCTTGGCATTCCCTTTCCCTTAGCGATGGAACCTGGCCTTACCCAACGTTTTGCTATTCGGACTGGACGTTCTCAATGCACTAAGTGAAAGATCCTGATCTTAAACAGTGTACTTGGCAACATGGAATGGCATTCTTCAGTACACTAAGCAGTGGTGCCTGTGGCTACTTAGAACCCTTGGTGTCAGAGCCTGGCATTCCCCTGAGTACAAGGTGACTGGTCCTACAATTCCTAACATTATTACCAACGAAGTCTGGATTCATCTCGCCCTTGGTGATGGAGCCTGGCATCCCTCTTTGCTGACAGCCTGGCATTCCCCTGTGCCATTGGGAACAGAACCTGTCATTGCTCTCTGCCTTTGAAGGCACCACTTTACATTACCCCACACCCTTGTGATGGTGCGTGTCGTTCCCGCCAGGACCTCTAGCAACTGAGCCTAATACTGGCCCTACCCCAAGCCTAATACTTGTCCGCTTAAGGCGGACACCGTCACTGAGCTCAGACTGACTCTTCTTTGCCCAACAATTATAAAGCAGTTTGACATAACCTGGCTCCCTTCCGATTGTGCCATATCTTTTTTTTAATCAATTCTGAGGAAGCCATGCATGGCTCCGATCTTTTTTGATTGAACCATGCATTCTCTCATGCACCTCTTGATCGACCTTCTAGTCTCATTGTTTCAGAGGGTCTCTGATGTGGCCAAATCGTCAGTCTGTATGTAGTAGCAAGCCATTTGTCTGTGCTCTTCTAATGGGGCTATATTTTTATGTCTTCATTGATGCCCAGCATTATTCTTTTTCCCTTATGATGCAACCCGACATTCTTCATTGCCTTTTCGTAAACTTAAACACAGGCATCACAAAGCCTTATTTTGCTTAACCTGTTTAAAAAAATAAAATAAAAAATTACCGAACCCTATCTGATGGATCCTGGCATGCCTTTGCTAAATTTTGATGGGCGTTTTATGATCATCCTTCCGTTTTACAATGCAGTTGTTTGCGCTCTTGGGACTCCTCGTTCCCAAGACCTTCAGCTTGCTGTCCGCACCTATTCCTAATAAAGGATTTTAGCATGCCTCCACCTGCATGTGGACCCTGACATGTTGCAGGCCACGCATGTCTAATGAAGCTTGAGTTTCTTCTCTTGAGTTTCTTCTCCTGAGTTCCTGCTTGACACTTTTCACTGGTAGAGCCAGACATGGTTTCCCACACAAAGGGCCAGATGTAGCAAAGGGTTTTTCCCAATCTGTGTCAATGGGAAAATGTGTTCGGTACATATAGCCCACAGTTCTTAAAGACCCTGGCTCGGCCTCCGCCCACCATTATTATCTCAGATCCCTTACATGTGTACCCGCAACTACTTTGCCTAATGGACATTGATTTGTTTACTTATCCCCATCGCCTTTCCTTAGACACTTTGGTTAATGCCATCTTTCCTTCACTTAATAACCTGATACAAGCCTTTCCTGGGAAGTTGTTTGATTTTTTTTTTGAGCGCATAAACTTTTTAACTGAGGGGGCGTCCATTATTTTCCTTTTGGATCTCATGTACTGCTCCCTCTTGGAACTGTCCTTTTTCTACCTGTATTTTACTACCAGTAATGTCCCTTTCTATTTGTTTGGATCCTTGCTGTTAAAACGCAGTTCTCGTAGATTTACTCCTTGTATAGTTCACTTGAATGTTATTACGTCAGCTCTTCCAACAAGTTAGACACTGATTGTCTGCTCTGGGCCACCCTTGCTTGATGTTATATATAGATATTTTTTTCCCATCAGGCAAAAACCAAAGGTTACAGAGACGTTGCAAAACATACAAAACCATAGAAATTCACCTGTTATAGCCAGTTATCTCAAGTAAATATAACTTGTGCCCTAAGTTAACTATATAGCTCGCGCCCTCGCCATTCACAGTTCTTTCCTCAAACATTTTACTGCAAATGTTACATTGATATTAGCAATGATCAAATTGAAGATGTCATGAGTGCTGTAATTTGTGGGGTAAGTGGCAGTGCAAAGCAAGGGCATGAGTTATTTATAGTTACCTTAAGGCACGTGTTATAGTTACTTGAGATAACTCGAAACAGGTGAATTTGCATAGTTTTGTACGTTTAAAATGTGAGCCTAACCATATCGTCCCTGTAACCTTTGTTTTTTGTAAGTGAGTTTCACAGCATGCTCCCCAACCCACCTTTCCACCCCCCCCGGCCTGTGTACCACCACTTTCCCGGGCTTCACATTAAAAAAAATAAAAAATTAAATAGTGTGGTTGGTCACAGATTCTCTCTCCCCTCCCCCCGTGTCCCTGGGACCACCATCTCCCTGGGATACAGCAATATTTCCAAGAGCGCCAATGGCACCCATAATAGCCTATGGGGGCTGCAGGGCCTCCGCGGGCCCAGCTGGCTCCCGACTCCTGTAGGAGCCATCATTGTTCCTGCAAGTAGAGAGGTGCTTTAAATAGCAACTCCTTGCTTGCAGGAGCAATGTTTTCATCTGTTTCCCCGCAAGCATATTTGCATGCAGGAGAAACAGATGAAACTCCGCTTTCTCTATGTGGGAGTTGTTTGACAATTCTATCTTGGATAAAGCGGAGTTATGTTTGCTTTTGCTTGGTGGGAGCTCTCAGCTCCCACCAAGCAAAAGCAAACAGCCACCTCCTGTGGGTGGGCACCTCAGGAGGTAGTAGGACCCAGCCCAGGGGGGAGCGGTCCCCTGGGGCAAAGTACCCCCTGCTTTACTTTCATTAAAGCCCTGGGGAGGTGGCAGTCCCCGGGGCCAAGGGGTTCTGCAGGATCCCCTCACCCCCTAGGATTTTAAAACCATTTTGCCCAGAGGAAGTGATGGTCCCCCTGGCACAGGTTTCTGCACGTCTCCCCTGCATATTATGATAGCAACTTAGCCCCATGGAGGTGGTGGTTCCCGAGGCAGTCCGCAGTACCCCCCCACCCCCCCCCCAAACCTATTTTTAAATCACTTTGTCCTGGGGAGGTGGTGGGACCCCGGGCGCAGAGGCAGTGTGGCCCTGGGCATATAATAGAAACTTAGCCCCAGGGAGGTGGCAGTTCCTGGGGCCAACGGGGTCTGCTGGATCCCCCCCTACGATTTTAAAACCATTTTGCCCAGAGGAAGTGATGGTCCCCCTGGCATAGGTTTCTGTGCGTCTCCCCCGCATATGATAGAAACTTAGCCCCAGGGAGGTGGTGGTTCCCGAGGCAGTCCGCAGTAGCCCCCCCCCAAACTATTTTTAAATCACTTTGTCCTGGGGAGGTGGTGGGACCCCGGGCGCAGAGGCAGTGTGGCCCTGGGCATATAATAGAAACGTAGCCCCAGGGAGGTGGTAGTTCCTGGGGGGTCTGCAGGATGGTCCCCCTGGCCAAGATAAATGGATCTTGCCCCAGGGAGATGGTGGTCCCTGGGGCTTGGCGGGGGCTCTTGGTATAGTTGCCTTAGGGCACAAGTTATTGTTACTTGCGATAACTATAGCTGCTGTATTTCTATGGTTTTGTGTGTGTAAAATTGGAACCTAACTATGATGTCCCTGTAACCTTTGGTTGTATTTGTTTACTTAACTTCATGTGGGTGGGTCTTTTCACCGGACGCAAACCAGAGTTTTTGTTGAAGGGTTGTCTGCAGCATTCACTATAGAATTTCTCTTCCACCACATTTTCACAGATTGTGGTTGACATTTATGTATTTATTCCTTGAACACATAAATACTTCTGGCCTCATTAACTTTTCTACTTTGCGGGCATGCATGTTCTTTTCATAATAGATTTTCTTTCCGTTCTGCTGTATGTATCTGACTTTCCAGACTCTTACAAAAGAATAGAGTTTTGGGTGTGATACAGGCACTTATGTTAAATACATTTCACTTCTTTAGACAAATGTAATTCACCTGCCTTTTCGTACAGTTGAGTTGTTGTGTGTGTATGTTTTTTTTTTTTTTTTCTCTCTCTCTCTTATATTAAATCAGTCTTTTTCTGAGATTGCTAGCATATCTTCTTGGATTTGCATGGTACTGTCTTGTCTCTAAAGCACTATTCAGGATCAGGACTCCAGTTAGTTTCCTTATATCTTCACCTGTGTCCTCTGTCTGGTCACCCATCGCTGAAGTGTTCTGTATTGACCTGTTTCTCCAACACAAACTGTGCTTCTAAAGGGCATTGGTTTTTAGTCACCAATATTGATTTTGTTTTTTTGTCAAGGGAAATGCTACCACAGATCTCGTGTTGTGTGTGTGATTTTCTGGGCTCCACAGCTGACAATTTCCCAATTTTCTGGTCCTGCTAATCCTAAACTGCAGGGTCCTCAACTCTCAAGGCTTTCTCCAAATTACTTTTAAATTTGGCTGAGATTTAGTTTTCCCCCCCTTTTGGGAGATAAAAGCATACGTCTGCTACTTCTCTAAGCTGACTTTTTAATTGTCATACAAAAGTTCCTAGCAGCACACTAGATAGTCCATTCAGAATGCCCATGGATAACTCACTTTTGCTCGATTTCTTGATGGGCCACTGTGAGTTTTGGTTTAATGAATCTTTACATCTAAGTAGGTTCTTGTTACCATAAATTCTAAAGATTGACATTTCAACGAAAACCTTGAATTTTACTTCTGGTACTTTCAATGATGTCCTCCCAGTGTTGCCCCAGAAGTTTCATATTATAGTATTGCAGGAAATTTCCCTTTTTAACATAATCACCCCCACTTTTTGCCTGGTGTTCAGTGCAATTTTGACTGAACGTGCACTGGGTTCCCGCTCACCAAGTTCCCGGTGCCAGATCTCTTTCCCTAGAACTGTGCAATTGTTCCCCAATTGGCAATACCTTTGGCCCCCCGTAAGTCCCTAGTAAATGGTACCCCTGATACCTAGGGCCTGGGTACCAAAGAGGGTCCCCCAGGGCTGCAGCATGTATTGTGTCACTCTCAAGGACCCCTCACCCAGCACATGTCAGACTTCCATTGCAGGCTGCGTGTCTTGGTTCAGCTAAAAGTGAAAACACGACATAGCACACAGCCTTTGAACCATGTCCCCTAACACTGCATGTAATATAAGTAAGTCACCCCTATATCAGGCCTTGTAGCCCTAAGGCATGGTGCATTATATTACATGTGAGAATACACCTGCAAGAGCAGATCTGCCCCTGCTATGTCGTTATCAATTCTTAGACATAGTTAATGAACAAGGAAGCCATTTTAATTACATGTGCCAGGCACTGGACACTCCAAGCTCCCTAGCTACATAATGGATTCATTGGAAATAGGGATGTTTGGTATCAAACATCTAAATATGTCATATTAATAAACCCTCACTGATGACAGTGATGGATTTATTAATACATGCACCCAGAGGGCACTTTAGAGGTGCCCCCTGAAAACTGCCAACTGCCTGCGTGGGAACTGACTAGTTTTAGCCAGCCTGCTGCCACCAGACAAGATTCTGGCTCCATAGGTTGATAGACTTTGCTCTCAGGCGGTCAGAGACAAAGCCTTCTCCGGGTGAGGTGTTTACACACCCAACAGGATGACATGTGAATCTATATGCCAGGGCAGGGGGCTTCAAAGAAGCCCACCACCCTTGGTGTGCAAATCTGGTCAGTCCCACCCTTAAGATGAACTGCCTGATGTGGACACAACATTTAGAAATCTGCCATCTTGGTAGTGGCATATTTAGGAACTCTGAGATACGAAGGAGGTGGTCCTATAGGGGTGGAGTGACCCCAGGGGTAATTGGTCCATTGACTACTATCCTACCCTTCCAAAAATGTCCCTAATGTAAGTATTTAGGGGAGCCCCTGGCACCGGGAAATCTGATCTTTGCTGACCTGAAGAAGAATGGCACTACAGAGATGCAAAAGGCAAGAACTGATTATCCATGACAGACTCGGTGCCAACCCTGCCAGCGGACTTCGGCATTTAGTCATCCAGTCTGAAAAATGTACGACATACATTTAGAAGATTTTATGGTTCTTTGATATCTTAAGATCACATGGGTGACCCAGGTATGATGCTTTTGACGGATGTGGTGCATCCAGTCTTGTGTAAAATGCGACGTGGCTTAATTTATTGGATGCTGCTTTCAGGGAATATTTAATTCATGCTATGTTACCTGCAGTATCTCAAATTGCTTTAGGAAGGTAGCATCTACATTTTGTGTGCTACAGTGTTCTGTACTGTGGTCTCATGGCTTTACAAGGACCTATTTGTCAGATAAATCCTGGCGGAATAAACCCCCACTTTGCGACAAGTGCAGACTGTGGGACTTGTGGAAATAGTTGCAGAAGCACACGTTTCTTCTGTAATTTTCTATTACTCAGTGGAGGAGTGTAGTAATAATGATCCAGTGGTTTAGAGAGTTCCGGATGCTCTATTACTGAAACAAAGTCCTGCAAATGACAGAAGGAGGGCGTATGCCTTTTTGCTATCTTTATCCACTGGACTAACATTACCCAGAAATTGGCGCAATTGTTGTATTTGTCGTATAAAACAGAAAGTATGTACATTTGAAATGTCTTGGAAAATTTCAGACATACTACTATAAGAATAAAAAAAATCTTCCTTTTATCCCTTTGCCTTCATTTTTATTTGTGTGAAGGGCAAATGGTTACATAATTCCCAGTAGTTTGCACTTAACACACCCACAATTTTTGATGAAGCATTGGATTCTGTAAGTCAATGTTTCTTAACCAATGTAGTGTTATCAGGACTCGAGTTTTGAAATTAAGAATGCTAACCAGCTGCATATCTTCCCTTTCCCCAGACTGTTGATCCTGCAAAATTTACAGTTTTCTCTCACAGTGCTTACTTTTACTTTATCATATAGGTTTACAAACAATCACTTGTACCCTGGGTGAGCCAAAAATGCAAATACAAAGTTCAGTGTCAGCAGCTCCTATTGTTAGCAGTTGTACAAAGATCACAGACAGGATATCACACAAGGGCATTATAAACACAAACATGCAGGGCCAAACACCTCACGAATGTCCAGTACAGCTCATATATTCCGCATAACCATTAACACAATGATTAGACCATCTTCAATTGCAGGGCAGTGGGCGTATTTTTACCTAAGGGTCTAAATACTTTGTTAAAGCCCACAGCCACACCTCTCAATCATCTCTCGCAACTCTAACGTATCCAAGTCCATAAATGATGTGTGCACTACCTATCAGCACATGCAGACTGAGATTGTGCACTACTAATGGGCCTTTGAAATTGAATGAAAAGATACACCCAGACAGCAGACAAAATCATAAAGCTATATTTGTGTGCCCGATTTACTTTTTTCTTAGATCAGAAGTTTAGGTGCCTACTCCTTTCAGACTAGATGATGATGGTGATAGCTAGTGGAGCTTTGGGGCCAAGTGTACTCTGAAAATCTGGGAATAAGAAAGTACCCTGTTTGAGGAGCTTAATCATTAAAAAGCTGAGCTCTGGTATTCCTCGTTTTGTTGGCTACGTTTTTCCCTCTAAATCTCACAATAATCTAGTGGGTGAGGGGGTTGACAGCAGGTAATTGTTGGAGGGAATGTGATGACCTGTAATTGACAGTCTAAAAAACTGGCAGACAATATCTCTAATCTGACTAGCACGCCTAAACAAACATTTTCTTACGAACCTGCTCATCCCAACCCCCGGCAAGGGCATATGACCATAAGATTGTAAGGCAGAGTGAACCAGCACCTAAGTACGGAAATCTCTCTTGGTATGGGAATAGGACTAGCCCAACCTAAACTCAATCTGTAGGAAGCCAACGTCTGAGCACACTAGGGGTCTTGTGCTTCCGTCTTGTAACTTTATTAAGCAACATGACATTATAATGCTGCAGGAAACATGGGCTTCCATCCCATTATTCAGATCTGGCTTCACAACATATAGTCACAAAGCAATTCCATCTATACTGCCTGTGTTTCTAGGGGCCTTCTACTTTGGGTTAAAATCTTTAAATCTATTAAACAAAAAAACTAGCAATAGAAAATCACGACATTATTGGTCTGACTGCCCAGAGCAGAAATGTATTAGTGGTGAATATATAGAACATCTAGAATCATTTTATACTGATAAAATAGAGCCACCCCAATCTTTATTTATTTGATCATCATTTATCAAGTATTGGAGGTAGAGAACCCCTTTATTCTATGATTTCAATGTAACCCCTGAGCTACTGGACTGTATGGATACTAACAGATCTCTAAGATGAAGCTAGGGGCATACAGAATCTAATTGCTGACTTAATTAAATCTTGGATAGCAGCAGCCATTCAGCTAGCTTCTATAACTCTGTCATGCAGCTTGCGAGCATGCAGTGTGCGACCTTAATCGGGTTTATATAGATTGTACACATTTTCAAGAGGGGTGTAATAGAAAAGGCTGTATCATTCTGAATATAGAACTATGGTCTAAGATGGTAGACTTCAAAGTCATACGGAAAGCTAATAGCAATCAAAATGCGTTGCATCTAACAATGAGAGGTAAAATGTTACTTTACTCTTTATTCGCTCCCAAGCCATCTAGGATATGCCTAACACTTGGGGTGTGGAGGATGCTACCAAGGTATAGGAAGCTCAGACACCCATTAACTGGCGTATAAAAAAAAAGAGCCATTTCCTTAATATTCAAAGAAATTGCTTCCAGGTATCTTTTTGAACATACATTTTAATTTGAAATGGAAGATCACATTGCCCTTATGTGCTAACACTTGAGACCTGTGCCCAAAAGCCTGATAGTTAATTGCATAAAAGAAAAACAATTTTCATGAGTGGCCATGGCCAGCAGTGGCCAAAAATGGAGAAAACTGATTGAGGTAGCTTCATCTGGATCTGCAATTATCCTATACTATTCTTGCTGTCCAAGCCTGAAAAACGTGCTCTCCACCCACAGAAACGTTCCTCTGAGGTGGTGGACCTGTCAGAGCAGGGCATTTGTGAAACACAGTAGCTGTACTGCTCTAAGGTGACATTTAAGGGTCGACACTGTATTCCTGCCACCCAGGGGTTCAGGAGCCTTGGACTCTGGTATTGAGCGGCAAGGTTCTAGAGGCGTGGGGTGGTGTGGATAGAAAGGGATCTTTCCTGGAATCCTACCAGTTACAGCCTTGTGGTCCTAAAAAGGGCACACTGTTGTGGCATGGAGGGCAGCTGAGACACTCCAGGCCGTGTGAGTTTCGAAATGGTCAGTTTGGAAGCCCCAGTGAGAGGTCTGACAGCCATCTCAGGCTCAGACCCATCCCCCTTGAGCCGTGGCTTTGGTGACTGATCGTCCGGTGGCACTGGTGTGTCAGTGCAGATCTGGACTTGAGGATTTGGGCCTTTTTTGATCTGAGAGTGGTGAAGCCTGCTGCAAGAGGTAGCTGCAGTGAAAGTGTAGGCACCAGGGATACCTTCAGTCTGGGGTGCTCGGTGAAAGGGGCGTGGTACGAGTATACCATTACTTACTGGTATTCCAGAGGTGTTATTGGGAACATGGCGGAAGGCTTCCTCACACCATGGCTGACATTTTGGATGCAGTCTGAGGGAATACCTGCATGCTTAATAATTAAAAGGATGCACATCCGAGACCTATGATTGCAAGAATTCTAAATATCTAGATTGCTGTGCGGGTCTCAGAGCTGCATATCTTAACCCAGACCTAAACAGTGCATCATTAGAGATAATGATCTTCCTCAACTATACCCAGCAGCAGCGTAAGGCCTTTGCCACCATCAAAAGCTCAAACAGTGGAGCTTTCCTGCATACCCCTTTACAGTGCAAAGCTGAAAGTCCTGCACCAAAATAAATTGTACCTTTTTGAGGCTTTTGGTGGGTGGGTGGTGGCATTGGGAATAGGTTAAAGAGAAAAAGAGCTATAAGCAAGGACTGAGCAGACCACGTTAAACACCTGTCACC
The DNA here is from genome assembly GCF_031143425.1 of Pleurodeles waltl. Lineage (NCBI taxonomy): Eukaryota > Metazoa > Chordata > Amphibia > Caudata > Salamandridae > Pleurodeles > Pleurodeles waltl. Next base: position 158,367,980 of record NC_090446.1, on the reverse strand, counting down.
CTATTTACCCCATTTAGGGTAGCCATTCACATACTCAAATCCTTACCACTAGTGGTCAGTTCAGTACACAATGATATATTCAGAAGGGATGCAGTAATTTTGGGCCTTCTTGAAGGATGGAATTGGATGCTGGTGAAGTGTATTTGTCTCAGGAATCCAGGGTCCCCTGAGAGACCTAATCATGGCTTCCCTTAAAAATCATCAATACATTTGATATCTACTATGAGCAATCATACAAGGCCTGACACTCTTGACTGGCAAGTTAGAAAAATCCAATAGTAAAGGACTTAATACTACAACAGCTAACTGAAGAGGTCCGACTTGCCCTGGAAACCCTTCAAAAACTGAGGAGATGTAAGAGGCCATAGGCTAGATGCCAGCTGGAGACAATGCCCCATTCTAATGAGTTTTCTTTGGAACTCTTCAAAAGAGTGCTTCCTTCCAATCTCTCCATCCATTTGCACTACACAAAGAAATATTCTAGAATGGTATCATGCCCCTTGACCAACACTGTGCCACAATTTATGAAATATGATAACCTGGAAAGTCCCCTGCACATTGGTGCTCATACTATATCGCTCATTATATAAAAATGTAAATACTGCCTAAGATGCAGTGGAAAGAGACAGGTCGGAGCAATCCGCTTTCTGATGCATAAATACGAGAGTGGCTTCATGCTTGGAAGAAGCACATGGCATTTCCTACAAGTAGATTTTTCTGGAGGGAACTTTAGGACCCTAGTGCGTTGGTCCTAGTGGCTTCTGAGAAGGCTTTTGACTCAGCCCACTGGCCTTTTTAGGTTGAGCATGCAAGCATTTTGACCTGTAGTAAGTATGGTGGGCACCAGGGATACCTTCAGTCTGGGGTGCTCGGTGAAAGGGGCGTGGTAAGAGTATACCATTACTTACTGGTATTCCAGAGGTGTTATTGGGAACATGGCGGAAGGCTTCCTCACACCATGGCTAACATTTTGGATGCAGTCTGAGGGAATACCTGCATGCTTAATAATTAAAAGGATGCACATCCGAGACCTATGATTGCAAGAATTCTAAATATCTAGATTGCTGTGCGGGTCTCAGAGCTGCATATCTTAACCCAGACCTAAACAGTGCATCATTAGAGATAATGATCTTCCTCAACTATACCCAGCAGCAGCGTAAGGCCTTTGCCACCATCAAAAGCTCAAACAGTGGAGCTTTCCTGCATACCCCTTTACAGTGCAAAGCTGAAAGACCTGCACCAAAATAAATTGTACCTTTTTGAGGCTTTTGGTGGGTGGGTGGTGGCATTGGGAATAGGTTAAAGAGAATAAGAGCTATAAGCAAGGACTGAGCAGACCACGTTAAACACCTGTCACCCTAGACCTAAATACAACAGCGCTCCCAAATGACCTCAGAAACTGAGGTAGCGGATGCTTAAAGACTGTCTAGGGCTTTGGGCAGTGGAGATAACAGTGGGTCTCACCTGGTAGATGCAACCTGCCCTGATGCCACTTCTTGCGAGACTTAAAGTTCATCATACATGGGGGCGAGCTTAAAAATACCTCCATTAGCTGTGGAAAGTATGACCCACCAGTTAGATAACTAAGCCTTAACACTGTAAAGAAATATTCTTGTAGACACTACTGAAATTGTCAGGGGTGGCAGTAAATTTTGGGCAGTTTTCGTTGCACCTTAATTTAGAAACCCCTCTAATAGACAGGTATGTTAATATGGGTGACTGATAATTTAATTTAGGAAGTATGGCTTGCAGCTTAGTTGGGAAAGCGGATTTTCTTTGGTTAGTTCATTTGATAGCTACACTGAGACATAGTAAGTACAATTAAGTCGCCATAGGTGTACTTAAACTACTGGACCCTCCCTCAGCCTCTAGCTTCAGCAACACAATCTAATTTCATTGAACATCAACTGCCTCAAAAAGAAAACAAAAATGTGTGCAATACTCCAATATGCCAAAAAAGACTGTCTAAAAAGTTTGCTCCTACAGGGGACACACCTGCTAGGCAGGAAATTTCGTTTTGGGGCTTTTGTGGGTACCCCCAATTTTACTACCCTGGATTCATGAGGTTCCCATTTAGGGTAGCCATTCACATACTCAAATCCTTACCACTAGTGGTCAGTACAGTACACAATGATATATTCAGAAGGGATGCAGTAATTTTGGGCCTTCTTGAAGGATGGAATTGGATGCTGGTGAAGTGTATTTGTCTCAGGAATCCAGGGTCCCCTGAGAGACCTAATCATGGCTTCCCTTAAAAATCATCAATACATTTGATATCTACTATGAGCAATCATACAAGGCCTGACACTCTTGACTGGCAAGTTAGAAAAATCCAATAGTAAAGGACTTAATACTACAACAGCTAACTGAAGAGGTCCGACTTGCCCTGGAAACCCTTCAAAAACTGAGGAGATGTAAGAGGCCATAGGCTAGATGCCAGCTGGAGACAATGCCCCATTCTAATGAGTTTTCTTTGGAACTCTTCAAAAGAGTGCTTCCTTCCAATCTCTCCATCCATTTGCACTACACAAAGAAGTCTTCTAGAATGGTACCATACCCCTTGACCAACACTGTGCCACAATTTATGAAATATGATAACCTGGAAAGTCCCCTGCACATTGGTGCTCATACTAAATCGCTCATTATATAAAAATTAAAATACTGCCTAAGATGATTGCTAAGAGACAGGTCGGAGCAATCCGCTTTCTGATGCATAAATATGAGAGTGGCATCATGCTTGGAAGAAGCACATGGCATTTCCTACAAGTAGATTTTTCTGGAGGGAACTTTAGGACCCTAGTGCGTTGGTCCTAGTGGCTTCTGACAAGGCTTTTGACTCAGCCCACTGGCCTTTTTAGGTTGAGCATGCAAGCATTTTGACCTGTAGTAAGTATGGTGGGCTTTTGACCACGCTCACCCCACTCCCATCACTTTCACTCGTTCGTGGACTTGCCTTTCAAAAATCCTTTATCATTGGTAAATGCTTTACGTTTGACCCTCCTTCAGGCGGTTTTGTTACCACCTTGCAGACTGCCCCTATTACATGGAGAATTGCACGATTGCAAATATGTTTGACTGTGAGCAAACTTCATTTTCTTTTTGTGTCTCTCCTATGCGATCATGGTGACAGTGGCAAGAAAAGTCCAGTTAGGAATTTACAATGCTAATAGCTCTAACTCGAGCAAATGCAAGACCCATTGCAGTGCAGATGCTTGTTTATTATTATGTTTATTCTAGGTTCAAGGTAGATTGAACTTTGGTCAGCTCTTCATGAGTTATATTAACATCATTTACTCAGCCGATAGGCCTAGGTAACTGTGAATGGATCACCCTCCCACTTCCCCGTAGAACGTTGCACACACCAGGGCTGGCCAATTTCTCCTTATGTTCACTTAGGTAACTCAGTCTCTTGTGGAATGGTTCATGAAGGACATGCAGATCTAGGGCTTCAATGGAATTGACATGAATGTGAGGATAGAATATCTCTGAACAATCGCAATATACTTCTATACATTTGAAAGCCTCAGAGTGCATAGCAAGTCTAATGCAAATGTTGGAAATAAATGGCTATGCTTCAGGGTGGATTTGGAGAAGTCACTATACATACCAGTCACTAGTAGTCACAAAAAGTCCCCAAATACCTCTAAACTGAAATGGGTGCACCACCATTTTAAATACCTGGGTATACACATCCCAGCGGACAAACAAGCTGCCACCTTAATATATCTTCATTTTTCCAGTGTGTGATATGGAGTCCTGGCACATGCTCCCTCTATCAATAATTGGAAGGGGTGCAAAGTTCAAAATGATCTCGCTCCCACTCCTTTTGTATGTACTGCAGAATTACCCCTACAACGTCTCCTGAACTAGCTCACAAAGCTGCAGGCCTCAATTCGGAATTACCTATATTCAGGTTGTCCATCATGGATAGACTTAAAAAAAAAAAAAAGCTACAGTCACCTTGCGAGGGGTTAGCAGACAAGAGTCTGTGCTACTGGGTGGCACAAATGGTTCTCATCAATGACTGGATATTCACAGACCAAGATTACCCCAGTATTAAACTAGAAATGGAGCTTTTAGACAAACATGGATTGTTGAAATAACTTTATGGGCCCACAGACTTACTTGCACCGCGTGTTGGCATTGGGCCGTGAGGTGTTGACAATGGGCGGTATGCCCACCAATAAAACCCTCTTTGACATTAGATGTGGTTGTGACAAGCATCGTACCTCCAGGTATTCTGCCCTAAGACATGATAGGATATCAAATCTGGGAGAAATGTGGGAGGGGAATGACACAAAAACACTTGAATAACTGACAAAATACTCCCAACACAAGTCCATATTTTATTCATACTATTGTGCCATGCTCTTGAGGGTCTTACAGATAAATTAAGAACAATAGCCAAATTCAACCCTCAGGAACCAAAGCATACCCAGGATCTATAGATCAGCCAAACCAGTTAGGTCAGCTCTGCACCAGATGGAAGCAAGAGCTGGGAACCCTAGAAGAGGTGAGTGGAAGGAGGCTAAGTTGGCATCACAAACCATGGCAATATCTGCGATGTCCTGATGCAATTAGAATATTTCCACATAGTTCATTATAGCCGCAAAAGGCTTTGAGAACTGACTGAACCATAACCCATACTGTCTTGGATGTAAAACTGAAAATGGCTATTTAGTTCCAAAATGTGTGGGAATGACCAGCGATCACAGATTATTGGACTGGACTTCACTACATGTTAACACAGGTGATGAGCAGGCCAATAATAATGGGTCCCAAAATGGTGCTACTGGGTATAATGGAGAAATAACGACCAAAGGGTGCACAGGTGTATATTGCGATGTGTATGCTGAATGTGAGAAAAAAAACATTGAGTGGTACTGCAGTAGTTCCAACCTTCCCTCCCAGAGCTAATAGCTTAGATAAGTATGGACTATTGTGCCAAAGAAGAATTTCTGTACAAGGCCCCAAATTGCAAAAGAAGCATACGGTTAGGGGTCTATGTTGGGTTTACTTCTGAGACCTTCTTTCGAACTCTAATTAAAAACTGATTCGGGCAAATATGTAATGTATCGAACATACCTATTCTCATTGACTATAGCTATGTACTGATCATTAGAACAGTCTGCTGGAGCTATTTATGAACTTAGTTTGTAAACCATAATAAGCTATTTAAATGTTTTAATTTTCATAAGATGAGCTTTCAACCTTTGTTGACTAAGCTGAAAACTTGAAAGGCTTGTTAAATTGTTTATACTAATTGCACTGTAGTTGTAGAAATGGATGTTATCACATCAATGGATTTAGCAAAAACCTACAACACTCATAAACGTGCTGCTATGTGCTAACTGCCAATGAATATGCTGCATACGCCTTTGTGTTTTAGATACTTTCATTATTGCCGGTAGTTGGTGTTCTTTATGTTTTGTTACAGTTGTACTTGTGCCTTAAAACATGTTTTAAAATAACTTGTTTAATTTTAAAATAGATTAACTGTGTTTCACTCTTCGGTAGGTGCTGCAAGTTCAGTGTTTGTTAAATTCACGTCAGTAAATTGGTATGGTTTCTTTCACTGCATATTTAAGGTTTTGTCATTTGAAGTCAAACTAATAGTAGGCGCAATCTGACTGGTTTACCTTTGTTCCTGGATTGTTATCAGTGGTTTGTCCCAATAAAATAATCCAGATCGGACTCTAAAGGAACACATTCACCCTTATGATTCTCATAGGTGAGATCTGGCAGCTTTGCTGAACTGATTTCTCATCTAAAAGGTGATTGTCCTGCACCTAATACAGAGTCAAGAGTGAGTCACAATGGTTCCCTTTATGGAGGAATGCGAATGACTCCTTAAGGTGATGTAGTCTGTGTCAAATTCTCTTCAGAGCCCTGTCTGAACATTAGCACAGTCTTCATCCGTTGCTATGGTCTTAGAGTAAATCTGACCCATTTTATTGCTCTATTATATTTTCGCAAGAAGAAATGTGGCCGATTGCATATTTTGTAAGTCAACAATCTATATTCCCATCATATCCTTGTGAAAGATGTACATAAAGAATAGCCAGGGAGCCTGGATGTTAGCACTCCCAGAACAAGTTTTACCCAGCAGCAAGGCTTCAAGATAGGCTCTTAGAGTAGTTGCAGTCCCCTACATAGCTTGCCACCTAAGGGTTCCCAAAGGACAATGCTTACCTAGGGGATATACATGGGTGTTTAGTATCCCTGCATGCATCATGCTCCTTAGAAAATTGATGAGCCACCGAAAGGGTCATTGCAGCATTCTTCCACATCTCTAGGCATATGAAGTTAGTTTTCATAGTGGAGCTAGGCAATGTGAGAACTAGGGGCCAGATGTATCAAAATAATTTGCACTCTTAAACGGCAAAATCGGCTGTTTGCGAGTGCCAAATAGTGGTCTGCAATGCATCAAAGGCATTCACAGACCACAAAATAGAAATAGCAAAAATTGCGATGTTTTTTTTTTTTTTTTTTTTTTTTTTTGCGTTGCGACCTGGATCGCAAGGCAATTCTGAAAAAAATCACAAATTGCGATTTTTCGCAGAATGGTATTTTGCACATGCAAAATACCATGGTCTGCAACCAGGTGGTAACCTGGTGCAAAAATTAAAAATGCAGTAAAACTGCATTTTTAAATGTAACATGTAAAGCACACATGCCCTTTTGGCATGTGTGTACTTTACATGTTAAAAAAAAAAAAAAATGGGGTTCGGGAGAGCCCTGCCCTTTTGCATTTCCAAAATTGCGATTTCTGGTTCAGAAATCGCTATTTTGGAAATGCAAAAAATTCGCAGCTATGGGCCAACAGGCCCATAGCTGCGAATGGGGCCAGTATCGCAATTTGCGATTCGGTAATTGCATTTGCGATTTTTAAGAAATCGCTATTACCGATTCGCAAATGTGATACATGGCCCTTTGCGAGTCGGTAATAGCGATTTCTTAAAAATCGCAATTACCGAATCGCAATGGGCCAGAATCATACATCTGGCCCTTAGTGATGTGTAGTCTATCCAAGAACAAGCCACAAGAAGTGTGTGTGTGTGTGTGTGTGTGTATGTGTGTATATATATATATATATATATATATATATAGTAGAAAAACTAGTTCTTCAGACAGGAAGTAAAATGCCTTCTTGTCCATTGGAAAATTGCATCAGGTTTTGCTGTGATGCATTAATGCTGGCAGCTAAACTTTTTATTTCTGTTTGTTTCCTGAGAAATTGTTTGTTACCAAAGCGATTCACATTCTCTTGTTAAATTAGAGTTTAGTATGTACAGGTCTGTTTGCCATATTTTACATTTTCTGTACCACTCTCAAAAGAACTCTTGTCAAAATCAGTGGATGAAGTAAAGGCATGTGGTAGAATATATAGGTCAATCAGTTATATTGGCAGATGGACGTGCCTTTGAAAGGGTACCATTTAATGGGATACCAAAATACCCTGTAACCCTTTAAAGTAACCGCATTTGATGTGTTCCTACAGTGGCAAAACAATATATATGTATTTCTTTTTTTTGTTGTTTTTTATGTTGATTATCCTTTTTTTTTTTTTTTTTTTGTTTTTTTTTTTAAGATCTGTTTTTATTTCGTTTGAGAAACTGCAAACCAACATACCAACATAAACATACAACACAGTGCAGGTTACAGTAGAGCAAGGTGTTTCTGATGTATAATGATGCCCGAGGGAGCACAAACCAGTGTACCATCAGTGAAGACATAACCACAACACTGATCTCATCCTCAATCCCAAGGACCCACCCCACATCCTAATGAGACCAGGCATTAAATAACATAAGCAAGTAGGAATATATCGACTTCATATTCGGTCGTCATGAGTTCAATGAGGGGGAATATGTGTCCCTATCCCCCACTGCCCCATTGCTACTTACAGAACCTACTTCCTCCTCATCAGTGAACCCCTTCAACTGTGCATCCCAAGCTACCACATCAGCAAGTGCCCTGTCATCGCTGCGTGTTATGCGCATATGTTGCTCCTCCACCGCCCCCCAGTCCTACAAATCTCGCAGCCAACCAGAAGTCGCAGGGGTCTGCGCACTCATCCAACCAATCGCTACTCTACGCTTGGCAAGTACCAACGCTAGCTGCACCATCTTGTACACAACCCCTCTACCACGCGGCCTACGCACCACTCTGGCCTGGCCCGCCCATACTAGGAAAATCAACAGGCTATCCAAGCGACGAAAAAGCCACGCAGGCAGCAGATACAAGGAGTTCTGTACCACATAAAGGCACTGGGGCAAAAACACCATCTTTGCTACTACAGACCGACCCATAACGGAGAGAAGCAACTTAGTCCAGAAAGAAACCAAGCGGTCCAGGCCCGTTACGACTCGCTCAACATTGTGTTTATTGTACGCATCCACAGAGTTAGTGACCCAGGTACCCAAGTAACTTCCCAGCGTAACCCAACCGCAGGGAGCTCAATCTGAGGCACCCTAACAAGAGACCCCAAAGGAAAGAGGAGCGATTTTTCCAGATTAATCTTGAAACCAGAGACAGCCCCAAATACCTTCAGCCTCTGCAGCAGCGCCAGCACCGACATGCGGGGATCCCGCACAAAGACCAATGCATCATCAGCATACGTGGAAATTACGTGTGTGGCCCGACCCACCAGAATCTCTCACTGCACCATTTCCTCATGAAGCCAGATCGCCAGAGGCTCCACCGCCAGAGCAAACAGAAGAGGCAAGAGCTGGCATCCCTGTTGTGTACCCCCTACCAATCTCCCCGATGTTTGAGGTCTCTCCCCCCACACGTACTCCAGCTGTTTGGGCAGTGTACAGTAGTCGAACCCAAGCGCAGAAGCCGGAGCCAAAAACCCATGCCCCGCAGTACCTCCAATAGATATTCCCACTCCACTGTATCAAATGCTTTTTCCTAGTCAAGAGACACCAGTGCCAATTCCAACTCAATTCCCTTAGTCTCATGCAGGACATGCGCCAAGCGACCCAGGTTATAGGACATACTGCAACCCGGTATGAACCCACATTGGTCTTCGTGCACCAGACCCTGAATCATACCCCGGAGGAGAGTGGCCAAGATCTTGCAGATTATCTTGACATCGCTGTTTAACATAGTTAGCGGTTGATACGAGGAGGCAGCAACCCCCCCGATGGCTTGAGCAGCATACACACTATACCTTGACGCATGGTGTCTGGTAACTTCCCACGCCTCCTCAAAAACTTCCAGTTATCTCTTCTGTAGTGTGGAGGAAAAAGCCTGATACAGCTCCACAGGAAAGCCATCACTACCAGGAGATTTGGATTTTGCCATTGCCGTCACTGCCTCTCCCACTTCCTCCACAGTGATCGGGAGTTCAAGAGCGTCCCTACTCTCCGGGTCCAACCTCGGCAGCCGCATCTGCTGCAGAAACTGCCCCACACCATCTTCCGACAATACAGTGCCAGCCCTAGAGACCCTTTGGAAGTTGGGCGCCAATTCCCGTAGAATGTCCATACGCCCTGTGAGGAGTTCACCCTCCGTGTTTCTAAAATGTAGAGCCTCCACTTCCCGTTTCAGGATCCACGCTAAGAGTTTACCTGACTTATCGCCTTCTCGATGCATCCGCTGCCTATACCCTCTCAATGTTGTTCTGCTTAGTGTTTCCCAACATGCATTAACCTCCCTGTGTAACCTGAGCTCCTCCCACTTATTCATACTCGCTTCGGGCGGCTGCCGCTGTACCTCCCCCATTTTTACCTCTAGGGCTGTAAGATCCTGCTCTAACTGTCTGCGCACCCCTCCCACCATGCTTATGCACTCTCCCCGAATGACTGCCTTCATAGCCTCCCATTCCAAGCCTAGAGACGCAGTAGTGTTCCATTCCAAGTCCAGATATTGTTTTATGGCAGCACTTACTCTGTCCCGCCATCCCTGATCAGTCAACAAGTCCCCAGGCATACGCCAACCTCGAGCTGTGCGGGTGGCCATCTCTTCCCCATTGCAATTGCAGCCGAACTGGCGCGTGACCTGACAGAAACTGTCCCAAATGAGTAACATCCAGGACATGCGAGCTGTTGAGACCACCCAACAGAAACCTGTCTAGTCGAGAATAAGTATCGTGTTCCGGAGTGACAGGTATATTCCCTGCTGTCAGGGTGCCGTTCCCTCCAACTGTCCCAGAGATCCAAGTGTGCCATCACATCTCTAAGAGATTTTACCATTGGTGGTTTGGTTCCCAGCTTCGGCGGGAGGCGATCAAGCTCCCCATTTAACACACAATTATAGTCCACTGCCCAGACCAAGGGCTTATCCACACTGTCCCCCAAGATCTCAGGTATTCTGGAGTAGAAGGAGGAATCATCAGTGTTGGGAGCATATATATTAAGGATCACAATGGGTAGACCATCTAACATGCCCTCCCCCAGGACATAGCCGCTCTCCACATCCACCTCACTGTATACCTGGGTAAAGGGAACCCCCGGGGCCACCCACACAGACACCCCACGTGCATAGGAAGAGAAGGAGGATGCAAACATCTGTCCCCGCCATTTTATGTGCTTCCTCGTCCGTCATGTGAGTCTCCTGAAGACAAGCAATATGAATCTTGTGCCTATGGAGGAATGAGTGCACCCTGTAGCGTTTTGTATAACTTTTCAAGCCCCTGACATTCCATGTCAGCATATTAATAAGACGACCCATGGCAATACAAGATAGTTCTTCCACCCGGAGGACCCACTGTGTGTTACCCCCCCCACCGCGATGAGACAAAAGAATTACAGGTTGCACACCCTCCTTCAATACCCGCACTGTAGAATGAACTGTAAACATGAACGAACCTCCCACCACCCCCAACCCCACCTCGGAAATACAGTAAAACAACCAAAAGAGACCATACTGTAAGTCCAGTCCAAAAATGCAGCCAGGGCTGCAGCCTAAACCTCAACTTACCATAACAAATGGCCTACCAAAACTGTGGAGTGACACCTCCCCCCGGCATCAGATCACAAAAGTACCCAGAACACCCCAAACCTGAGTTCCAAAAGTGCCAGCAGCGCCCCGGAGGGCCAGGCACCGCTCAGTCCTGCATAACCTCTTCAGGACTGACGACAAGCAGCCCCATGGCAAGAATAACGGTCTAGTCATTCCGGCATCCCCACACGCTTCCAAGTCCTGCTCCAAAGCTTTACCCTCAGCCGAGTCAGCAGGCACCACCGCCATTGTTCCATCTCGCTGTATCTCAACTATGTGACACGATTCCGCCAGCCGCCCAGTGCCATGTGATCTCCAGTCCGGGCTTTCCGACCCGGAAGCCTGTCGGGCGACGCCTCCAGATCCCTCCAGTTTACCCAGAGCCCACTTGTCCCACATCTCCAACCACGCCACACCTCCTTTGGGCACCCGAAAAAGTGTTATTTACCCACCCTACAAGACCTTCAACCGTGCCGCATACATGAGCATGTATCTAATATTTATGGCTCGGAGTTTCGCCTTGACCTCCATGAACCCCTTACAAGAATTCTGCACCTTGTTGGTGTAATCAGGATAGCACCTTATCCGACTCCCGTGCAGCACGTAGAATACAGTCCTGGTCCTTGAAGTTAAGCCAGCGGACAGTAATGGCTCTAGGTGGCGCCCCAGGCTGAGGAGGCGTGACAAGGGCCCTATGGGACATGCTCCACCGCAAAGATTCTAGATAGCCCATCCTCACCTCAGACTGTAGCTCCCCTATTGAACCCTCCGCCACCTTCACCTTGTCGGACACCCTCCGAAGGTCCGCCCTCACCAGATTGACCTCCACATCTCTATTTTACCCTCCAGTGCCACCTGGGAGCCCGGATTGGCCGCAAGTAGCTCCGCTCGCGTTGGCTCTTTAGTGTTCAGCGGTGTACAGGCTGCATCTCCACTTACCTCCAATCTCGCTGCACGTTGTGGAAGAACCACAGGGGTAGTATACTGTTCCATAGTGTTGCCCTGTGATGCGTCCGTCCATTTATGACGCCCCATTTTTTCCCTCGCAAGGTCCAAATGCAACTGGCAGAGTCCTGACGACAAAGCACATCAAAAACAGTGTCCGCAGCTCTCCACTCCTTTAAGGTTCACGGTCCAGCCAAGCAATGAGATCAAATGGCCGTGAGTCTCTCCAGCAGCCGCTAATCAAGCAGGAAACACTCACCAACAAGGTCAGTATATGTTCAATAGCGCAGTGGAACGGCAAAAAAATGGAAGGAAAAAAAGCGGAAACAACTCTGCTAGGATGTCCAGGAGCACCTCTGGGAACTCTCGCCGCAGCACTCGCCGTCCAGCAGCATGGTTCTGAGGGCCCAAATGCCCAGTATGTCAGCCCGTCCCTCCAGAGGCCTCAGAAGGCCGCCGCCGCACACCTCATTGTTTGTGAGTCTGTCCCCCCAAGCCTGCGGCCACACAGGCTCCCCCAGGCGCAGCAGCACGACAAGCCGCCCGGCCCTCCGGCCCAGCCCGGCAGTGAGCCCAGGAAGCAAGTCTCGCAGCCCAGTGGAGGTACTTGCTGTCCCCATCAGTAGGCCGCCCCCCTCGCCGTGGATCTGACCAACACCCCCCCCCCCACCCACCCTACACCAGCCGTCGCGGCTCCTCTACAGGTCAGAGGGGGGGCAGCCACATCATGCCAGCCCCCCCTCCCCCAAGTCCACTCTGCTCACCGCCAACCCGGAAAGCGAGCCACATGGCCCAACACAGCACCAGCGTGGCCGTAGACGCAGCGCCGACGCTCCCTAAAAAAAGGGAGCCAGTCACGCCCAGGTCCACCAGACGTCCTCCAGATCCGAAAGATTGGCTCCCTCAGCCCTGGGGAGCCTCAGGATCGCTGCAGAATTTTGCCGGGGACGGGAGCGCACTAGAAGCGCGTCCCGCCGGCCATGTTCCTTGGTCACGCCCTCCACGTTGATTATCCTTTTTAAGTGTTTTGTAAACCACTACAGATCCCAAAATTCATTGTGTATTCAGGGATATTGACTATTCGTACAGTGAGTCCATTTCGCTGACTTAATTAGGTGTACACACAGTTCTGATTCAGTGTTGGTACACATAGGTTAATTGGACGTTTATCTAATTGCTGAAGTCAATTGTAATCAGAAAGGAGTAATCACTAGCACAGTGAGTAGAGATGTCTCCCTAGCATTTCGGAAAAATTGCTGCAACAACCTCTGGATTATTTATGCACTGTGCTGGTAAAGAAATATAAAACCGACTGGGAGAATGGAAATTGTGGCCTGTTTTAAGGTCCTCCTTATAAGCAGCCTGAACTAAAACTGACATGCTTTGTCTTTCTCTCTGTAGATATCAGGCCATCTTTTTATTGTCCCCTTTTCTTACTCTTCTGTTTTGTTTCCTGTATCATTTCTTCACATCCCTGACATCCTATTTCTTAATTCTCCTAACATTTCATAAAACTACTAAATTGTAGTAATTTTAGACAGTAGACAGGAGGTGCAATACCACCACAGTTGCTTTATTTCCCCTTTTTATTTTCCAGGTATATCTGGAGACACCATATCACTGAATATTCTGCACTGAAGACTGTGATCTGTTTCAGTTTGCTCTTGGCCAAGTGAGCATGTCGCAGGTTCAGAATTTGTCTACTAACATCTCTGGGAGCCAAATCTTGAATAAGAACCAACAGCCTTCTATTTCACAACCTTTGAGTATTCCTTCTACAAATAACTTGCTGCCCTCTGAAAATGCAAGTAGACCCATCCAGAATTCTGCTTTACCTTCTGCATCTGTTACATCTTCAAATTCAGCTGCAGGTAAGAGTAGAAGTTCAGAATTTCTCCATGTAGCACACCTTTTTTTGGCAAGCTTACAGCACTAAATATGTAGTTAAATTTCCTCGCTTTCCATACGTTTAGTGAGTACTAATGTTTATGCCAGTAAAATTGCTCATCTTTAACTTGTGAATTGTTTGTAAATGTTTTTCATCCGAAACTGTCAATCTTGTAGTGTTGTCTTATTGTATTTTCTTGAGTGTTCTCTTGCATTTTCACAAAAGGATACAAAGTATCTTTTGTCAGGTGTCCAGAAGAAGACAAATGGACTTGTGTGGCAGAAAGTGAATGGAAGTTAATTTGTTAATTTATTGAATGCGCCTTGACCAGTTCTTTATCATTTGGACCATTTACGTTGCAGTGCACTGAATTTTCACTTCTATGTGCCTACTCCAACACAAAGAATGTGTAACATGATGTGTGGACATGCTGGAGAGCATTGGGGATACCTGATTCATGTGGTTACATTCTTTACTGATTCTTTTGAAGTTGGTGTTCGCTTAATTTTTAAACTCAATTAGGTTTTCTCTTTAAAGTGTTTATTACCTTGCTAATAAAAGGAATATGAACGCCCTGGAATAAACCCCTCATTTAAAGTACAAAACCGAATAGTTTCAAGGGTTCAGAAATAGTATGCAGGTATTGTCTGGAGTAGAAGAAAGTGATGGTGTGAGTAAGGGGAAGACACATTACTTGTGTGTGTATTCCTCTTGTCTAGCTTGTGCATATGGAAAGTTACATCCCTAGGATAGGCTTCTATGCAGTGCAAAGTAGTGAGATATTCTCTTCTTCGTTACTCTGTCTAATGTTTACACATGTGTATGCCGTCCCCGACATTACTGTTTTTTTTTTTTTCTGTATCCAAAAGACTTTTTTAATGTTATTGACGTCAGTCCTAGGTTCCTCCACCTTTCATTGGAATGATCGCCTCTTTTAATAAGAAAGTATCTTGATAGCTAATTACCTTTTGTTTTCTGTGAGAGAAGAGAAGCCAGTATCCCTGCAGGTACAATCATCAGTACTTTGTTTTCCCGGGGCAAGTGGTGTGATGATCTTGAGAGGGCCACACTTCACTTACACAAATTTAAAAGCTAAAGTCATTAGGATATATTACAACAAATAAGAATATGTACAGGGATTGTTTGTGTTGTGTGGCAAATACCGTATAAAGGATCTCAATGTCTGTAAATGCAGGTGAAACTCTGTGTTCATGAGTACAATGTCAATGGTATCATTTCTCTTCCCAAACCCCACAGTGCAAGATACAATGCTCTATCTTTTAATCACATTACCTTCATATACAGTGCTGTGTAGTACAATGTGAACTTAGTTTACTCTGAGTTGGTTTAATGGCAGTGCACCCAATTAAACCTAGCTGATTGAGTTCATTTTCCAAAACTACCAATAAAATGTTTACATGGGCATATGGAATGTAAAACTGTTCATGCACTTTATAAGCATTCCAGACAAATCTAGTCTAACATTGAATGAAGTATTACCTAAAACACATTTTTAACATCCATAAAATTAACGTTGGTCCTCTTCTTTTTTTTTTTAATAAAGCACTACGCAATCCTGTTTACCTGCCTCAGGTTTCTGGATGTGTGTGAGGTATGGGTAAATGGAGTTGAGAAAAGGAGGTTTAGTTGATTGCATGTTCCCTAAAAGATATTGCAGCTTGAACACCAAAACATTTGTGTGTGTTCTTGATAAATTTCCATTGGGGTCCCTTGCTGGTAAGATGCTGGGAAAAGCCTTAGTAGTAGAGGTCCCGGTCAAGATTGTTTGGCATAAACTAGTCAGTCAAGAATTGTCATTGGCATTTGACTTCATAGGTGGACAGGAGGGTAAGTGAGATTATGGCTTGCAGTACAGTGGGTCCAGGTCATGATGGAATGTTGACTGTACCGGATTGCTCATGAATTCTCTTTCCACTCTGAGATATATTGGAATGGAGTAACTTTAATGCTCTCCCTACAACCTTTTTTGTGGCTGGAAGGACAAACCACAAGAAATGTTATAGGCATCCGAATAGATGGTTTGACTTCACAGTGGTATCCCATGCCAAGATCTACACATGTCTTGCTCTTGAACCTTGCATAGCACCTGAATCCATTGAGAGGAACTCCGCTTGTCCTGGTTCATCAATCCTTGTTTCTTGTTTTAAATAGTCGGGACATTATTCCAACTTCTCTTGGGAGGCGCTCTGTCTGCCACTGGGCACTGCTGTGGTAAATCAACCTGCTTGATAGGTGATGTAATATCCTTATTGAGCCATCTGCCTGAGACAGAAGCACAGGTGGTCACCTGCAAGTCATAGCATGCAGCCATAGAAAGCTACTCACATTTGCTGGGAGAGGCCTTCTCCACAGCTAGGTAAGCTGTCAAGACACTGGATTGGTCAGATATATTTATTCCCTTTCGTACTGTGCCTTACCCCTCCTAGGACATTCATTTTGTTATTGTGCTGCCAATGAAACCATAGCAGCATGCAAACTTGGGCTTATTATATGGGAAATTATCCTTCCTGCAGCTAGGACTTGTGCCAGGGGCACAAATAAGCTTCAAGCCCTGTGTCCTTTACTCTGAAAGTCCGAGTTTCGATACTGATGCTAGCATTGTCTTTGCTTTACCCACTGCTTATATTGCTTTGAGCTCAACCCTTGATCCAGTGTTCTTGCAGACCTCACCAGGGTGATGGAACATTTGTGGCATTCTCCAGGCATGTAACTAGTGCAGGTGTATGACGTGCAGCCACACACACAATTCAACATGACCCCTGTAGTCTCTGCGCTCTTGAGACTATTTGATGGAGCCACATAAAGTTTGTCTAGGAGGTTCTCCGAAACTGCGTGTCTTATGTCTCTGCTATTTGATTATGACTTTTCCTCTGCTGTTTATCTGTCTTGACTGCTGTGGACTCTATCCACAAGTTCAGAAGTTGAGAATTAAGAAGGAACCTACAGATTAAAAACTTCATCCTTCTGTTCCCATTACCAGTGCCCACCCGCTGACAGCTGTTTTATATAAAATCCACACAGAGATTGGCTTCTTTTTTAAATCAAAGGGAGCTGCTGAGAGTGTACAAACGCACTGGAATGGATGGGGCTTTCTCGCAGTCAAACGCTCTGTATTAACTAGCTGTGGAAGGAGTTTCAGATTCCACTAATAAACGCAGAGATACTCTGAAGTTGATAATGGGGGGGAAAAAGGCATTTGGATTAAGGGTACTTTATCCTTCTGCACATACATATTGTTCTTTAATTGCAACCCAGTCTACACATGGATCTCCAGGTCTGCATTTTTCTGGGGAACTTTGGAATAGTGCAGCTTGGTGTTTCAGAAACTGTGGGTCGGTCGTGAGCAGTTTTTTTTTTTTTTTTTTTTTTTGGTGGGTGTTGGCAGTCCGAACAGTAAATAAAGATGCCTTTAAATTATGTATTTAGATTTTCACTTTTGCTGCTCTTCAAAGGTATAGGTTCAATGTTAGGCTATGTCTCCTGACACGTTGCTGCTTATTTTTGTAACATGGGGATTAGTTTTTACAAACTCTTTTCACTTTGCTTGGTGATGCCCAAAGGATAAATATATTTGCTAAAACCCGATTATCATTTGTGTGGATTATAGTTTTATCCATAAAATTGTTTGTCTGTGCACATTTAGTAGCCATAGCAATAAAAACTGTGCTGTCTGTAAATGACAGTGCACTACCACACAATGCTTTTTTTATATAAAAAAAATCGCCCCCTCCTGTCTATTAAAGCTAGGCGTGTCACCGAAGTTTGTCGTCGTAAAAGAAAAAAAACAAGCCATTTGCAATGCAGTGGTGTTCGCATTTGCTTGAACTAGAACTATTAGTGATGTAAATTTCTAACTGGACTTTTCTTGCCACAGAAAATGAAAAGTAAAACAATTGACATAAGCAAGCCAATTCAAAGTGCCATGGCCGGCGTGAGCACGAAGGAGAGACACAAAAGGAAAAAGAAGTTCGCTCACAGCCAAACGTATTGGCAAACATGCAATTATCCATGTAACAGGGTCAGTGTCCAAGGCTGTAACAAAATTGCCCCCAAGGAGGGACAAACGTAAAGCACTTACGAATGATGCCAAAGGATTTTTGAAAGGCAAGACCATGAACGAGTGATGGTGATAGGTTAGCGGTGGGCGTGGTACAGATAGATTACAACCTGTCAGTACGCTTGCACGCTCGACCTAAAAAGTGGGTCATGGTTCTAACAAGTTCGAGAAGCACTGATCCAGATGAGTTTGAGGGAGGGTTGCAGGCTTAGCTTTACTACATTGGTCATGATTGGGTACCACATTCAGTATGATGTGTTTCTGTAGATGGCACATAATGGTGGTGTAGGAGCAACCAGATAAAAATTTCCACAATAGTAGAGTCCGAACCAGGGGTAAAATGCCTGTTAATTGTGAAGATAGGTTAAAAAAAAAAGTCCGTAGTCTGCTAACTTAGTTCTAATAATAGGTTCTAGTAGAGCTCAGCACTGTATAAATTGAAAGCAGTTTGATTTTAACTTAATATTCTTAAAATTCTTTGCTAATCTTTGTTTATAAAGCTACCATTTATTTGAATGTTTCCAGCTACTTCCAACATGGCAAACCCCAAAGAGAAAACCCCAATGTGTCTTGTGAATGAGTTAGCCCGTTTCAACAAGGTTCAGCCCGAATACAAGCTTCTGAGTGAAGAAGGTCCAGCCCACTCAAAGGTAAACTTTGTCCTTGACAATGTTTTTTTTTTTTTTTTTAAATGTGTTCTTGCATTTGTCCGTTGTAATTAATACCACATAAAGTGGACAAAAACTGAAGTAAACAATTTGCAGTGTCCTAACAAAACAAACCAAACATCCCAAGGCAATTTACAAAGCACTGTTGATGTACAGAGATTTATTTATAATTCTCACCTACTTCATCATCGTGCAAATATCTCAGCCTCAAAATGTTTGTGATGGTGGGTGATTACAAGCATTTATTCTATGCATCCTTTAATAAATAATTCAGTATTAAATGTGATGCTTATGTTTCAGTTTAGTATTGCATGTTACATATGACTCCTATGTTTTTGGCAGCATGTGTTCAGATTTCTTTCTTTGTGGGTAGTGGTAGGTTTCTCTTACTAAAATTGATTACCTAATTTTCAGACATGTAGCGAAAAATGTCCAAGCCATCGTAACAGAAAGTTTCAATTCTATTAAGGACACAGAGGTGAGGATTAACCCTTCATTCTTTACTACTTTATTAAGAGCAGCCAGTATATAAAACTACATTGCCCATGAACAGTTAGGAAATTCAACAGGTGGCAAAACATCCAACAGCCAATAAGGAGTCTGTGTGATACATATAGTCCTTCAACGCTGTTGCTGCATCCCCTTTCTTAGTTTGACCAAAAGCAACCTCTCGCTTCCCTCAACCCTGCTTGGAACTTTTGTATCCTAAATGAAGAAGAGAAAAGACAACCAATAAAAGATCCCATCCCGGATGAGAAGACTGAATAAGCTAAAAATATTCCTACCACAGTCGGTATACCAAATGTTTCATACATATACTCGACAGTAAACGACTACGATAAACCACCATTCTGTTATCACAACTTAAAACAGTAGATATTCTTACCCTTATGCAGAGTAGTTTTAGGGAGGGATGAGGCTTGCCAGAGTGGGCAGGTCAATCCTTGCCTCTGTCCTTAATAGAATTGTAACTTTCTGTTACGATAGCTAAGAAAATTTTCATTCTGTGTTGGGACCGAAGGCAAGGATTATGCTAGTTTAAAGCTTGCCCACTACAAGCAAAGCCATATTGCGGGCCAGCTTAAAATAGAACCCCTTAATAGTGAAATCTGAGGACCAGTCTGCTGCATTGAGGAAGTCCTCCAATAGAGCTCCAAGGGAGAATGCTTTGAAGCCATGACTCCCCTAACCGAATGAGCTCCGAAAATGTTGGTGCCTGAAGTTTTTGCGTCCTCTGCCATGTCTAGTATGTGCGTTAGTGGACCAGAGATGTCCAGCAACTTGTCCTGGCAGGCACGGCAGGACTCATCTATCCCTTTTTTGGGGTCGCGCATAAAGTTCCCTAAGAATGTCGCCATGCGTTCGTCTATTTCAGGGGGGTCAGTGCCACTTTATCCCCTAAAGATGGGTTGTGGCTTCCGTGTGCAGGTGATTCCGGACCTCCTTCTCAAGTGGCTTACAAAGCCTGTCTGTGATGTATGTCGCCACCTTGTCGGCAGAGGTCCACGCTGACGATTTGGGCTGGATCAGACGCTGGGAATCGAGCAGATCAGATTCTCCTTCAGGGGCATGTCTTGGGGTGCCTCTTGCATTTGAGAAGAAGGGAACCATGAACGGGGTTCCTTGTCCTGGTCCCCGTCTGGGCCAGACTTGGAATCTGTGTCAGGAGGTGGGGTATTGGGGTGGGGGGAGGACTGGGGTTATCCCTGAGGGGCCTGGGGTTGTGGGACTATGCCCTTCGGGCTGTTCTCGAGCCAGAAAGTTCTGCTTTAGCCCATCAAATGGGTCTGAGTCAGCGCCTGGGTTGTGGTCTCTCTTTCACTTAGGAAGTGGTGCAGATTGGACCATCTGACCTGGAGGTGGGGGGGGGACACAGTCCCTGAAGGTCTTCCCTCATTGAGAGGGGTTTTTCGCATAGTTCTGCGTAATGGAGTAATTTCTGCTCCAGGGGAGCCACGGCCCTGCTGAACTGCATTCAGATGGACACATCCATAATCTCACAGGAGTGATCATCAATTGGCAGGTAGGTAACCTGTTCCTCCTCTGCATAAGACTCCTCAATATCGCTCATGGTGGGTTTCAGTCTACTGGAATACCCACTGACTGGAGTAGAACTAGGGGTGCAGAGGGTGTAACTGTGGCCTGGGGTTACCAGCGCCAGATATAGAGGGCAGTGGGAAAAGGGGTGATTGCCCCAAGATGTTGTGTGGATTGAAGACCCGAAAAGGAGTAAGGCCTTTGCAACAGGGGTGGGCAGCCCTGGAGGGGTTAAGGCCTAAAGGCACCAAACTCCCTTGGGGTCACTGGGCATGTACCGCCTGTGCCTGCCAAAAGTGAAGATCACATAAAACATGTGCACCACTGGTCGCGCTTACTGATAATACAGACCTCTGAGTGTCAAGCTCCATGCGGGGGGGGGGGGGATGCGGGGAACAAGACAGATGTGGCACCCGACTGGTTGCGCTTTTGGTCTGACAAAGTTGGTTTCGGAAAGCGTGTCGGTCTGGACACCAAGGAGTCTTGCGCATAAGTTGCGCTGACCTCTGGTGGTTGGAGGACCACACCGCACTAACCCCCAGGTGCCGCAGTGAGGTACGATTGCCTCAGCGGCCGCGGAGGAGCAACAAGCATTCCTGTGACCTCACCTGAAAGGAAATCGATTAGCGATAACCACAGGCAGATAATATTAGAGAGAGTCTTATCTAGCCTAACAGAATATATTGGGGGAAAAAAAGCAGCGTAGGGCCAGAGCAATTATCTCGGATGTGGGAGTAGAAAACAAAGAGGATGTGTCTATGGTGGTGAAGGACTATATGTATCACACGGACTGCTTATTGGCTGTTGGATGTTTTGCTATTTGTTGAATTTCCCCACTGTTTGTGGGAAATGTAGTTTTTTGTATTGGCTGCTGTTAATGAAGTGGTGGAGAAAGAAGGCATAATCCTCACCTCCGGTCCTGACATAGAATCTTGCAGTGGTTACAAATCAGGAATACACTCTTGGTGCAGTAACATAGTAATAAATGTGCAGTGCCACATAAACACCTGTTTGAGCTGCTTGGTGATACGTGCATCACATTATTTGATTTTGAGTACAGCAATAGCCGCATTCATGTACTCTTACAGTTTACAAAAGGTAATCCTTTTATGCGCACATTCTGCACAATGGTAAGACGGAATCTGTATCTTTTACTATACACATTGCATGAGGATGAAAAACTGAACAGACTTCAAGTTTGCCTTATTAGTCTCTTGTCTAAGAATTTGTGATACTTAAAAGCAGTGTATAGCTCCTCCTACAACAGTGTCTATTACAGCACAGAACAAGAGTGTTTGCGGCATGGTAATATTAGTTAGGGTAATGAGAGGGCAAGTGCTAGCCAGACCTGGGGATCCCGATGGAGAACAAGACTTGCTACATTGTTAAAGGGTGTTGGTGCACACATATTATACAGTTATTTACCCTGTTTCAATCCATGTATTAATATTAATGCTAAGTAGCCAGATTTGCTATTTATGGACAAGTTGCACATGAAATTTGTGGCTTACATTCCACGATTATCTTTGGAAAGTGCTTAACCTTTGTGAAAAGGTAATGCAGTTAAGCAATTCCAAACAGTAATTGCATTATGGCTGGGTATTGAAGCATTAACCTGTGCTTTTCGATTAGCACAGAAGGTGAAATCAGAGATGTTCATGAACATAACTTCATAAATGCTGCTATTCCCGGGTTCAGTGGGTTTAAAAGTGGTGGACTTTGCACAATGAGTTTCTTCACTGTGTAAAATGATGTATTGAATGCCTGTTTAATTGATTTTAGATCAGTATTCTAGTTGTGATTGTGAGTCTCTCAGCGGAGGAACCTGCCCCTAAAACTTGGAACATTCTCTAAAGCAACTGAGAAGAGCTTTTGACTCCTTCTCTCCCACTTCTCAGGTCATTCCACTAGGACGGTGGCAGGATTTCAGCCTTCTTGAAAGAGTGGGAGAAGATCACCCAAGACAAGTGGGTATTTTCTGTTGTCATGAGTTTACTTAGTAGAGGTCTATGAGGCCTTGTTTAGTTCCCTCCCCTCCTTTCAAGAATCTGGCTAAATTTAGTATAGTCTAAATCTGCTCAGTTTTCACTACATAGATTGTCAAGCTTGTATGAACTCAGTAAACGTAGGTTTTCAGGCTTACGAGCCTGTGAATGAATGATCCTAGATTGAAGCGCATGGTTACCCAACTAGAGCCTTCTTGCACTGCTGGATACACAAATTAAATTTGTCTTTTGCTGAAGTCTCATCTATAGTAAATGTGACCTGTTATTGAGCATGTAGACTTCTCAAGGAGCAGGTTGGGGAGAAAAGTAACCTAGGTCACGTACCAGTGGACATATATTTTAACTTCACTTCAACTAATTGCCTATATGTAATCTTGTATTTTCTCACTATTGCTCGATTTTTGTAGCATCCAGCACTGACTGTTCAAAGCATAGTTTATAACGTATATTTAACAACATTTAATCATATTATAGTTATTAGAGCCATTTTGTAAGGTGCCTTGCACAAAGGTTTCTCAAGTTAGAACTTCTACCAAACCTCCTTTTAGAGATGTTTGTTCTATAAATGCATTTGTAAATGTTGACATTGAATTATTTTGCTCTTAAAAATGGCATATATTTTATGTTTGATTTGTTGGAGAATGTAATTTGTAAATGAGTAAAAAAAAAACGACATCAGAGAACATTAGCCATCTAGGTGTAATAAACACTCAAATCCATCTATTTTTGAGAGTCAAAGAAAGAAACTTAAAGAAAAATGTGTGTGTGTGTCAACAACAATTTGTAACTCATATAGCCTCTATCAACAGAACACGTGTTATTCTTGGGTAACATTTGAGTAACAGTTTCATAGAGTAAAATGAACGGAAAATTGCTTATGCTTAATACCTCCTACTGTCTATAGTACTCTCACTTATTCAGCTATACTTTAAACCCCAGTGTAACTATATGGAACACAGTTAGGATTTTGAATATGCAGGTGCCTTTGGAAGTGTTAAGATTTTCTTTTACAGAACCTAGATTAATTTTTGGGTAGCTTGCTTTGATGGCAGGATACCCTATTGACAGAATTTGACAGTTTCAGAAAAATGAATGTATATCTATGGTTCTAAACGTTTGCATACCTAGACTACAGTAAATTAAACTGTACAAGTGAATCAAAGTACAATTCTGATTAATACTTTTAACCACAGATTACTCACCTTAGACTTTCTCCCAAAACCACTTCAGAAGTGACCGAAGAGACCTGCATATAAGTGCCTTCCCTGTTTGGTTGAAGCCTCCATCAATACCAACACAGACTCCACTTTTGGCTCCCCAACAGATTCCACTCTGGGAGCTAAATATGCTCCAGTCTTCAAAGTCATCCTAGATTATCCGTGTGAGAAAGTAAAACCATGTTCTTTTGAAGAACCTTTAATTGAACACCTTCCTGTGGCTCAGAGATTTGCTCAGATGAAGTGATTGTTAGGCTCGGACTTTGATGTATTCTTTAACACCTGATTAGGGTTATGGCCACACAAAAGAAAAATCCTTTCTCGTTGTAAACTGACACCGGCTGTACTTCCCCTGAAGGGGACATACCTTACCCCTCTGGCCCTCTTAAGAAGTCTTTTTATTCACCAATTTGATTTTAAAAGCAGCAGAACCTTTAAAATTGAACATGCACAGGCAAAGTCTTACCATTTTGATAAGTCTTGCAATTCTCTTCTTCTGTGCCAAAGTCTTTGCTTCCAATTAATGAGGTTTTTTTTTTTGTATCTGTCATGGCTGCATGATGATAACCGTTTTTGGTCCCACCAGTCTGTAGGCAAATAGCCAGATGCCTTCCACGGTCTTGCCAGCTCCACACCAAATTGCCTCCTCGTCTAGTAAGTCCATGCCCTGTGTGAATCAGAAAAACATAGTCATTGACCCACCAGCCCACTTTGAAAAGCTATTGACTGATTTTGTCAGCAATTGGTTAAGAGATCCTAAAATGTGCTCTGGCTCCTGTGAGTGTGGTGGGTAGATCCATATAAGCTATGGTCCACCTGTGATCCGCAGCCGCTTCATATGATTTCCAGGCAACCCTCAATGGCAAACAGATGTTCAGAGAGAAGGCAAACTGTTTTTGGGTTGCTTTTAAGAACATTGGAGCTATAGCTCGCAGTGAGCCTTGATTGTCTCCCTAGCAAGACTATCCGCCAACAGTACAGGATATTTCATGGCTATTTCAGGAAAATACAGTCCTGGCAAAGACAACATTCCCAGCCAATCCAGAGACCCAGTAAATGGATTGTTTTCTTTTGGGGTGGGTGTGGACCTCAGGGATGCGATCACCAGCAGAAGATTCCGTTTCTGACATTTAGGGCTGGCTTTGCTGCTTCTAAATTTCTCTGATTTCCTTGTACCACCATTTTCTATTTTGGGTAGTGGGGGAGTAACGTGTCCACCGTTTCCATCACTTGTGAAACTATCACAAAAGATTCCTCAATTATCCAGCTAATCTTTAAAGGTTGTGCTCTACCCTTCCCTTTTCTACCCTCCTTCACATCCTGATGGTCAACACGTCCCTCAATTTTGCAAGTGGAAGTCCTTGACCTGCAGAGAAAAGGAACCATAGTGCTGCTGCCTAAAAACAGAGAATGGGGTTCTACTCCTTTACCCTCATGGCCCCCAAGAAGATAGATTGGATCTCTGCCTTCTGAACTTGTTCATTTGTTAAGGATACTCTCACTGAGACAAGTTTTGCTGGCTCTAAATGCGCAGTTAAATTTACCCAGTTAATGTCTCTGGGTAAATTTGTCATGGTTATCATGGGTTTGACTACTGCGAACAAAGCTGATGTGATGTATAAGTTTTGACACAAAAGGTTTCATTATCATTGCTGTACTCTTTGAAAACACGCTGGTATTGTGGTTCAAACAGCTACCAATGCCTTAGTAGCTTCCTTTATTATCTGTATTATTGGGTATGTTTCTTAGAATGGTTGAATAATTTCTCGAGGGAATTGGATTGTTTTTCTTTAAAAATCAGATGTGCACCGCTTTTTTTGGTTTCCCTATAAATATTCCAGTAATTGAATAGGACTCTGGAGCTGTTTTGGGATGGTGCATTCTTGAATGGTATTTTCTATATTCTCACTAGTCCCAGGTAATGCGAAATCAGCAATCACGTCTCTGTCCCATTGAGCAAATCTGGAAGACTTTTTTGAGTTTGAACCATCAGTACTGCAGATAGAAGCTAATCATGCTATTCCTTCACAGTGGATGTGTAATTCGTTACTTTAATCTTGACCCCTGGAGCCTCCTCATCTTATTACACATCTTCAAAAATCAAGTCTCTCTGTTAATGGTAATAGAGTTGCTTGGTGTCAAGTAAACTTAGTTTTGCTTCCCCTTTGAATAAATCGTCAATCTTGCCTCTTATGCATATTTTGCCCCTATTCCTCGTAGGGCACTGGTGCTTTGTGTCTGTCCTCAACTGTGAAAAGGCCTCTGTTGCTGAAATTTAGACATTTCTCTTTACTGTTTCTTATAAATGTTTATCCACAGCTCTTGGTTCTTACCTTATACATGTGCCTAGAATGTATACTAGAACTCCTTGCTGTTGCTATCAAGGAAATAATATTTGATAGTTTCAACAGTATTCTTTTTCAGGAACTGGTTATGCAGAAAATTACCCTTGAAATTCAAGGCCTTTTCTGATGTTTTAAGTTGAAGTGGAAGAATGGTATGCCTGGGCATAATCGGTTGAGCGCTTTTCAAGAGATTTCAGACTATAGGTTGTCCCTTAAACTTTAATGACAAAATAGGATTTAATTCCGTAAAGAGTTACATAGCAAGTTTAAAACTCTTTGAGGAGTGGAAATTACATGCAGAGTAACCCAGAATACAGTTATCCAAATTGTTTACTAGGCAACAGTAGGAGTGGAGCTTGAGTGTTTAGGGGACTTTGGGATCCTTCGAGTACCTTTCTTTGGTGCTACGAACAGATCTTTCTGTGTGTGTGAAAGTGCATTTAGATCACCTGTATTTGGGTTGCCAGAGGAGAACATGGCGCTGACTTTAAAAAGGGAGGGGGGAAATACTGGTGTTTATTTTGTTCATGAGCATAAATTGAAAACAGCGGTATTCTTCTCTAACTTACTTTGAATTCAGTCAGCATCTACCTTGGAGTCCAAACTAACGTCCTCAAGGAGTAGTTCATACCCTTGCAAATAAGGTTCACAACTTAATATCTTTTTTTAAATTACAAATTAGTCTTTAGTAAAAAAGGGATATCCACACCCATGTCAGTCTAGCTAGTCTTTATTTTGATTTGGAGAGGCAAGTTCAAAGTCTGCGGAGTCAGGAATGCGACTGCCCAAGACCATCTGGGGCCGTCCGCCTTCATGATTGAAAGGATTTGGAGAGGGGATAGAAGGATTCTTAAATACCCTTTACCACAATATATTATTTGGATGTCTCATTACAAGCATCATCCATCTGAGTACTCCACCAGTTAAAATAGAACTGGTTTCACTGTAGCAGGATAATTTAAACCCATTTTGGTCCATGTTATTTGTGTTTTCTTTTCTTTTTGATGGACAAATAATCATTAAAGAAAAGTGAATACAATTCTCTTTTAACTAGTTGCTGCAAATAACACGCACTCTTTACCTTGCCACATTAACCTCCTGCAGCTCATCCTGTTTTGAAGGAAAGACCTATATTTATATGGGAAGATACAAACCGTTTTTAAGAATATCCAAATTAAGTCGTACCATGTAAAAGAGAAGGGTGTCCAGGAAAAATCCAAGAACATGGGAAAGTTATTTTTCATGAGGTTATATAAGACTTTTCCCTACTCAGTTGCTGAAAATTAGTTGAGAGATGTCCCATTTATAGGAGATTATTTGTGATTGTGCAATGATGGCTCTCATCTACTGAGTCTGTGCCAGGTTGTTAGGTGAGAAACATGGACAGATTAATCATATCAACAAGAATTCGCTTTATGGTGTATTGTTAATTTTAGGTAAAAATACCAGGACAATAACCTGTCGTCTGTGTTTTTTTTTTTTTTTTTTTAGGAGCTTTACAGTTCAGGGCTTCATAATCAGAGCATAGATATCCATTAATGCTAAGCTCAAATAACATTTAAATAGCAGCTGATTCAGTCAGTGTTATGTTCAGGCAATGTCCGTAAATTGAGATATTTTGCATAGGAGCTCTTGTGTGGAGAAAAAAGTTGAGTCACTAATATTTGCAAACTTTTCTTTATTTCAAAATCAACACATTTCGGTAATCTAGAGTATCAGCTCGTTATTCACTGCTACCTTGAATTCTTTGTACGATGTCCCTGCAGACCAAACTGCCTCAATATGAAGCGTCTACCGTGCATTCTGAATGCGTCTGTCCTAACTTTCTGCATGGTGTTTCGTGTTACTTTACTTCAGATGAGATCTACTCTCAGTTGACAGCTTTTAAAGAACCACACTTCCTAAATGTAAGATTTTCAAAAATGCTACTTCTCCCTAGATTGTTCGCTTTACTAGACCAAATTCCAGCCTTACTTGTGCTTGACTGGTTGAGTATTGTAGGACAAATTGTCCTGTGTGTTTTGCATCGAAGCAAGTCCATCCACATCTGGTTCAGGTGAGCTAATTGCTTTCAGCATAAAGCTAGGATTTGGATTGCTCGTATACATTTTGTCCCTGCCGAAAGGAAAATGTTTGAGTTTACTCAGATTAAAAATTTCAGTGGACGTTCCTTTTAACTATTAACACATTTACATTTTTATCTGTAGGAGATGAGCCTCATCAAAAGAGATTGTTCCATACTTCATCCACTAGACAGAAAGTGAAGCAGTGCATAACCAATATTTAATAGTTTATTTGGTTCTATTTCTTTTTTGTGTGAGTGTCTCTCTTTGAAGTTTATGATGCGCCTTTCCCTTTGGAAGCATCATATCTATAAAAAAGTGGTTTACTGAAGCTGTCGTAGAGGGCCGGCAACACGTGCCAGTTGAGATGCAGTTAACTCCAGGTTGTAGTGATATACAGGACTGAAATAGTTTCCTCAAGGTTCTCATCTTTTTTTGCAGTTCATTTTTGTTACATTAAAGTTAACCCATCATTGAAATCTGTGAACCGGACAGGAGCACAAGAATCCAAAGAGTGTGAGCTGCATTCTACAATGCAAATGAAGCGAAAAAAACTAATTGCAGATTTAATTCAAAATGTGATGATGTCGATATTGCTATCTCCGGCCCTTCACAGAGAAACTTTAACTTGGCCATGTGGAGCTGAAGAAGAGTTTGAATAACTTCCACCTCTCTATCAGTCCTGCTAAACTTTATTTGCTTGTTTTGATGTTTCTTTAATTTTCCAAGCGTGAGGTCTCCAGTGAGCATTCTGTACTGTCTTTACAATGTTGAACAATTGTGCTGCTGTATACCTTCCATCCTTTCTGGTAACCTGCACTGTTTTTGTTTAGATAACAAAGCTGCCCAGTGAGGTGCAAGGATTATTTTAGAGAAGCTTGGTACATCTGTGAAAGGGATTTGTTGGAGGCTGGTAGAATATGGTCTTCAAAGCGCTAAATTTTAGTGTAAATTCCCATTGTAGCAGATCAGTGAATAAATGAGAAATCGTTGTAAGGGTAAGCTAGACAATGCCAATGTAAAGTTTTCCTGTTCATGAGAGAGAGTTTGTCAGGGAATGAGTGCTTGACAGAGGCCACCAGCCTTGTTGATGAGGCTGTAGAGATCCTCCACTTTTAGTTAAATACAGGATTGCATCTGGTTCAGGCTAAGTGTAGTTGTGTTTTTTTTTTTTTGAACATTCATTGATGTATGTATAGCTGCATTTATTTCTAACAAGAACGTGGTGGAATAACATTTTACTTTTTGCCTTTATTATAAATGAACCGATCATAGGAATTTTATTTCTCGCTGTCCATTCTTTCTATATGCAACTCTATCTATAACTCAAAATGCTCCCTACCACTTTCTGATGTTATTTCCATTAACCTCTAACTAAATCACACATTATGAATACTCCGGCTTATGCCATTTTTACATGCTAGGCTTACATCTTGCTGTATTTGGTTTGTTCTACATTCTCTCAAAGAGCTCTGCGTAACTGCTACTGTAACTGCTTGACAAACGCACATATTCAAATAAAATCAGTTTACCCCTGCCAACGTTGTTTTGATACTTAGGTTTTTTAAATCTTAGGGAGGAATTCCTTGCTTGCTTTATGTAATAAAAAATAAAAAAAGAAAAGCTGGAGGCGATAAACCCATGCAAGTTACAATCTTTGTGGGCTTCCTCCTTTGTGGCTTCCAGGCAGTGTTAACTTGCGTCTTCTAAGGTGTGCATCTTACCTCTGGCTCTCAGGGGGAAGGTGTGCTCTAGGATGATGCTGTCTGGCTGGTAAGGGATTGTCTTTTAATTTATTGTATTCTCTTATGTGCTACGCCATTTGAAGTAGTAATCTATTTTGAGATTAAGTAGAACTAATATTCTGAAGTTTTTTTTGGGGGGGTTACAGGTGTTTACAGTACAGCTGACTCTTGGGGACCAGCACTGGGAAGCTGAGGGAACCAGTATTAAAAAAGCTCAACATGCAGCAGCTGCCAAAGCCTTGGAAGGGACAACGTTTCCCAAACCTTCAGTTCGCCCCACTCGTGGTGAAGGAAAAAATCCAGGTATATTCATGGTCCTAATTGTAAAAGGTTATTTATTGGTGATTTCTCTTTATGGATCCTAAATGTACTGCTCTTCAATGACCATACACATAAACCATCTTGGTTTAAAAAAATAAAACAAAAAAATAAATCCAGCCCATACCACACATTAGATGTTCCCTTACTCGTGTATAGTAGTCCTTTTTATCTGACCTGCTGCTCAGGATTGAGGGATTCCTTATGTAGTGCTCTCTCCTCACAGTACCATGAGTAAGACATTTCTGATCTGTTCTACCTCCTTGACTGTGTCTCACCCTTAGCTGCATGTACATATTCTTCACCATGCAGGTGACTACCCTGTTCCTTATACTGTTGGATGGGAACTCTCTGTGCTGCAGAGACTGCCCTTGTCTGATCCTAATCAAATCCACAGTAATCTTTATTTACGCCACAAGGTCATATTCCTGGTCCTAACTTCCTCTTGCACTTCCCCTTCTCTCGTGCGCAACGTCTTATTGATCCTTTGACAGCAAAGATCACCCCCTTCCTGCTCCTTGAGTATCTATTTGAGGACACTTTTGTATTT
This sequence comes from Pleurodeles waltl, assembly GCF_031143425.1. Classification (NCBI taxonomy): domain Eukaryota; kingdom Metazoa; phylum Chordata; class Amphibia; order Caudata; family Salamandridae; genus Pleurodeles; species Pleurodeles waltl. Next base: position 158,337,170 of record NC_090446.1, on the reverse strand, counting down.
AATATGACCGAATACAAGGACAGTAAATGCACCATTTGGATATTAAAGACCAGAAAGTGGGTCAAAAACGATCAAAACAATACCTTCCAGTGCCAAAGTCCATCAAAGGGACAACAGACAATGCCAGCATTATGAACATTATCCCTCAGCAGCTGAATTTCCTATGTGATCTCTCACAGTACATAAAATCAAATACAAAATCCCTGCAGAGAGGACTGAGAGAAAAGGTGTTAAAACTTTATCTGGTAGACTAGAGGATGCAGAAGAGTGGGACAGTTACACAGAAGACAACCAGAATAATCTGGGGGGGGGGGGTGAAATACGACCTCATGGTGAAGAAAGAAGACACTCTCAAGAAGAACCTGAAGACAGGAACAGACGAGGGAACTTGAGGGTTTTTGGTCTCCCAGAAGATTTGGAAAAGGAAGCAGAGTACTGTGTAACAACCTCCTCAGGACAAAAAACAAGGTTGCGTGTCACTGGAAATTTTAAATCCAGGCTAGTTCCCCTGTCCAAAGTGGGAAAGGCAGCCTCCTGTGAAGCCGTAATGTTAATCCTTATGGGTATGTTTTGGGGCCGTCGAGCACTTGTGCTCATGCCGCCAATAGTACAGCATTCTACGTGAATTGTAGAGAACCTGCCATGCCCCTCCGGCAGCTGAACGCAGTATCAACATTGTCCAAATGGCGTCAAACTCTAGCCTCACCATGACTTCATCTTGTGTAGGAGAACTGTGGTGCTAAAGCACGAGGGGATGCTGCAAATTTGAGGAGATCGTTACACATAAGCTGAAACACGTTGACACATGCCCATAGGAACACAACTACAATTAATAAATTACACAAGGACTTACACCTGAAGATGATGACGTCTTTTACCCTTTATTGGACATTGATAGTCCTTTGTCCTACCAATAGGCTTTACCAGATAGTAAATTGGCTGCATGGACACCCCTATACTTAAATATCAGAAAACAGGATTGATGTGCAGATTGACTTTTACATACATATAATGAATTGCATGTTAAATAAATTTGTGTTGGTATATTACAGAACTGCTGTATGAAAAGATTCAGATGCGTTGTTGCTTGGTTGTGAAAGAGTTTGTGCATTAGAACTTGACACAGTGTTCTTTGGCTAAATAAGTATGCCAGTCTAGTAATATGCTGTGACTTATTCTTGACGAAATAATGTGTTGAATTTATCCCTACAGAGACACTCTTTTACTATACCTTGAGGCCAACTCTGGTATTTGGTTTAGACCACTCTCATGTCCAACTCTTAAACTTTTTGCTGGTGGTCTTTAGACCATCTACCTCTACCTACTCTTCTCTGGTCCCAGCCTCCAAAAGATTACACTGCTAGATTTTTGACATCTTTACCATGGTCTTTGAAACCACAGTTTGGTCAGGATTGAATACTTATTTTTTCTTTGGGCAGTTCAGCCTTCTGCTTTGTGACTGCACCCTTACTACAACCCACCCTGCTTCCTTTTACCATCTTACGTTTTGGGGAGAAAATCCGGTTCTCTGCCCTGCACACGGTTATAATCCCTCCTTCAGCTTGTTCTAACTTTTCTTTTGATACAAAGTTTTCCATCCATCTCTCCCTCTATGACCTATATTCTGAAACCATTCATTGATATGCTGCCCCAAAGTTCTGCAAATATATTTCTAAGAAACCCATCACTGGATGCTCCTGCAATCCAAACGTACACAATCTAATTCATATCTTCACTGGATAGTATCTGGTGCTGCTCACTGTTGCACCCTAAAGGACTGAAGAATATGTGCTACTTCTGGATTGTTTCCCTTGTGAAAGTATAACGAAGATGAAAGCCATGTTTGCTTTGCTAATTGTAGCAGTAACATAGTGTACAGAAACTATTGAATTTACTAAATGCAGTGCAGACCGTCAAGACTATAGCATAACTATAATTGTTTGTTTCCCAGACAGTGTAACCCCCACAGTTGAACTGAATGCACTTTGCATGAAGCTTGGAAAGAAACCTTTGTATAAACCTGTTGATCTGTATACAGGGATGAGATCCCCCTACAACTACAATATGAGAGGTGGCGGTTATCCTCCACGGTATGTACAATACTAACATTCAGTAATGATTTCTATAGTGTATGAATTGTAAAGCAATCTTTGGTGCCATGCTAAAATGCAGTTCCCATTTACATTCGTGATGCTAAGAAATCGCTGTATTCTAGGAAAAGGAATGTTTTTACTCTTTGATGGATTGTGAAACTCCCAGAATACAATGCTCTTCTATGAGCTTTTTGTCTGTGGTACCTGTTCATTAGTCATCAGTATTTAAAGGTTTAATGTGGCTTGCTCACTGGAATTTGGCATAGTGTGTGTTATTTGCCCTCATTCCTCTATTTAGTGTGAGTTACACATAATGTAATTCTGAATTATTTGTATTACGTTCAAGGAGTTTCAGTAATTGAGACATAACTGAAGGAGAGTGTTAAATACTATATTAAGGTTGTCTTGTCTGTAGTGGAATTCAGTGTGTATTGTTATAGAAGTCTGAAGCATGTTTGCAGTTTTATGTGCTGGCAGAGTTATGGAAAGGGGTGTGCAGTGATTTCAACAGAAACCTTTTCCTAGGGAGTTGTAGAAAAGTTGGGAAAAAAGACACTGGGAGTAGGGATTTGTATTAAACTGTTCAAGTGTTAGTGGGGAAAAAAAAACAATAATTTGAGCTTTATATCAGTAACAGCGTTTGTGCATTTATTTTTTTATACATTTGTAATTTATGAATTGGGTGGTGCATTCTGTGTGTATTGCTCAATGTAAGAGTTTGGTAATAAGTGGGTGTAGGCATTAATGCAGATCGTTTGTGTACTGAACACCTCAAGCTAAATTGATTCTTAGCAGTCAAATCTTATTTACAGAACATAAATCAGTTAACTATTGTTCACTTGACAGAAAATAATCAGTCTTGATTATATAGCTTTGTAATCCCACACACAGTAATCTCTTTACTAGCCAGCCGATATGATCTTCCTTTGGTTTACATAAGAAGCCATAAAAGATGAAACATAAAAGATGTAAAACATAATTCATCAATTTAAAATACAACAATCTTAAAATGTTCAGTCATTGAATTGAAAAGGCTAGTTACTAATAGATGCATCTGCTGTTATATATTGTAGACGTGTCTCTTACGGGGCTAGTTGCTAGCTTAGAGGCAAACCTAAAAATAGTGTCCGCTGATTTATTTAACTTCTAGGTCTTAACGCCATTTGAGGCTTACAAATTCTGACACTGTCAAATTAATCCTGAGGTAAAGAAAAGTGTTAACTCTATGAACCTTTACATGCTTGATGAAAAACTGATGTCTTAGGATAATCCTTACAGTAGATCATTGTGACCGCCATATTAAGATTTACCTTTTGAGATGGGTTTTCTATATAGAGTGTAAAAGAGTTTAATAACATCTGCCAACCACCTAGTATTTATAACCTGGTTGTTTTCCTAGAAATTCTAAACCCTCTGTTTAAATAACTCTAATGATCCACTGACCTGGACCAATGGGAGCCCAAAACCTTAACCCCTAATTAATAATGACCCTACCTATGGGGCCTAAGCCCTCCAGTAAATGGATGTGGAAATCAGTGGGAGGTCAAGCTCTAAACCCAACAGCCACTAGAAGCCTGACCCTCTAGGCACAAATAGAAACCCAAATCCCATATTCAGTAGCAGGCCTAGCTGTGGGAACCAATAGAAGACCAACAGCATGTAGAACACGTAGCCTAAACACCTAATGGGGGTGTCAGCTCTACAACCAGTAGATTCAACCACAGCCCTTGGGACCAGTAGGTGTGTAATCCCTACTGCTAATAGAAACTCTAGCTTTGGTACCAAATAGGAGTCTTGGCCCCACACCTGATGGCAACGCTAGCTCTATAGATGAGATGACGTTAACCGTAAGGGTCTATACGAAATGGGAGGGGAGGGGTAAGGCGTGTTCAGGTGAGTCTGGGCTCAGCCCAATCAATTTGCCTCCAGCTGGTGTGAAGAGATGGCAGGGAGCTGGCACTCACCTCAAATGCTCCTTGGTTACAGACTGGCCCAATACACGCATTTCGGCTTCTCTTCAGCATTGCAGGTAAGGCCCAATTCTTACATGAAGTACTATTACACACTTAAAAATCCTTTGCAAAGCACCCCAAAAACGTTTCCATCCTCTGCACACGACCAGGAACGCCCTCTGCTGTTTACAGTAGTGGGATTTCCTTTTTTATTTGTTAGTCTTGGGAACAGAGAAAGAACTTCCTCTGCTGCCCGAATCATTTTTATTTTCAGTGTAATGAAGATTAGTAGTACAAGTGTTCTTACTAATTGTATATCTCTACGTTTGCTCCTTCCAAATGTTAAACAATGTGTAAGAAAGAAGTAATTTTGAGAAATACCCTGTAATTCCCTTGCTACTATGGGTGCCCACAAATTCAGAGGTGTGCAAATAATCCCTGTCACTAAACTCCCTATCTTGTGCCCATTTCGGAAATGCATAGGTTACCTTGATACCTATTTTTCATCATTTATATTTTGCAATATAAATTGCCCTACCTGGTGCACAATGTAAAACTATTGCAAGGTGCAGCTCAGTTATTGGCTCTGGGTACCAAGAGTTCTTGGAAAATCCACAAACCGTATATATTCCCACAACCAGAAGGGTCTAGCAAATGTAATGATATGTAGGTTTTGTGAATTGGCCATAATGATGAGAAGTTACAAATGAAATGTTGTCACAAATGCCCGTTTTTTTTTCCCTACTAATTTCAATATTTTTTTTATTTCAACATTTCAATCAATCAATCAATCAGTGCTTGTAAAGTGCAAGTACTCACTCGTTAGGGTCTCAAGGCGCGGGGGAGGAGGAACTACCAACAAGCCTTTGCAAATGCAAGAAGAAGCAAAAGAAGAGTCGCAAGGCTGAAGAGGACCAGCAAGGTCCAGGGAACTGGCCCTTGAAGGGGAGTCCGGGCTGACCCTCAGCAGTTGGGAGAGCCAGCAGAAACAGTTTCAGCCCCCACAGGCAGTCCACTGGCAGCAGGCACAGTAAGTTGCAGTGAGGCTAATCAGCACACCTGGAGAACAATCCCACGTCGCTGTAGCAGCAGAGAGGAGACTGTCCTTGGCAGGGTTAAGTGCTGGAGAGCGGGGCTACTCTGAGCCTGAAGATGCTTTTGAGCAGGAGTCAACAAGACTTGGTTGCTGCAAGAGTTTTGGTGCACAGGGTTGCTCTCCTACAAGGAGAGGCAAGGGCTCACCGTCTCCCAAGTTGGACACCGGCCAGAAAGGACCATCCGGGCTACTTGAGACCCCCACCTATGATGCAGGATCTACATGATTCCAGAGGGGAGCAGATCCACACAGCCGGGTGTTGTTGCTGTAGGTGCCTGCAGATACAGGGGAGCGACTTCTTCACTCTAAGGGAGATTCCTTCTAGTTTCCTAGTGCAGCTGAAGTCCTGGCGGTCCCAGAGGATGCACAGCCGGGAAAACGTTGCAGTTGCTGGGAGGAGCCAGTGAAACAATGTTGCAAGGCGAGGTCGTCTGAGTAGTTGCAGTCTTGTCAGTTCCTGAACTGTCCAGTTGGAGTTCCAGTGGCCAGGAGCAGAAGTAGACTATGCAGAGGAGTCCTGGTGGAGTCCTGCACAAATCAGGGGACCCATCTGCAAGGGAGTCCCTAAATAGCCCTAAAAAGGGGTTGGGTCACCTATCAGGAGGGGTCTCTGATGTCACCTGCGTGTCCTGGCCACTCAGATGCTCCCAAGGGCCTCTGCACATCTTGGTTTCAAGATGGCAGAATCGAGTGGTGACCTGGAGGAGCTCTGGGCACCACCACTGGGGTGGTGACGGACAGGGGAATGGTCACTTCCCTTTCGTTTGTCCAGTTTCGTGCGAGATCAGGGACCTGGGGTCCCAATCAGCACACCTAGAGAGGAGCCCCACGTCGCTGGAACAGCAGAGAGGAGACTGTCCTTGGCAGGAAGAAGTGCCTGAGGCCGGGGCTACTTGGAGCCTGAAGATCCCTTGGAGTAGGAGTCAACAAGCCTTGGTTGCTGCAAGAGTTTTGGTGCACAGGTTTGCTTTCCTGCAAGGAGAGGCAAGGGCTCACCATCTCCCAAGATGGACAGCGGGCAGAGAGGACCAAGGGGCCCACTCCAGATGACCACCTGTGATGCGGAATCTACGCGGTTCCAGAGGAGACCAGATCCACGCAGTTGGATGTCCTTGCTGTAAGTGCCTGCAGATGCAGGGGAGTGCCTCCTTCACTCCAAGGGAAATTCTTTCTGATTTCCTAGTGCAGCTGAGGTCTTGCTGACCCTAGAGGATGCACAGCTGGGGAGATGTTGCAGTTGCTGGGAGGAGCCAGTGAAACAATGTTGCAAGGTGAGGTCGTCTCAGGAGTTGGTCTTGTCGGTTCTTAAAGTGTCCAGTTGTGGGTCCAGTGGCCAGGAGTAGAAGTAAACGATGCAGAGGAGTCCTGGTGGAGTCTTGCACATCAAATCTAGAGACCCACCGGCAAGTGAGTCCCTAAATAGCTCTAAAAGGGGTTTATTCAGCTTTCAAGATGATCACTTATCAGGAGGGGTGTCTGATGTCACCTTCATGACCTGGCCACTCGGACACTACTGGGGGGCCTCTGCACATCTTGGTTTCAAGATGGCAGAATCAAATGGCCACCTGGAGGAGCTCTGGGCATCACACCAGTGGTGTTGGAAAGTGGTGTGGTCACTCCCCTTTCCTTTGTCCAGTTTCGCTCCAGATCAGGGACCAGAGGTCCCTGTACTGGTGCAAACTGGATTATGCAAGGAGGGCACCAAATGTGGCCTTCAAAGCAAACTGGTGGCTTGGGGAGGCTACCCCTCCCAAGCCTTGTAACACTTATTTCCAAGGGAGAGGGTGTTGCCTCTCTCTCTCACAGTAAATCCTTTCCCTGCCTGAGCTGGTCAACAGCAGGAGGGCATAAACTTGTCTGAAGGGCTGCAGTGACTCAGGCTGCCTGGAAATCCCCTGAAGACTGGTGAGAGCAGTACTGGGGGGCCCTCTAAGGAGCCCCCAAAATGCATGGAATCGTGCAACCAGTACTGGCAACAGTATTGTGGTATAATTCCGACATGTTTGATAGTGGCCTGTGTCCAGTACATGGATAAAATGGCTTCCCCGCACTTACGAAGTCCGGTGCAATGGAACTGGAGTTCGTAGGGGCACATCTGCTCATGAAGGGGTGCCCTCGCACACGGGGACCTGCACCCTGCCCTTTGGGCTGGAAGGGCCTACCATAGGGGTGACTTACAGTGTCCTTGTGTAGTGACCTGTGGTGAAAGGGTGCTTGCACCTTTGCACGTAGACTACAATGGCAGGTCTACAGACGCATTTTGCATGGGCTCCCATGGGTAGCGTAATACGTGTTGGAGCCCATGGGGGACCCCTGGTGTCCCAGTGCCCTGGGTTCCTGAGTACCATATACTAAGGACTTATAAGGGGACACCAGTATGTCAATTGTGGAGTGCATATAGGTCCTAGGTAACCAAATTTGGAGGGAGAAAGCACAATCACTGGGGCCCTGGTTAGCAGGATCACAGTGAAGACGGTCTAAGCACACTGATGTTAGGCAAAAAGTGGGGGTAACCGTGCCAAAAATAGGGTAATTTCCTACACACCTTCTTCCATATTTTCATCAACCCTGCACACTGCAAATATCTCAGATTTGTGGTTGCGGAAAATCACTACCAATTCAGAGTTATTCCCTTCAGGGTCACCACAGATCCCAGAGTCTTCAGAAAGTGCTTAGCATATGTGGCAGCACATCTCAGGAGGCCAAACTTGCACATATTCCCTTACCTAGATGACTGGGTCATGAAAAACAGCACATTGACACAATGTCACGCTCCGATGACAGTGGACCTTCTGCACAAGTTAGGTTTCACACTCCCACCTTCACTTCCTTTATTGTTGGCAGCCATTCCGGCCATAACAATTACAGATTAAAACACAGTAATCTAAAATTGATTATAAAATATACAATATATCAAAAACATCTATGGTTAATCATAGTTCACTTCTATTCAGACAGTCTTTGCAACACCATGACAAATGAAGCTATTACAGAATATGGCCACTAATACTCATAACCTTCCCATATCACTCATAAGACTATTAAGCTATTGGCTCTAATTATCCTAAAACTTACATTCTGCAAATACTTCATCTATCTGATCAACATTGGCCCAGTCTTCAAGAGTCACTTCGTTGATAGTGAACAGAAGTGACCCCCCCAACCATAACATCGCTATGGTCTGCCTACCCAACTGTTCTTATAATCTGTGATTTTAATAAACTAAAAGTGATAAAACTATACAAAATGTAAGGCTTTTATTTTCCATGCTTCATAAATATATGCTGAGACAGCCAGCACAATATCTTTGTCATCATTGCGCACACACAGGGCTTCAGCTTCCTTACAAGTCTTGACACCATGCTTTCTAAAAAGTGGGCGTAAAAACAGACGGCGCGAAGAAATTGTAAAGTGGCATAGTAGAAGAAAGTGGACAAGTGTTTCTTGGTCCCCCCTCCAAGTGGCAGGGACAGCGGGCCAACCTCCCTGTCTCAGCAATGTGCCATTTGTTAGTCACTGAGATCACTGGTAATGTGCCCAGGTGAAATTTGAGGTAGAGGGATCTTTTGTCCACCGGGTACATTGTGTCGATAAAAGTAGCTGGTTTGCATTCTGGGTTAAAGGATTGGTAACGTCTTAAAAAGAGTACAGATGAATTGAAGAGCCTCTGTGTTTTGTGGACCCAATAGGCCCTTATTACTGCGGGAAGACTGTCTGTCCTAATTTTTACTGGATGTACTCAGAAATCTTCTAGGTCCAGGGCCGTGAGTGTTGTTGTGACGTGATTAAACCAAGGTAGCTTTTGAAAGTTTTGAAGTTTCATGATGTCTTTATATGGTGTTGGATCCTCCTTGGACCAAACATGAAACCAGTATCTTATTGGTGCCAGAGCCACAAGGTTCTCGAATTTAATCATTTGTAAGTCTATTCTTATGGCATCCATTGGGGTGCCACGGCCTTGGCGAAGTAGGCAACGAATAAAATGGTTTTCAGTAATTTCTGTCTGGGATCTTTTTAAAGCCCCAGATTTCCACGCCATACAATGCTGCAGCCCTTGCTTTCATTTCATATGCTAGTATTGCATGTGTTACAGAGTGGTTCCCCACGGCTTTGGCAAATCTTGATACAGCTCCAGCTTTCTTTATTTAGGTGACATTGTTTTTTTGTGCCTGGTGGTTCCAGTTCATTCTATCGTCTACCTACCACCCAAATAATTGTAGGTTGTGACACGATTCAGCGGCCTATTCTTAACCTTGAAAGTTGCTCGCAGTTTCTGTTTTTGATTAAAAATCATGTACTTTGTTTTATGTAAGTTTATCGTTAGATTATTTGAAGCACAGAAGTCCTCTAAGCCCTGTATTAAATGATGCATTGCTACCTCAGTTAGTGCTAGTAGCACAGCATCATCCGCAAAGAGTAATATCTGTATACTATTGTTTGCAAATTTAGGCACATCTTGGTTTAAATTCTTCAATTTTTGGGCCACCTCGTTTATGTAACAATTAAAAGTGGGGCAAGAACGCACCCTTGTTTGACCCCTCGTTGGATTGGTATCTCCTCTGTGAACTCATTTTGCGTACTATATCTAACCCTTGTGGAATTTCCAGTATGTAATAGAATTAGGAACATTAAGATTTTTCTTGGGATGCCCATCTCTGCCAAGAGGTGCCATAGTTCTGGGCGGTCCACACTGTCAAATGCAGTCTGAAGTTCGGCGAATTTCCAATACAGCTATGTATTCTTTAGGAAGACCTATTTGGAATAAATTAAGGTCATTCTAAAAAGTTGGTCCACCATGCTTTGACCTCTCCTGAACTCCGCTTGGTATGATGATAGTAAATCTCCTTCTTCTAGCCAATGCGTTATACTCGATTGCAGAAGCTTGCCAAAGATTTTTCCCGCGCTGTCGAGAAGAGAAATAGGCCTGAAACTGCAAGGGTTGTCTCGTGGACCCTTTTTGTGAATTGGAACTATTATTGATTTTGTCCACGATGACTGAATGTCCTCGAGATGCCAGACGATATTATATGGTAGAGTTAAAACAGGTAGCCATAATGCTAGATGGCTGTGATAAGTGTCTGAAGATATTCTGTGTGGACCAGCTGCCTTACGTCGTTTTTGTGAGAGAATGGCTTGCTCAACTTCCTTTCCGTTAAATTCGAACTCTAGCATGTTGACGCAAGACATAGCATAGGTCTAATGTACAAGCATGGTCTGAGAGTTATTAATACAAACTGACTGATTGAATAAATGGCTTGTGGAAACTTTTGGCCATTGTCTCATGGTTCTTTGGCAGCTTCATTGTCTCGTAAGTGCTGGTTCTACTTACTGCCAGCCTTTGTTTATACCCTATTGGGTCCATAATGAATTCTGATGGTAAATTACTGTCTCGTTGATGTTGACCTGTAGAGCGATTATTTGGATCCATAAAGGCTTACATTGATACTATGTCATCGCCTTGATACAAAGCTGTAAAATGGCCAACTCATTGCTGTTTGATATTCAGTTCCAGGTTTTTTGGCGGCTCGTCGCATCCTCTCATGATTATTTCCCAAAAAGTTCTTGAGTTTCCTGCCGAGATTGCATCTAAAAGTTCTCCCCAGAGTTTATGAGGGAAGATCTTCATTTTATATTTTAATAGTTTTTTTGCGTTGAGACCTATAGGCTAAGAATTGTTTCTCATTTCTTTTGCTCTTGTGTCGATTCTGCAGAGCCTGTGAAAGGGGCTTTTTTAATTTTAGGCATTCGCCGTCAAACCACCCTTGATTTCCCAGCGGGATGTTTCTATCTCTCAACTTTTTCCTTTAACATTTGTTCCTGGAGATCATTAAAGTTTTGCAGCCAGAAAGGTGCATCGTCACCTGGCATGTCCAAGATTGTAGTGTGCAATACGTACCAGGATTCACTTGGAGGGAAGTTGTGGCGGTCACCCTCAACTACTGATTGAATATTTTTCCTGTTTAGACCTCAAGGCGATTGTTAGGCGATTTCTGCAATGCTCAGAAACGGCTTTCAGATGATCTGTACCTGGGTGCGTCATCTCCAATAGTAATGGATCGTGTTCACTTTCAATCCTGGCCTTATCTTTCAAGTCCTTGATGTAATGCCAGGCTTCAATGGTAATTGCTATGTAACCAATGGTACTTTGCCTCCTACCAACTTGAAACGTGAAATTCAGGGCTTTGTCTGAGTTAGTTCTTCCATTTAGAGTACACATTCCACATTCAATTAAGGCCTCAAAAATTAGCTCTCCCTTTTTTGAGCTTTGGCATCGCTCTTTGGGGGATATGGAATATTCCAAGCATTATCTTCGACAGTCAACTCGTCCCCTATTATAGGATGTGGATTGGTGTTAAGGTCACCGCATATTGACAAAACGTTACTGCAAGCCTGAGATGAGCGTCCGCCTCTAACTCCAAAAGGTCGTTCTACCTGGGCTTCTGCTGTTCTGCTTAAGATGTACTCTTGTAACAGTTGCAGTCCTGGCTTAACTTGGGCCCAGCTGGAGGGAGGAAAGTAAACATTCACTAGTTCGAGTGACCATGACTTGTTTGCCATTGAACGAGCATGCATGTTGTTACTTAAAACGGCATGAGTTACTGTGAAGTTTCCAAGTAGTGATGTTTTAACCCAGATTGTCAGGCCCCCTACTGGCCTGCCTTTGCCGGTATATGGTAAGAGCAATAACCATCTAATTCAATGACATTTACAGATCTAGTTTCCTGGAAACAACTGACATCTTGTTGTTTAATGAATTCTGACCAGTCATTGTCCTCAGTTTCAGATTTTAGACATGCGATATTCCGACTTAGAATTTTTAATGGCTGTCTTATGTTTGCGTTCATTATCGCAGGGTCCATTATTTGAGACCCACTACGCTGCTGTTGTTCAACCAGAAAGATATGGGCTTGTGACTCGGCTGTTTGGAGAGCACTGTTTTTTGGCGTAGATGCTAACAGGCAAAACCTCATCTTGCTCAAGTCTTGCCGTTGGGGGAGTGGACAGAAAGAGCTAATCGCCCCCTGCAAAACTGAGCCAGGTGGTTCCTTGATCTCTTTATTACTGTACAAGTTTTGAGTTTGTCTTCTTTTGAGGAATATGAGATGGTACGTTTTGTTTTGCGGGGTATATGTTGTTATTCCCCATGTCTTCATCGTGATGGAATGACTTAGGATCTAATTTACTATCCTTGCAGAGCTCCAGACTGTTTCAGTAGATTCTCCATAGATCGACCCTTTTCTTTGTATGAATCTGAGAGTAGATTGCTGGTTGATATGTTGTGCAGACCCAGCAATGAGTTTACAAGGTGTATGATGTTACTCCTGCTTAGTATGTCATGGCTCCCTCTCGAAGAGTTCTCCGGGCAGAACATGATCGTTGGTTCCTGTTTGTTGCTTCTGCCAGAGTTCATCACTACACTCTTACGCCTTTCTTGAGCCTGACTTCTTTGGGGCCTAGGTTCGTCTTGAGGTTTGTTTTTTGTGTCAAATGCAGGCCTTGATGAAACCGGCCATGTTCTCTCATCCGCCTGCTGGGGGTGGCTGGTATGTTCTTCGCGCAAGTCCTTGTGATGATGGTTTATTAAGGCAGGAGCCATGGATGTAAAATCATTTTTGTCGTGGCCCAATGAATACTTGTGTTTACACTTTGCTCTCTATTCACAGGTTCGATGTGCTTTAGTTTTAGTTTCCCCAAGTTAGTTTTAGAGTTGCGAAACGATGTACACTTGAGGCTGGTAAACACTTTTTGCTGTTGCAATTCACTGCCCTTTCACCTTTTACAAGCTTCACGTACTTGGGCTAACTGGTCTGTCTTAGTGTCTATCTCATCTTCGAGGGATATAGCTCTTGAATAGCGTAATGTCTGGTTTGGCATTTGTGATTCCTGTATTGTATTCCCTATTCCGTTAAACGGTTCCTCACGTACCTTGTTTACCACTGTTTCCATAGACTGACCAATTTCCATCCTCTTCCTTGTTAAGTTCTCATGATTGGTTTCTAGGCCTCTCCTGTATCCAGTGGGAACATGGTTGATTTGGGAATGGAGGGTGCAACCTTTATCACACAATAGACCTGGGTTTATATACAAGAAATCGCCGTTCTTGTCTGGCATTGGTCTTGGAGATTCTATCAGTATACAATGCTCCTTGTTCATTTGGCAGGCGTAATTTTTCTTTTGGGGTTGTTTTGTTTTTTAGTTGCTCGCTTTTGACTGCCCAGTTACAGATTTTTTTATCTTTTACAATCTGCCTTGTTTTGTTCCACTTAAGGTTTTTCCCCTTGTTTATGGCCCTCCCCTTTGGTTGCCACATTGTTCCCTGGGACTTCCTCCCTGCGACAATAGGAGTATCATTTACGGCAGTAGGTATTCCACTCTGGAGGATATTCAGATGGCACTGCAGAAGAACAGTTTCCAGACTGTCTGCGGGGTCCGCGAATTGTGGGGCTCGACTGGGCGTTTGTCTACTTGGTGATTTTGTGAGCTAAGGGCCTGCAGTGGGAAAGTTTTTAAGGCTGTTTCTGCAGTCCTCAATGATGTCATTGATGACCTATGGGACTTCCATTAATTTCTCTGTCAATGGGCCGCAAATTGCTTTTCCTCCGATTCTACAGTCTGTAGTCTTAAACTTTCCCTTACAGCACATTCTACCAAGACCATTATGTGATATATGGGCTTTATATAGGCTGTAAATTGCATAGTCAGTTTGAGTTGCATGTCTAGTTATTCGGACTGGGTCATGAACGCTGCTGCTATTGATTCTAATGTTACACACATTGTCTTCATTATGCTAAGAATTGGTTGGTCGAGATGGAAGAACTTTTTCATACTCCGTTGAGGTTTGATCCTGGGCCATCACAAATTGCGTGTCTTGACCTTCAGATTCTCTCCCACCCTTAGCCTTGTCGCCCCTTAGTGTGTTTTCATCCAGGAAGTTCAGGTCATCAGATGTTATGCTATCCACTTGGGGGTCGATGTTACAAATCGAGTTACCAAAGGAGAAATTATCGAGTGAGGAGAAGTCCTGGTTGGGTGATCCTGGGTCCAGTCTGACCAGCCTGTCCTGTCTGTCCGGAACAAAGTTATCCATTCCGCTCCTAGATGAAGGAGAAGAATAGGTCTGGGTTGGTCTTATAGTTTGAGTAATTGGTGAGTGAGCTGACTTGGATCTCTTCGCAGCTACGTTATGGAATTTTACCATATCTAGATGGATACTTTCTGATTTCATTTGAGTTGTCTGGACTATTTGAGGTAAAGTTTCAGGTCCATGAGGACCTTGTGGATCTTGTGGCCCTGTGTTCATGAAGAGGCTCTCTGGTCTGCCCCTGGCTCTTTTTCCTTCTCCAGATGCACTCCCCTCAAAGGGTTGTTCACCCTGTAATGGCAGGGAGAGACATTCTCTGCAGGGAGGCGGCCCTTACTTACTTGGTTACACTGTGGTTTAAGTAATGGAGATTAATCTGGCTACCTGGGCTACTGTTTCAGCCTTCTCCGTTTTGTCAACTCCACTGTCACCCTGCGCTTGCTCCAAGTTGACATGCGGCGTGGACTGCAAAGTCTGTTTCTGTTCACCGATCACGTTCAAATAGTTGTAATAATTAGTTATGGTATTTACCCAGAATATCTGTTCATCAGTTAGGGAAGAAGAGGCCCTTGGGCCATGATTGAGAACTGCCTGGTCATGGTTCCTGAGGCTCTTGATTCTCTCCTGTTCCAGTCGTACCTTTATTCCCCCTACATGTCTCCTTGTTGCACTTATGGGCTTGTGTCTCTTCCATCTGTATCACTCCTCGTGCATTTATGCTCCTAGTGCTGTCTATTTTGCCCTGCTCTTCTTCGGTGAACAGGGTGTTGCCATTGCCTCAAGGGCCGGTGGTAGTAACAACTAGGGGGCTGAAAGTCGGACCAGTCTCCCAGGTCTCACCCTGGTCTATTTTACACTGGCTTCCGGGTATGAAGCCCCACACATTGGGCTCTATTTGCTCTGCAAGCCCTGGGGTTGTTAACGTTTTTCCACCGTCCACGTCCAGCCCCTCCACCTCCTCCGGACCCCCAGAAACCTGGTCATTTTGCAGCTGTCCTGTAACGTGTTCCTGTTCTTGTGCTTGCGCCTCCTTGTCTCTCCTTGATCTCCCCCTGGTTCCATACATCCTGGGAAGTCGAGTTTATTACTTTAGCTGAGTAGCCCGGAGTATCCCCTAGGAATGTCTCTGGTGTGGGTTGGCAGTGGGCAGACCAACGAGACACAGCAAGCCGCACCAACCTAACGCTTAGTACTGCACCTTTCAGTGCGTTCTCATCTGGGCCTCTAGTCCTTTTGACGCCCAGGTGCCGGCCCCACGCCATCGAGGTGTCCACATCAACTGCAGAGGGGGTAGAGGGGATGCACAGTGCTGTGGGGGGAGGGGTTGCAAGGTGGACAGGGCTAACGAGTGGGCAGAGCAGGGCAGCTTTCCTCCTCCGGTAGCGTCAGCTGGCTGGCTGGCTCGGTAATTGCGCGGCTTCCTCCTCCGGTAGTCGGGTTGGGTTGCGCACTTGGTCATGCCAAAGCTCTAACACGCCGGCAGCAGTACAAGCCAGCACCGATGAGGCAGGGTGCCGTTGCTGGTGTGGTGCCGCGGCCTTGCGCCTTGCTTCTTCCCTTCCCTCTCCTGCTTTTCCTGCAGCAGCGTTACGCCACAGCGTCACGTCTGTTTTACGGTTTGCGCTGTAATACTGAAATGCAGCTCCTTCTGAGGCTTTAGATCAGCATTCTGTCAATGGCACTCTTTCATCTGCAAACCCACCTTCAACCTCTCCAGGTAGAGCCCAATCCAGAAGCCATGCTCAATACACAATTGGGGATAGCATACCTCAGTCCAGCTTGTATTCACAACACCCAGTCCTTCCTACCTCAGTTTCAAGAGAACTCTTCGTAGACGGTAAGGTCTGTGATGCGCCTCTTAGGGATGATGGCCTCCTGTATTGCCATTGTTCCCCACACCAGAATTCACGTGTCCCCTACAGCACTGTCTGTCTTGTCAGTGGACTTAATCATAGGGTGACTAGAAAGATCTAGTGTTAGACTGCCATACTCACCGCTCTCTGCAATGGTGGAACACCACCAACATATTGAAAGGGTGGTGTAGGAAGTTGGCTCTGTATGTGCTATTTCAAAGTAAGGAATAGCATGCACAGAGTCCAAGGGTTCCCCTTAGAGGTAAAATAGTGGTAAAAATAGATAATACTAATGCTCTATTTTGTGGTAGTGTGGTCGAGCAGTAGGCTTATCCAAGGAGTAGTGTTAAGCATTTGTTGCACATACACATAGACAATAAATGAGGTACACACACTCAGAGACAAATCCAGCCAATAGGTTTTTGTATAGAAAAATATCTTTTCTTAGTTTATTTTAAGAACCACAGGTTCAAATTCTACATGTAATATCTCCTTCGGAAGGTATTGCAGGTAAGTACTTTAGGAACTTCAAATCATCAAAATTGCATGTATACTTTTCAAGTTATTCACAAATAGCTGTTTTAAAAGTGGACACAGTGCAATTTTCACAGTTCCTAGGGGAGGTAAGTATTTGTTAGGTTAACCAGGTAAGTAGGACACTTACAGGGCTTAGTTCTTGGTCCAAGGTAGCCCACCGTTGGGGGTTCAGAGCAACCCCAAAGTCACCACACCAGCAGCTCAGGGCCGGTGAGGTGCAGAGTTCAAAGTGGTGCCCAAAACACATAGGCTAGAATGGAGAGAAGGGGGTGCCCCGGTTCCGGTCTGCTTGCAGGTAAGTACCCGCGTCTTCGGAGGGCAGACCAGGGGGGTTTTGTAGGGCACCGGGGGGGACACAAGCCCACACAGAAATTTCACCCTCAGCAGCGCGGGGGCGGCCGGGTGCAGTGTAGAAACAAGCGTCGGGTTCGCAATGTTAGTCTATGAGAGATCTCGGGATCTCTTCAGCGCTGCAGGCAGGCAAGGGGGGGGTTCCTCGGGGAAACCTCCACTTGATCAAGGGAGAGGGACTCCTGGGGGTCACTCCTCCAGTGAAAGTCCGGTCCTTCAGGTCCTGGGGGCTGCGGGTGCAGGGTCTCTCCCAGGTGTCGGGACTTAGGATTCAAAGAGTCGCGGTCAGGGGAAGCCTCGGGATTCCCTCTGCAGGCGGCGCTGTGGGGGCTCAGGGGGGACAGGTTTTTGTACTCACAGTCTTAGAGTAGTCCTGGGGTCCCTCCTGAGGTGTTGGATCGCCACCAGCCGAGTCGGGGTCGCCGGGTGCAGTGTTGCAAGTCTCACGCCTCTTGCGGGGAGCTTGCAGGGTTCTTTAAAGCTGCTGGAAACAAAGTTGCAGCTTTTCTTGGAGCAGGTCCGCTGTCCTCGGGAGTTTCTTGTCTTTTCGAAGCAGGGGCAGTCCTCAGAGGATGTCGAGGTCGCTGGTCCCTTTGGAAGGCGTCGCTGGAGCAGGATCTTTGGAAGGCAGGAGACAGGCCGGTGAGTTTCTGGAGCCAAGGCAGTTGTCGTCTTCTGGTCTTCCTCTGCAGGGGTTTTCAGCTAGGCAGTCCTTCTTCTTGTAGTTGCAGGAATCTAATTTTCTAGGGTTCAGGGTAGCCCTTAAATACTAAATTTAAGGGCGTGTTTAGGTCTGGGGGGTTAGTAGCCAATGGCTACTAGCCCTGAGGGTGGGTACACCCTCTTTGTGCCTCCTCCCAAGGGGAGGGGGTCACAATCCTAACCCTATTGGGGGAATCCTCCATCTGCAAGATGGAGGATTTCTAAAAGTTAGAGTCACTTCAGCTCAGGACACCTTAGGGGCTGTCCTGACTGGCCAGTGACTCCTCCTTGTTTTTCTCATTATTTTCTCCGGCCTTGCCGCCAAAAGTGGGGCCTGGCCGGAGGGGGCGGGCAACTCCACTAGCTGGAGTGTCCTGCTGGGTTGGCACAAAGGAGGTGAGCCTTTGAGGCTCACCGCCAGGTGTGACAATTCCTGCCTGGGGGAGGTGTTAGCATCTCCACCCAGTGCAGGCTTTGTTACTGGCCTCAGAGTGACAAAGGCACTCTCCCCATGGGGCCAGCAACATGTCTCGGTTTGTGGCAGGCTGCTAAAACTAGTCAGCCTACACAGATAGTCGGTTAAGTTTCAGGGGGCACCTCTAAGGTGCCCTCTGGGGTGTATTTTACAATAAAATGTACACTGGCATCAGTGTGCATTTATTGTGCTGAGAAGTTTGATACCAAACTTCCCAGTTTTCAGTGTAGCCATTATGGTGCTGTGGAGTTCGTGTTTGACAAACTCCCAGACCATATACTCTTATGGCTACCCTGCACTTACAATGTCTAAGGTTTTGTTTAGACACTGTAGGGGTACCATGCTCATGCACTGGTACCCTCACCTATGGTATAGTGCACCCTGCCTTAGGGCTGTAAGGCCTGCTAGAGGGGTGTCTTACCTATACTGCATAGGCAGTGAGAGGCTGGCATGGCACCCTGAGGGGAGTGCCATGTCGACTTACTCGTTTTGTCCTCACTAGCACACACAAGCTGGCAAGCAGTGTGTCTGTGCTGAGTGAGAGGTCTCCAGGGTGGCATAAGACATGCTGCAGCCCTTAGAGACCTTCCTTGGCATCAGGGCCCTTGGTACTAGAAGTACCAGTTACAAGGGACTTATCTGGATGCCAGGGTCTGCCAATTGTGGATACAAAAGTACAGGTTAGGGAAAGAACACTGGTGCTGGGGCCTGGTTAGCAGGCCTCAGCACACTTTCAATTGTAAACATAGCATCAGCAAAGGCAAAAAGTCAGGGGGCAACCATGCCAAGGAGGCATTTCCTTACACAACCCCCCCCCAAACGAAAGAGGATGAGACTAACCTTTCCCAAGAGAGTCTTCATTTTCTAAGTGGAAGAACCTGGAAAGGCCATCTGCATTGGCATGGGCAGTCCCAGGTCTGTGTTCCACTATAAAGTCCATTCCCTGTAGGGAGATGGACCACCTCAACAGTTTAGGATTTTCACTTTTCATTTGCATCAGCCATTTGAGAGGTCTGTGGTCAGTTTGAACTAGGAAGTGAGTCCCAAAGAGGTATGGTCTCAGCTTCTTCAGGGACCAAACCACAGCAAAGGCCTCCCTCTCAATGGCACTCCAACGCTGCTCCCTGGGGAGTAACCTCCTGCTAATGAAAGCAACAGGCTGGTCAAGGCCATCATCATTTGTTTGGGACAAAACTGCCCCTATCCCATGTTCAGAGGCATCAGTCTGCACAATGAACTGCTTAGAATAATCTGGAGCTTTGAGAACTGGTGCTGAGCACATTGCTTGTTTCAGGGTGTCAAAGGCCTGTTGGCATTCCACAGTCCAGTTCACTTTCTTGGGCATTTTCTTGGAGGTGAGTTCAGTGAGGGCTGTCACAATGGATCCATATCCCTTCACAAACCTCCTGTAATACCCAGTCAAGCCAAGGAATGCCCTGACTTGAGTCTGGGTTTTTGGAGCTACCCAGTCCATAATAGTCTGGATCTTGGGTTGGAGTGGCTGAACTTGGCCTCCACCTACAAGGTGTCCCAAGTAAACCACAGTTCCCTGCCCTATCTGGCATTTGGATGCCTTGATAGAGAGGCCTGCAGATTGCAGAGCCTTCAAAACCTTCTTCAGGTGGACCAGGTGATCCTGCCAGGTGGAGCTAAAGACAGCAATATCATCAAGATAAGCTGTGCTAAAGGACTCCAAGCCAGCAAGGACTTGATTCACCAACCTTTGGAAGGTGGCAGGGGCATTCTTTAAACCAAAGGGCATAACAGTAAACTGATAATGCCCATCAGGTGTGGAGAATGCTGTGTTCGATGGCATCTGTCGCTGTAGATACGCATGTTCTGCAATAGCTCGCCATCTGGTGTTGGGCCGGAGTGTTACAAGTTGTTTTTCTTCGAAGAAGTCTTTCGAGTCACGGGACCGAGTGACTCCTCCTTTTGTCTCCATTGCGCATGGGCGTCGACTCCATCTTCGATTGTTTTTTTTCCGCCATCGGGTTCGGACGTGTTCCTGTCGCTCCGAGTTTCGGAACGGAAAATTAGCTAATTTCGGAAGATTTTCGTCGGTATTGTTGCGTTCGGGATCGGCGTACTTAGATTCCACACCGCATCGAAGATCGAAGAGCTCCGGTGCCCTTCGGGGTAGTTTTTCGATCCTCCGTCGGGGCCTGGTCGGCCCGACCGCGTGCTGAAGAACGCCGATGGAACGGACCCCGTTCCGTTTCTGCCCCAAATGCCACAATAAATACCCCTACACAGACCAACACTTGGTCTGCAACCTGTGCCTGTCACCTGAGCACAGCGAAGACACCTGCGAGGCCTGTCGTGCGTTCCGGTCCCGAAAAACACTCCGAGACCGTCGAGCCAGAAGACTTCAAATGGCGTCCGCACCGACAGCCCAACGGGAGTTCGAGGAACAGGAAGAAGAAGGTACCTTCTCGATCCAAGACTCAGACTCCGAAGGATTCGACGATACACAAACCGTGAGTAAGACGTCGAAAACCACACAAAGAAACATTTACAAGGCCCAGGGGACGCCACTGCCACCAGGCCATGGCTCGACCCATAAATTCGGTGACCGACCGTCGGCACCGAAAAAGGCCCAAACAGTGCCGAGATCGTCCGACTCCGGTCGAGACACCGGCACGCAGCCTTCTCGGGACCGAGAAAGTGCTGGAGACAAGCCTCGACACCGAGATGCCGGTGTGGACACGGCTCGACGCCGAGACAGCGGCACCGAAACAGATCGACGCCGAGAGGTTTCGGCCCCGAAAAGGAAAAAAGTCACCTCGGAGCCGAAAAAACACGCAGACAAAGTTTCGACGCCGAAACAAACTGCAAGCGACCCAGCTTCAGGCTCTTATACAGAAGAGCACTCGCTAACCTCCCAAATGCAAAAGCATAGGTTTGAGGAAGAGCTACAAGCAACTGATGTGGACCATACGCAAAAGCGTATCTTCATTCAGCAGGGGACAGGAAAAATAAGCACCCTTCCCCCCATTAGGAGAAAGAGAAGGTTGGAGTTCCAGACGGAACAAGCACCACAACCAAAAGTGGTGAAAAGAGTTACACCACCACCCTCTCCTCCGCCCGTGATTAACGTTTCACCAGCACAAACTCCATCACACTCCCCAGCTCACACCACCATGAGCCAGGGTGACCAAGATCAGGACGCGTGGGACCTATACGACGCCCCAGTGTCAGATAACAGCCCGGAGGCATACCCTACAAAGCCATCTCCACCAGAAGACAGCACCGCGTACTCTCAGGTGGTGGCTAGAGCAGCACAATTTCATAACGTAAGCCTCCACTCAGAACAGGTCGAGGATGATTTCTTGTTCAACACACTCTCCTCCACCCACAGCTCCTACCAAAGCCTGCCTATGCTCCCTGGTATGCTCCGGCACGCAAAAGACATATTTAAGGAGCCGGTCAAAAGTAGGGCAATCACACCAAGGGTGGAAAAAAAGTATAAGCCGCCTCCTACGGACCCGGTTTTCATCACTACACAGCTGCCACCAGACTCTGTTGTTGTAGGAGCAGCTAGGAAAAGGGCCAACTCTCACACATCTGGAGATGCACCACCCCCAGATAAAGAAAGCCGCAAGTTCGATGCAGCTGGTAAGAGAGTCGCAGCACAAGCTGCAAACCAGTGGCGCATCGCGAACTCCCAGGCACTACTTGCGCGCTATGACAGAGCCCACTGGGACGAGATGCAACATCTCATTGAACATCTGCCCAAGGACTTCCAAAATAGGGCAAAACAAGTGGTTGAGGAGGGACAGACCATCTCCAACAACCAGATACGTTCCTCCATGGACGCTGCAGATACAGCTGCACGGACAATTAATACATCTGTAACTATCAGAAGGCATGCATGGCTCCGAACGTCTGGATTTAAACCAGAGATTCAACAAGCAGTTCTCAATATGCCTTTTAATGAAAAAGAACTGTTCGGTCCAGAAGTGGACACAGCGATTGAGAAACTCAAAAAAGATACGGACACTGCCAAAGCCATGGGCGCACTCTACTCCCCGCAGAGCAGAGGGAATTACAGCACATTCCGTAAAACGCCCTTTCGAGGGGGGTTTCGGGGTCAAAGCACACAAGCCAGCACCTCACAAGCAACACCGTCCACTTACCAGGGACAGTATAGAGGAGGTTTTCGGGGACAATATAGAGGAGGGCAATTCCCTAGAAATAGAGGGAGATTTCAAAGCCCCAAAACCCCTACTACTAAACAATGACTCACATGTCACTCACCCCCTCCACACAACACCAGTGGGGGGAAGAATAGGTAATTATTACAAAGCATGGGAGGAAATCACTACAGACACTTGGGTTCTAGCAATTATCCAACATGGTTATTGCATAGAATTTCTACAATTCCCTCCAAACATACCACCAAAAGCACAAAATTTAACAACACACCATTCCAATCTCCTGGAGATAGAAGTGCAGGCACTATTGCAAAAGAATGCAATTGAGTTAGTGCCAAACACACAAATAAACACAGGAGTTTACTCACTGTACTTTCTGATACCAAAGAAGGACAAAACGCTGAGACCAATCCTAGACCTCAGAGTAGTGAACACTTTCATCAAATCAGACCACTTCCACATGGTCACACTACAAGAAGTATTGCCATTGCTAAAACTACACGACTACATGGCAACTTTAGACCTCAAGGATGCTTATTTCCATGTACCAATACACCCATCGCACAGGAAATACCTAAGGTTTGTATTCAAAGGAATACATTACCAATTCAAGGTACTGCCTTTCGATTTAACAACCGCACCAAGAGTCTTTACCAAATGTCTAGCGGTAGTCGCTGCACACATAAGAAGGCAGCAAATACATGTGTTCCCATATTTGGACGACTGGCTAATCAAGGCCCATTCGTTCATACAGTGCTCAAATCACACAAATCAGATCATACAAACCCTCTTCAAACTCGGGTTCACCGTCAATTTCACAAAATCCAAAATTCTGCCACGCAAGGTACAACAATACCTGGGAGCCATAATAGACACATCAAAGGGAGTAGCCACTCCAAGTCCACAAAGAATTCAAAATTTCAACACCATCATACAACGCATGTATCCAACACAAAAGATACAGGCAAAGATGGTATTACAACTCCTAGGCATGATGTCATCATGCATAGCCATTGTCCCAAACGCAAGACTGCACATGAGGCCCTTACAACAATGCCTAGCATCACAGTGGTCTCAAGCACAGGGTCACCTTCTAGATCTGGTGTTAATAGACCGCCAAACTTACCTCTCGCTTCTGTGGTGGAACAACATAAATTTAAACAAGGGGCGGCCTTTCCAAGACCCAGTGCCACAATACGTAATAACAACAGATGCTTCCATGACAGGGTGGGGAGCACACCTCGATCAACACAGCATACAAGGACAATGGAACGTACATCAAACAAAACTGCATATCAATCACCTAGAACTTCTAGCAGTTTTTCAAGCACTAAAAGCTTTCCAACCAATAATAGTTCACAAATACATTCTCGTCAAAACAGACAACATGACAACAATGTATTATCTAAACAAGCAGGGAGGGACGCACTCCACGCAGTTAAGCCTGCTAGCACAAAAAATTTGGCATTGGGCAATTCACAACCAAATTCGCCTAATTGCACAGTTTATACCAGGGATACAAAATCAACTCGCAGACAATCTCTCTCGAGATCACCAACAGGTCCACGAATGGGAAATTCACCCCCAAATTCTGAACACTTATTTCAAACTCTGGGGAACACCTCAGATAGACTTGTTTGCGACAAGGGAGAACGCAAAATGCCAAAACTTCGCATCCAGGTACCCACACAAACAATCCCAAGGCAATGCCCTATGGATGAACTGGTCAGGGATATTTGCTTACGCTTTTCCTCCTCTCCCTCTCCTTCCTTACCTGGTAAACAAACTCAGTCAAAGCAAACTCAAACTCATATTGATAGCACCAACTTGGGCAAGGCAACCCTGGTACACAACGCTGCTAGACCTATCAGTGGTACCCTGCATCAAATTGCCCAACAGGCCAGATCTGTTGACACAGCACAACCAAAAGATCAGACACCCAGATCCAGCATCGCTGAATCTAGCAATCTGGCTCCTGAAATCCTAGAATTCGGGCACTTACAACTTACCCAAGAATGTATGGAAGTCATAAAACAAGCAAGAAGGCCATCCACCAGGCACTGCTATGCAAGTAAATGGAAGAGGTTTGTTTGCTACTGCCATATTAATCAAATACAACCATTACACACAACTCCAGAACATGTAGTGTGTTACTTGCTTCACTTACAAAAATCTAACCTAGCTTTCTCTTCCATTAAGATTCACCTTGCAGCAATATCTGCATACCTGCAGACTACCTATTCAACTTCCCTATATAGAATACCAGTCATTAAAGCATTCATGGAGGGCCTTAGGAGAATTATACCACCAAGAACACTACCTGTTCCTTCATGGAACCTAAATGTTGTCCTAACTAGACTTATGGGTCCACCTTTTGAACCCATGCACTCCTGCGACATACAGTTCCTAACCTGGAAGGTGGCATTTCTCATCGCCATTACTTCCCTGAGAAGAGTAAGCGAGATTCAGGCGTTTACTATACAGGAACCTTTTATACAACTACACAAAAATAAAGTCGTCCTAAGGACCAATCCTAAATTTTTGCCAAAGGTTATTTCACCGTTCCATCTAAATCAAACAGTGGAACTTCCAGTGTTCTTTCCACAGCCAGATACCGTAGCTGAAAGGGCACTACATACATTAGATGTCAAAAGAGCATTGATGTATTACATTGACAGAACAAAGAACATCAGAAAGACTAAACAACTCTTTATTGCATTTCAAAAACCTCATGCAGGAAACCCAATATCAAAACAAGGTATAGCCCGATGGATAGTTAAATGCATCCAAATCTGCTACCTTAAAGCTAAACGACAGCTGCCCATTACACCAAGGGCACACTCAACCAGAAAGAAAGGTGCTACCATGGCCTTTCTAGGAAACATCCCAATGCAAGAAATATGTAAGGCAGCCACATGGTCTACGCCTCACACATTCACCAAGCACTACTGTGTAGACGTGTTATCCGCACAACAAGCCACAGTAGGTCAAGCCGTATTAAGGACATTATTTCAAACTACTTCCACTCCTACAGGCTGATCCACCGCTTTTGGGGAAATAACTGCTTACTAGTCTATGCAGAACATGCGTATCTACAGCGACAGATGCCATCGAACTGAAAATGTCACTTACCCAGTGTACATCTGTTCGTGGCATCAGTCGCAGTAGATTCGCATGTGCCCACCCGCCTCCCCGGGAG
This sequence comes from Pleurodeles waltl, assembly GCF_031143425.1. Lineage (NCBI taxonomy): Eukaryota > Metazoa > Chordata > Amphibia > Caudata > Salamandridae > Pleurodeles > Pleurodeles waltl. Next base: position 158,311,673 of record NC_090446.1, on the reverse strand, counting down.
CCTGTAGCAGTTTGGAAGTTACCTTCAATTATTTATATATGTATCATCTCAACCTTAAATAGGTGCATACTTAGTCACTCCATTGCATGGGCACTATTACTACAATTCAACTCCTACCTCACCCTCTGCGGGGAAAAACAATCGAAGATGGAGTCGACGCCCATGCGCAATGGAGACAAAAGGAGGAGTCACTCGGTCCCGTGACTCGAAAGACTTCTTCGAAGAAAAACAACTTGTAACACTCCGGCCCAACACCAGATGGCGAGCTATTGCAGAACATGCGAATCTACTGCGACTGATGCCACGAACAGATGTACACTGGGTAAGTGACATTTTCATTTCTCTTTTGCTCCAGGTGCCATTTTTATTTGCCAGTACCCTGCTGTCAAGTCAAAGGTACTTAAGAATTTGGCAGCACCTAATTTATCTATGAGCTCATCAGCTCTTGGAATTGGATGAGCATCTGTCTTGGTGACAGAATTGAGCCCTCTGTAGTCCACACAAAACCTCATCTCTTTCTTTCCATCTTTGGTGTGAGGTTTGGGGACTAAGACCACTGGGCTAGCCCAGGGGCTGTCAGAGCGCTCAATTACTCCCAATTCCAGCATCTTGTGGACTTCCACCTTGATGCTTTCCTTAACATGGTCAGACTGTCTAAAGATTTTGTTCTTGACATGCATGCTGTCTCCTGTGTCCACATCATGGGTACACAGGTGTGTCTGACCAGGGGTTAAGGAGAAGAGTTCAGGAAACTGTTGTAGGACTCTCCTACAATCAGCTTGCTGTTGGCCAGAGAGGGTGTCTGAGTAGATCACTCCATCTACTGTGCCATCTTTTGGGTCTGATGACAGAAGATCAGGGAGAGGTTCACTCTCTGCCTCCTGATCCTCATCTGTTACCATCAACAGATTGACATCAGCCCTGTCGTGGAAGAGCTTAAGGCGGTTCACATGGATCACCCTCTTGGGGCTCCTGCTTGTGCCCAGGTCCACCAGGTAGGTGACCTGACTCTTCCTTTCTAGTACTGGGTAAGGGCCACTCCATTTGTCCTGGAGTGCCCTGGGAGCCACAGGCTCCAGAACCCAGACTTTCTGCCCTGGTTGGAACTCAACCAGTGCAGCCTTTTGGTCATACCAAGACTTCTGGAGCTGTTGGCTGGCCTCAAGGTTTTTGGTTGCCTTTTCCATGTACTCTGCCATTCTAGAGCGAAGGCCAAGTACATAGTCCACTATGTCCTGTTTAGGCTCATGGAGAGGTCTCTCCCAGCCTTCTTTAACAAGGGCAAGTGGTCCCCTTACAGGATGACCAAACAGAAGTTCAAAGGGTGAGAATCCTACTCCCTTCTGTGGCACCTCTCTGTAAGCGAAAAGCAGACATGGCAAGAGGACATCCCATCTCCTTTTGAGCTTTTCTGGGAGCCCCATGATCATGCCTTTTAATGTCTTGTTGAATCTCTCAACCAAGCCATTAGTTTGTGGATGGTATGGTGTAGTGAATTTATAAGTCACTCCACACTCATTCCACATGTGCTTTAGGTATGCTGACATGAAGTTGGTACCTCTGTCAGACACCACCTCCTTAGGGAAACCCACTCTGGTAAAGATACCAATGAGGGCCTTGGCTACTGCAGGGGCAGTAGTCGACCTAAGGGGAATAGCTTCAGGATACCTGGTAGCATGATCCACTACTACCAGGATATACATATTTCCTGAGGCTGTGGGAGGTTCTAGTGGACCAACTATGTCCACACCCACTCTTTCAAAGGGAACCCCCACCACTGGAAGTGGAATGAGGGGGGCCTTTGGATGCCCACCTGTCTTACCACTGGCTTGACAGGTGGGGCAGGAGAGGCAAAACTCCTTAACCATGTTGGACATATTGGGCCAGTAGAAGTGGTTGACTAACCTCTCCCACGTCTTGGTTTGTCCCAAATGTCCAGCAAGGGGAATGTCATGGGCCAATGTTAGGATGAACTTCCTGAACAGCTGAGGCACTACCACTCTCCTAGTGGCACCAGGTTTGGGGTCTCTGGCCTCAGTGTACAGGAGTCCATCTTCCCAATAGACCCTATGCGTTCCATTTTTCTTGCCTTTGGACTCTTCAGCAGCTTGCTGCCTAAGGCCTTCAAGAGAGGGACAGGTTTCTTGTCCCTTACACAGCTCCTCCCTTGAGGGTCCCCCTGGGCCTAAGAGCTCAACCTGATAAGGTCCAAGCTCCAAAGGCTCAGTTCCCTCAGAGGGCAGAACTTCTTCCTGAGAAGAGAGGTTCCCTTTCTTTTGCTGTGTTGTAGTTGGTTTCCCAACTGACTTTCCTGTTCTCTTGGTAGGCTGGGCCATTTTTCCAGACTCCAGCTCTACTTTTTCACCCTGTGCCTTGCACTGTGCTCTTGTTTTCACACACACCAGTTCAGGGATACCCAGCATTGCTGCATGGGTTTTTAGTTCTACCTCAGCCCATGCTGAGGACTCCAGGTCATTTCTAAGCAGACAGTCCACTGGGATATTTGAGGAGACCACCACCTGTTTCAGGCCATTGACCCCTCCCCATTCTAAAGTAACCATTGCCATGGGATGTACTTTTCTCTGATTGTCAGCGTTGGTGACTGTAAGTTTTTCCAGTCAGGTATTGGCCAGGGGAAACCAGTTTCTCTGTCACCATGGTGACACTGGCACCTGTATCCCTCAGGCCCTCTATTCTAGTCCCATTAATTAAGAGTTGCTGTCTGTATTTTTGCATGTTAGGCGGCCAGACAGCTAGTGTGGCTAAATCCACCCCACCCTCAGAAACTAGAGTAGCTTCAGTGTGGACCCTGATTTGCTCTGGGCACACTGTTGATCCCACTTGGAGACTAGCCATACCAGTGTTACCTGGATGGGAGTTTGGAGTGGAACCTTTCTTGGGACAGGCCTTGTCTCCAGTTTGGTGTCCATGCTGTTTACAGCTATGACACCAGGCCTTTTTGGGATCAAAGTTTTTACCCTTGTACCCATTGTTTTGTGAAGAGGCTCTGGGCCCACCCTCCTGTGCAGGTTTTTGGGGGCCTGTAGAAGACTCTTTACTATTTTTAGTTTTGGTTGTCTCATCACCCTTCCCCTGGGGAGTCTTTGTGACCCCTTTCTTTTGGTCACCCCCTGTTGAAGTCTTGGACACCCTTGTCTTGACCCAATGGTCCGCCTTCTTTCCCAATTCTTGGGGAGAAATTGGTCCTAGGTCTACCAGATGCTGATGCAGTTTATCATTGAAACAATTACTCAATAGGTGTTCTTTCACAAATAAATTGTACAGCCCATCATAATTACTTACACCACTGCCTTGAATCCAACCATCTAGTGTTTTCACTGAGTAGTCAACAAAGTCAACCCAGGTCTGGCTCGAGGATTTTTGAGCCCCCCTGAACCTAATCCTGTACTCCTCAGTGGAGAATCCAAAGCCCTCAATCAGGGTACCCTTCATGAGGTCATAAGATTCTGCATCTTTTCCAGAGAGTGTGAGGAGTCTATCCCTACACTTTCCAGTGAACATTTCCCAAAGGAGAGCACCCCAGTGAGATCTGTTCACTTTTCTGGTTACACAAGCCCTCTCAAAAGCTGTGAACCACTTGGTGATGTCATCACCATCTTCAAATTTTGTCACAATCCCTTTGGGGATTTTTAACATGTCAGGAGAATCTCTGACCCTATTTATATTGCTGCCACCATTGATGGGTCCTAGGCCCATCTCTTGTCTTTCCCTTTCTATGGCTAGGAGCTGTCTCTCTAAAGCCAATCTTTTGGCCATCCTGGCTAACAGGAGGTCATCTTCACTGAGAGCATCCTCAGTGATTTCAGAAATGTGGGACCCTCCTGTGAGGGACTCACTATTTCTGACTAACACAGTTGGAGACAGGACTTGAGGGGTCCTGTTCTCCCTATTTAGGACTGGAGGAGGGACATTGGCCTCCAAGTCACTAATTTCTTCCTCTGTGAGGTCATCATCAGAGGGGTTGGCTTTTTCAAACTCTGCCAACAGCTCCTGGAGCTGAATTTTGGTAGGTCTGGAGCCAATGGTTATTTTTTTGATATTACAGAGAGACCTTCGCTCCCTCATCTTAAGATGGAGGTAAGGTGTGGTGTCGAGTTCCACCACATTCATCTCTGTATCAGACATTATTTTGCTAAGAGTTGGAAGACTTTTTAAAGAATCTAAAACTGTTTCTAGAATCTAATTTCAAACTTTTAACAAACTTTTAAACTCTAAAAGACAATGCTAAACAGGGACTTAACACACAAGGCCCTAGCAGGACTTTTAAGAATTTAGAGAAATTTCAAATTGCAAAAATGAATTTCTAATGACAATTTTGGAATTTGTCGTGTGATCAGGTATTGGCTGAGTAGTCCAGCAAATGCAAAGTCTTGTACCCCACCGCTGATCCACCAATGTAGGAAGTTGGCTCTGTATGTGCTATTTCAAAGTAAGGAATAGCATGCACAGAGTCCAAGGGTTCCCCTTAGAGGTAAAATAGTGGTAAAAATAGATAATACTAATGCTCTATTTTGTGGTAGTGTGGTCGAGCAGTAGGCTTATCCAAGGAGTAGTGTTAAGCATTTGTTGCACATACACATAGACAATAAATGAGGTACACACACTCAGAGACAAATCCAGCCAATAGGTTTTTGTATAGAAAAATATCTTTTCTTAGTTTATTTTAAGAACCACAGGTTCAAATTCTACATGTAATATCTCCTTCGGAAGGTATTGCAGGTAAGTACTTTAGGAACTTCAAATCATCAAAATTGCATGTATACTTTTCAAGTTATTCACAAATAGCTGTTTTAAAAGTGGACACTTAGTGCAATTTTCACAGTTCCTAGGGGAGGTAAGTATTTGTTAGGTTAACCAGGTAAGTAGGACACTTACAGGGCTTAGTTCTTGGTCCAAGGTAGCCCACCGTTGGGGGTTCAGAGCAACCCCAAAGTCACCACATCAGCAGCTCAGGGCCGGTCAGGTGCAGAGTTCAAAGTGGTGCCCAAAACACATAGGCTAGAATGGAGAGAAGGGGGTGCCCCGGTTCCGGTCTGCTTGCAGGTAAGTACCCGCGTCTTCGGAGGGCAGACCAGGGGGGTTTTGTAGGGCACCGGGGGGGACACAAGCCCACACAGAAATTTCACCCTCAGCAGCGCGGGGGCGGCCGGGTGCAGTGTAGAAACAAGCGTCGGGTTCGCAATGTTAGTCTATGAGAGATCTCGGGATCTCTTCAGCGCTGCAGGCAGGCAAGGGGGGGGTTCCTCGGGGAAACCTCCACTTGATCAAGGGAGAGGGACTCCTGGGGGTCACTCCTCCAGTGAAAGTCCGGTCCTTCAGGTCCTGGGGGCTGCGGGTGCAGGGTCTCTCCCAGGTGTCGGGACTTAGGATTCAAAGAGTCGCGGTCAGGGGAAGCCTCGGGATTCCCTCTGCAGGCGGCGCTGTGGGGGCTCAGGGGGGACAGGTTTTTGTACTCACAGTCTTAGAGTAGTCCTGGGGTCCCTCCTGAGGTGTTGGATCGCCACCAGCCGAGTCGGGGTCGCCGGGTGCAGTGTTGCAAGTCTCACGCCTCTTGCGGGGAGCTTGCAGGGTTCTTTAAAGCTGCTGGAAACAAAGTTGCAGCTTTTCTTGGAGCAGGTCCGCTGTCCTCGGGAGTTTCTTGTCTTTTCGAAGCAGGGGCAGTCCTCAGAGGATGTCGAGGTCGCTGGTCCCTTTGGAAGGCGTCGCTGGAGCAGGATCTTTGGAAGGCAGGAGACAGGCCGGTGAGTTTCTGGAGCCAAGGCAGTTGTCGTCTTCTGGTCTTCCTCTGCAGGGGTTTTCAGCTAGGCAGTCCTTCTTCTTGTAGTTGCAGGAATCTAATTTTCTAGGGTTCAGGGTAGCCCTTAAATACTAAATTTAAGGGCGTGTTTAGGTCTGGGGGGTTAGTAGCCAATGGCTACTAGCCCTGAGGGTGGGTACACCCTCTTTGTGCCTCCTCCCAAGGGGAGGGGGTCACAATCCTAACCCTATTGGGGGAATCCTCCATCTGCAAGATGGAGGATTTCTAAAAGTTAGTCACTTCAGCTCAGGACACCTTAGGGGCTGTCCTGACTGGCCAGTGACTCCTCCTTGTTTTTCTCATTATTTTCTCCGGCCTTGCCGCCAAAAGTGGGGCCTGGCCGGAGGGGGCGGGCAACTCCACTAGCTGGAGTGTCCTGCTGGGTTGGCACAAAGGAGGTGAGCCTTTGAGGCTCACCGCCAGGTGTGACAATTCCTGCCTGGGGGAGGTGTTAGCATCTCCACCCAGTGCAGGCTTTGTTACTGGCCTCAGAGTGACAAAGGCACTCTCCCCATGGGGCCAGCAACATGTCTCGGTTTGTGGCAGGCTGCTAAAACTAGTCAGCCTACACAGATAGTCGGTTAAGTTTCAGGGGGCACCTCTAAGGTGCCCTCTGGGGTGTATTTTACAATAAAATGTACACTGGCATCAGTGTGCATTTATTGTGCTGAGAAGTTTGATACCAAACTTCCCAGTTTTCAGAGTAGCCATTATGGTGCTGTGGAGTTCGTGTTTGACAAACTCCCAGACCATATACTCTTATGGCTACCCTGCACTTACAATGTCTAAGGTTTTGTTTAGACACTGTAGGGGTACCATGCTCATGCACTGGTACCCTCACCTATGGTATAGTGCACCCTGCCTTAGGGCTGTAAGGCCTGCTAGAGGGGTGTCTTACCTATACTGCATAGGCAGTGAGAGGCTGGCATGGCACCCTGAGGGGAGTGCCATGTCGACTTACTCGTTTTGTCCTCACTAGCACACACAAGCTGGCAAGCAGTGTGTCTGTGCTGAGTGAGAGGTCTCCAGGGTGGCATAAGACATGCTGCAGCCCTTAGAGACCTTCCTTGGCATCAGGGCCCTTGGTACTAGAAGTACCAGTTACAAGGGACTTATCTGGATGCCAGGGTCTGCCAATTGTGGATACAAAAGTACAGGTTAGGGAAAGAACACTGGTGCTGGGGCCTGGTTAGCAGGCCTCAGCACACTTTCAATTGTAAACATAGCATCAGCCAGGGGGCAACCATGCCAAGGAGGCATTTCCTTACAGGTGGCCTTTTTTGGGCCCTGTGTTCCAGATCATATTGATGACAGGTGCCTCACACACGACACACATCTTCAAGACCTCTCAGTACAGGGACATTGGGATCGTCATCATCAGTCACTACACATCAACTTCCTAGAGCTGCTGGCAGTATTTCTAGCCCTGAAAGCATTTCTTCATCACCTCTCTCACAAAGTTGTCCGAGTCCGTAGAGACAACATGACAGCAATGTAGTATCTTCAGAATCAGAGGGGACATAGTTACTCCAATTGTCACAACTTTCTTGGAGAATATGGAAATCACATACACCTAATGGCAGAGTAACTCTCAGGAACTGATAATTACTTTGCAGACCTGCTCAGCAGGATGCAACAAGAAGTCCACGAATGAGAGCTTCATCCGTAAGTCCGTCAAACATACTTCCGGAAGTGGGGCACAGCTCAAATAGATCTCTTCGCCACAGCAGAAAACACAAAATGCCAAAACTTCACCTCCAGGTTCCCAGATATGCCTATGCTTTTCCTCCTCTCCCTCTCATTCCTTTTCTAGTGTGATAAGTCGGGCAAACGTCTCTTAATATGATGCTTGTAGCTCCCCCATGGGCTCACCAGCACTGGTTCACCACACTATTGGTTATGTCAGTAGTTCCCTACTTGTAGCTTCCCAACAGGCCTGACCTTCTCACTCAAAACAAAGGTCAGGCATACAGATTAGAAATCACTCAACCTTGGTTTGCTGCTGAGGTCATAGTTTGGTTACCTGGATCTCCCTGCAGAATGCATGTATGTTCTCAGAGAAGCTCATTAACCCACTATCAGAGCATGCCATGCTGCAAAGTGGGAACACTTTGCTACTGTGAACCCAAACACATTAATCCCATTAAAGCTAGTGTCCAAGACATTGTCTGCTACTTTCTTCATCTGCAGAAAGCTAATTTAGCTTACAACTCCATTCACTTACATCTTGCAGACATAGCTGCTTATTGAAAAAAAAGGGCAACATACATCCCTCTTTACGATCCCAGTAATCAGAGCATTCATGTAAGGTGTTAAACGGGTTATTCCACTAAGACTGCCCCTACTTCATCTTGGAACCTAAACATTGTCCTTAACGGGCTGATGGGTCCTCCTTTTGAACCACTTCACTCATGTCCTCTTCAGTACCTCTTATGGAAAGTGGCTTCTTTAGTCGCAATCACATTTCTCAGACTGGTTGGTAAGCTCCAGGCCCTAATCCTGGAAGAACTATTATTCCAAAGTCATTAGGACAAGGTGGTTCTTTGCGCCAATCTGAACTTCCCTCCTAAAGTGGTCTCTCAATTCCATATTAATCAGTCCATTGAGTTGCCTATCTCATTTCCGCAACCTGACTCAGTTGCTGAACGAGCACTTCACACTCTAGGCGTTAGACGGTAAACATGCATTACTGTTCTACAGTGACAAAACTAAAGAGTTTGGAAGGGATAAACAGCTCTTTGTTGCTTTATCACCATCTCATAAAGGCAATTCAATATCAAAGAATAGCATAGCTACGTGGATAGTAAAATGTATTCATGCTTGTTATGCTAAAGCAAAAATACAACTCCCAGAGCACATTCTACCAGCAAGAAGGAAGCCACTATTGTTTTCCTTGGAAATATCCATTGGCTGATATTTGTAAGGCAGCTTCATGGTCTACACCACATACATTCACAAAACACTATTATGTAGCTTTACTTGCACTGCAGGAAGCTAACCTAGGCCAAGCAGTACTAGGAATTATTTTCCAGTCAACTGCAACTCAAACGGGCTAGCCACCGCTTTCATGGAGGGAATGCTTTACAGTCCATTCAGAGCATGTGTATCTACAGCCACACATGCCATCAAACGGAAAATGTTACTTTCACAATAAGCATCTGTTCAGTTATACTTATACTTGTTTATAGTTGTACATATATAGTCATATTTGCATGGACATCTTTCTCTATACTACACTTCTATTCTCACCTTCCTGTGGGGAAAACTATCTAACAAAGGAGTCAATGCCCATGCGCTGTATTGCCGTGAAGGAGGATTCAGTTAATCCCCCGACTCAAATGCTTTATCAGTGAAAAACAACTTGCAATAATCCAAACCCAACACTAGAGGCAGGAGCAAGCTGAGCACATGAATCAACAGCACAATATACCACGAACAGTTGCTTACTGGATAGGTAAAGTTTTCCTTTCGTATTGCCAAGGTCCCTTAGTGCGGAACCATTGCTGCAGCAGGTCATGATTTTGATAACTGAGAAAACAAGTTATAATGGGCCACTGTGGAGTGCTGAAGAGGGGAGGCCCGCCAGGTGTCTGATATGTTTGTTCAATTGAGAAGAATCTTAGTACCATATGTTAGAGAACCGTCTTCAGCAGCCATTCTTCAAGAAATAGTTCCAAGCTAGGACCCACTGAGCACTCTGGGAAGCCCAACAGTCAGATAATATTGCATATAGACCGCCCTTCTGCATCCTCCGCTCTGCGATGTAGGTTGGCAACTGTTTCTTCGAGTCTGTCTGTTAACTTAAGATGATGAGCGTGCAGCAGATTCACATCAAGTAAGACAGTTGTAGAAAAGTGCCCCTTTTGGCATGGTGCCCCCTCCCCCAACACACTTTTTGCCTGATATCTGATGCTGACTTGACTCAGTGTGTATTGGGACACTGCTAACCAGGCCCCAACACCTGTGGTATTTCCTTAAACTGTACCATTACTTCCACAATTGGCTCACGCCTGGCACACAGCTACGTCCTTTGTAAAAGGTACCAGTGGTACCAAGGGCTCTGGGACCAGAGAGGTTCCCTAAGGGCTGTAGTATGTATTATGCCATGCTAAGAGACCTCTCACCAAACACATGCACACTGCCGTTGTAGCTTGTGTGTCCTGGTGAGGAGAAAAAGGTAAAGTCGACATGGCATCCCTCTCTGGGTGCCATGCCCACAAACCACTGCCTGTGGCATAGGTAAGTTACCACACTAGAAGGCCTTACAACCCTAAGGCAGGGTGCACTAGACCACAGGTGAGGGTATAGCTGTGTGAGCAATATGCCTCTACAGTATCTAAGTCCATTCTTGGACATTGTAAGTGCTGTGTGGCCATATTGAGTACATGGACTGGGAGTTTGTCATTACGAACTCCACTGCTCCATGATGGCTTCACTGAAGACTGGTAAGTTCTTTATCAAACATCTCATCTCAATAAACCCACACTGATGCCAGTGTTGGATTTATTGAAAAATGCATATGGAGGGCATCTTGGAGATGCCCCCTGTATTTCGCCCAACTCTTTAGTGTAAGGCTAACCGGTCTTTGCCAGCCTGCCACTAACAGACAAGTTTCTGACCCCATGGGGTGAGCGCCTTTGTGCTCTCTGGGGTCAGGAGCAAAGCCTGCTTCACACCTCCCTCCTGCAGGAACTGCAAGACTAGTCGGTGAGCCTCAAAGACTCCTGCCTCGTGTTACACTACCCCAGGGCACTCCAGCTAGTGGAAGATGCCCACCCCCCGAACCAAGCCCTACTTTTGGCAGCAGGTCCGGCAGGAAAATGAGTAAATATCAGGAGGTGTGCCATTCCAGCTAGGACTACCCCCATGGTGCCCAGAGCTGAGATGAATCCCTCCTGGCAGAATCCTCCATTTTGCTTTGGCAGATATTAGTCAATAAGTTTTGGAATGTGTTCCCCTCCCTAAAAGGAGTGTGCACGGGAAGGATGTAGCCACTCTTGGCTACTGCCTTCAGACCCCTGTGCCGCCCCTAAATCTAGCATTTAAGGGCATCCCTCAACCTTGCTCTTCAGATTCCTGGCGACCTCAACAAGAAGGTTGAAGAGCCGCACCAGCAGAGAAGAGCCGCACCAGCAGAGAAGACTCCAGACGACAACTGACTTTGCTCAAGCCTTACTGGCCTGTTTGCAGCTTCAACTCTCCTAGAAGAAGACCTGCGGGACCAGCGACCTCAACAAACCCCAGAGGACTGCCTGCCTACCCTCGGACAGAGATCTCCAGAGAACAGCAGTCCTGTCCACAAAGAAACCTCCAAGAAGGACTCCAGAGAAACCCTGGATCTGCGGGTCTTGCCCATTCTGCTCCTGATGGCCACGACCCATGTGCAGGTGTACCACTGGTCCAGCTAAGGTCCCCACGTGATTCCGACCTTGAGTCTTCCTCCCCCCCCACCCGGGTTGACCCCTCCTGGCCAACACAACACCTGCAGCCTTAATCCAGAGGACCCCGCCCCCCCCGATGACAGTGACCAGCTCCGGTTAATATTTCCCGATGCCTAAAGGGTACCCTTGCACCCTGAGACCCCTGTCCTTGGGGAACTCGCCAGACGGTCCAGCAGTGTCCAGTGGACGCTCTACTTACTTGTCTAACAGTGGGTTTTCTTCAGTCGAATCCCTGGATCCAGCCTGCACCATCTTTGTGACCCTAGGGGTTCTCCCATTGAAAAGCATTGGGTGTCCAAAGTTGTTTGCACACTACACCTGGCCGCCCCTGTACCATTGAGGGTGTGTTTGGTGCTGACCTGGGCCCCCCTGGTGCTGATCTAAAGCCCCCAGATCTGTACCCTGAAGTCACGGGTACTTACCTGCAAGCTGTTGCTTTCCAAGTGCCCCCATCTCAATAGGAGTCCATTGAGCACCCGACACCAGCTTTGACCTCTGCACCCTTTGGGCCCCGTGCTGCTGGTGGTGCACTCTTGGTGACTTCCTAAATTTTGCCCTGTGGACACCATAACCCCCAAAGACTGGGATTGTAAGTAGAGTACTTACCTGCAAGTTGTGTTGTTACTTTTCCTCCCCTAGGACTGCATTGCTTTGTATGAAAAATTGCACTGTCCACTTTTGAAACTGAAAAAGTGTTACCTGTAAACTGTTTACCTATGAGTTCTAAACAAAGTGCAATTGATACTTGAAAGTGATACATTCTTGAAGCTGTACTTAACCTGCAACAAAGATCCTTTTGGTTCTAGAAATAAAGTAACAAAGTATATTTTTGATGCATAAAACATTGGCCTGGAGTTAGTCATTGAATGTATGCCTCATTTCTTGACTGTGTGTGTACAATAAAGGCTTAGCACTACCCTCTGATAAGCCTAGCTGCTTGACCACACTACCACAAACGAGAGCATTAGTATTATCTACTTTAGCCTGGACTCTGTGCACACTATACCTTACTTTGGTATAGTATATACAGAGCCAGCTTCCTACAACAGTGCCAGTGCGAGCTTTCAGGAAGTTTTTGGTATCCCTGATGGCCTGAAGCAGTTTGTCAAACTGAGTAGAGTGAGTTTGTAGGGTCGCTTCCAAGTGACGAAGGCTGTCAAGAGTCTTTTTAGGTGCAGAAGGTGTGGTCGCCTCCCCAGCACCAGTGAGTGGTGTTTTAGTGGTCTTAGGCTTCCCATCATCATGCACCAACCTGGGCGATCCTGGGAGTGGTCAAAGGACAAGTGCAGTAGTTGTCCAGCGGTCACACCAAGAAAAGAGATATAGGCCGCAAAGCAGGTGACAGCTGCCCAGTATCGCGATTGACTAAGGCACACCAGGATCAACTCACTCAGGGTCCAGTTCGAAGTAGGCAGACTGGTAGGCGTTCCGATAATGAGCTACTTGAAGTTGTTCCTGGGTCCCCAGTGTCAGCAAGCTAAGGGCATTGGGTACTCCAAAGAGCAGAGGTCACCAATGGTACTATGGGCTGATGCGATTTACCCCACTCCCGGCACCCCCTCCTCACCTTCTCTGTGCATACAGGCAGCAGTGGGGGGGAAAATAAATCCTGGAGCTGCCCAGTAGTGTTATAGATACTAAGCTCCTTGCATGTCAGGGAAATTGTCTGACGATGCAAATGGGATACCAGTGTCAATGCGTATCTGCCAGGTAACATAAAAAGTGTCAGAGAAAGAACTGTGCTGCCACAAAGTGAGCAGGCAGGGTAGCACTGAACAATCCCCCTACATTGCTTCCACATGTGAGTAATGGGTGCCCGATGTCTGGCTCACCTTCTCTGTCTGCTCCCTCGCAGTCCTGATATGTGGCAGGTTGCCCCTCCTTTGAGCTGCTGGCAGAAGAAGCTCTTGGAAAGCTGCTGTCCACGAGTAGACCTGGATCTTCCAGATGGGCTCAGTCGGGCATCGGTGTGACTTGAGGCCAGGTGTCAACCTGGCCGCTTAGCAGCCTGATCTAAGCAGGTATGGGAGCTGCTTGGCAGTCCGCATTGCATCCCCTTTCCCTAGGAAGCTTACGGCAGTGATCCGGTTGATCGGGTGGCGCAGAGCAGCATAGCAATCTACATCTGCTTCATTGCCAAGGCCGAGCCGTTACGGGTCTGCTCAGCCGAGGTCCATGACCCACTCCAGTCTGCTGCAGATGGTGTTTTGGCGACCTTGGTGGTGACACTGCAGGGTGGTGGGGAGCTTTAGCCCTGGGGCCTGCTACGCCATCTTGGGAGCAAATGGAACACTGCGCCTTCAGGTAGGGGTGGGATAACTCGAGCAACTCGGGCTGCTTCAGTCCAGGCTACGATGAACACACAGGCCTCACAAGTAGGCACGTTCTCTGCTTCTATCGCCACCAAGATGGCGATCCTTGCCCCCAAAGCGATGTCATCCGAGGTTTGTATGCCATTTCAATGGCTAGGTTCAATAATTCACCTTAAAGGCCACTGGATGGAAGGGATTAAAGCAGGATAATTAATGGGCCTGCCACGGAGTTCTTTAGAAAGCGTCCATTGTGGCTGCCATCTTGGCCACGTCCCCTAAATGTGCAGTTCATTCATGCACCTCTCTAGCTTGCCATTGATTCTTTTTTTATGCCTACGTTCTTTTAGAACCTGGTTACCTTTTGAGCATGTTCATCAAGCCTTTTCCCTTCTGATGGGCAGTATTTAAGATTTTGAAAATGTTGTCATCCATCACAAAGGGCCTCAATCATCTGATTAGATGGAAAAAATGACTGGATTACTGTCCCAAACTCCTTGGTGACATCATCCTACAACAAGAAACAAAAGCTGCAATTACAAAGGTGTGCAGCACGCAACGGACTTGGGTGCAAAATAATGCTTGTGACCCAGCTTCGATCAAGAAAAATGATGTTATAACTCTTTTAGATTAAAGAAAGGTACATTTGACTCTATTTCTCAAGATGAAAATGGTAGATTGCTCATTAGCCGCCTCACCATAGGCCATTTATCAACTTACATTGTCCAGATACATGCCCCTACAAACAGTGACCCTTTCTTTTTGATTGATCTTAATAAACAAATTTCCATCAACCCTAAAGATAGTTGTATAATCCTAGGTGAAGACTTCAATTTTCCATTGGACACTACCTTGGATAGATTGTCCATATGCATTTACAAACCAACCAGGCCTCGCCTCCAAAGGCATAAACTATGTGAAGACAGTAACCTAATACCTGGCAATTGCATAATCCAAGCTGCAGTGAGTTCACTTTTTACTCCCACCCACATCACTTTTGACCAGAATAGACTACCTACTCACTAGCAGTAATCTGGTCCCTTTTTCCTTTTGCCCCACCATTGAACCTATTGTCATCTCTGATCATGTCTGTATATCTCTTACAAACCCTCACCCAAAAACAAAACAACTTGGAGAATGAATGAATGTGTTCTAAAAGATCCTCCTGCGAGGAAACACATTCTAGCAGCCTTAAATATGTTTTTTCAAGCTAGTAATAATCATGACTTTTCCCCTGAAATTATTTGGGGAGCGGTGAAGGGCCACCGTTAGAGGTGTCATTATGTATATTATGGAGGAGAAAAACAGGAACTTAAGAGTGGGTGACTTAGAATCTTCTATCAAACAGCTGGAGTCAGAAATATCACGCTCACTATATCACAGTATTACCCTCAACATCAAACGTCTAAAATATGAATTCAACAAATCCTTAGTGAACGGGCCCATGTATGCTTTCAAACTCAAAGCCATTAACCTTTTGGTACGCAGAAAAGCTGTAAAACATCTTGCTCTTTATTTGAAACATAGACCCATTAAATCCTGTATGCCCACTACAAAATACAAAAATGGCACTGTCCTATCAGATTCCAATCTGATTTTAGACTCATCCCTCCTTTTCATGAAACACTATATAACCCTACCCTGGTCCCCAAAGAAACTATTTAACAAAAATACCTCAATAGCTTAAACCTACCAAACCTTTCCGATAATTCCAACATGATTCTCGGTAAGGAAAGTGAGGAAAAAGAAATCTCAAATGCCACTAAAGCCCTTTAATGCAAGAAAGCCACTGGTCCGGACAGCTTCACTGCCAACTTCTTTGAAACCTTCCAAGCCCCACTAACCACACCGTAAGAATTATTTATTTATTTTGAGCCTTCTGAGAAGATTTACGGCAGTGCATTTGAAGCATTCATGTTGGTAATCCACAAAGAAAGTAAAGACACTTTTCACAAAAGCTGTTGTCTGATCTCATTATTAAACATGAATTACAAGATTTACTCCAAGGCTCTATTGCTTTGGCTAGAGAAACCGCTCCTCTCCCGTATACATCCTACTCAAACAGGTTTCATGAAACACAGACTTGTTGCAGACAGTATGTACTTGTTCATCCACATAGCTGAGAAAGCAAAATCTGTTTACTCTCCTATGACCATGGTGCTAGATGCTGAAAAGGCCTTCGGTAAAGTTCCCTGGCCATTCCTGAGAGCCACTCTACATTCATTTAGTTGCGGCCCACACTTCACTTGTATGGATGTATGTGTTTACCATAAACAGTCAGCTCATATAAAAATAGATAGCCAAATATTGAATACATTTTTGGTTCACCAAGGAGCAAGACAGGGTTTCCCCTCATACCCCCTCCTATTTTTACTTACTATTCTGTTTGCAATAACTGAGTAATTAGGGCAACCCCCTTTCCATCTGTCAATCATAAAATGGCCGGTTATTCAGAAGATGTCCTAATCTTATCTAGTAATAATGCAGAGGACACAATTCCCAAAATATTAGACTTAGTGCTTTTTCATCTGTATCCTGATTCTCCGTCAATAGAGGGGAAAAAACAGAAATTACTGCCTAGTGTACTATGTTTACCTCATTTAACCGAAGCTTCTAATCTAAAATGGCAACCCTCCTGCCTAAAGTCTTTGGGAATTCAATTTAAAACAGTCCTGAAGGAAACAAGAGCCCATACTGAAGCAACTCTCTGAGCCAGAGTTAACTCTTTGCTAGACGCCTGGTCACCAAAATACATCACGTCGTGGAGATGTGTTGAAACAATTAAAATTATGTTGGTCCCTCAAGTTAACTTTATTTTTGGAATGCTTCCATTGTAATTATCGGAGAATTTCTACAAAATTATTGCTATACTGAATTCTAATTTAATTTAGAAAGACAAAAAAGCATGTATTTAACTATGTGAGCTCAAAACGAATATATTTAAAGGTGGACTGGGAATCCCAAACTTTGCCACCTACCAAACAGCATTCCTTGCCAGACAAACAACCCACTAGGTAAACTCATAGCTTCCCTCCCTTCCCCCATGGGTTGATATTGAAGCTGACCGGGTTAAACCGCCTTCTTTGGTTAACTTACTCGCTGTTAAACACCTAAATGCTGCTCTTTTCCATATTGGTGGTCGCCGAATGCTTCTGGAATAAATTGGATGCTTCCTCTTTAGTTCATCCCCCCATACTAAATTAAACCCCAAACCTGACTTGTCGAAATCCTGGGCGTGATCTGGTGTTCTGCTTATCAATGATCTGGGTTCCTCTGTGCCCCTCCCCCTCCTCCCTTCCCTATGCTTTCTGAGAAGTTAAAGATCCAACCCCTCATAGTTTTA
Source organism: Pleurodeles waltl (assembly GCF_031143425.1). NCBI lineage: Eukaryota > Metazoa > Chordata > Amphibia > Caudata > Salamandridae > Pleurodeles > Pleurodeles waltl. The sequence continues at coordinate 158,294,762 of NC_090446.1, read as the reverse complement.
TACATTTATGAAAATTAAAGTTACAATTGGGAAACTAGGTGCTACACGTACATCTGATTGCATGAAATGTCTAGAAACCATCTCCAGCAAGGGACATATTGCCTCTGCAGTTTTGAAACTCTTAATGAGCCTACACTTGCTCAACCATATTCTGGAAAATTGGTCAGAATCACTTATGGTCAAATTACATTAATCTGCCATCACAATGTAGTTCGGATCAAATATAGGACAGTATTCCTTTCCTTAAAATCTCTCCTCTAATCACTCAATGTAGATACCTGACCCCTGTAAGATGACACAAAAAAGGCTTAGTTGACTTGGCCCTCTGTTGACATTGTCATGAAGCAGAGGGTGATCTTGATCCCATTACTTTTTATTGTAAGCACATTCATTGCTATTGGAACAATTTTGAACATGCATACCATAAACCAGATATTCCATGCCATTCTTACACACCCATATTCTCGCCCTTGAAAAATTGTACTGAAACCAACCATCATCCAATGAAACTTCCATTTATTAGACCTGCTTCTCAAAATAAGACTCAAAACTATATTTTCAGGATCGAAAAAAAATCTAAATATTTTTTACTACACTTGGTGAGCCTGGATATGTTATGGTAGAATTATTAATAATGTTTTATATAATGGCAACTTCAATACCTCTTGTTCTAGATTAGTATGGGATAGTTTTGATATGCACCTAGAGAAAATCAAACCCCTGTAAATGTGATACATAAATACAAGCAAAACCTTCCTCTCCATTTCTTTGTAATTACCCGGCCATCCACGATTTGCATATGTTTATTTAAAGGCAACTTCTTGCTCTCTTTACTTCTTTTCTCTCTATTTCTCTTCTCACTCTCCTGTATTTATTTCTTTTAGATGCAAAGTGCTCTTTCATATGTGTTTGTATGTCTCTGTATGATGCACTACCGCAACATGCTTTTGTATTAACCGAACCATGCAGTGTTTTCTTCTGTTAACTGGTTTATGAAAAACTTTAATACAATTTACTGAAATAATACAAATATATTACTTGGTCCCCATTTCAGTTCTCTGTATGTATATAGGTGTGGAGCATTATCCAGTACAAGGCTCCAGTTCAACTCCTGCATTATTGTCTCAAGTTATGGTTCTCAGCACATGGCCCCTACAGCACTAGCCTAATTAAATCTCTTTGATGGTACCAAATGAATGATTTTAGTCTGGTTTTTGTACATCAATATTGCAGTATTGGTTATTCAGCTGTTTTGTCCCAGTGCAGTTTGATTGCTAGAAGTTTGATTATTAGGGTTCCTGGTTTTATGATATTTAATTTTTTAATATTTCCATCTGTATTTATCCATATTTATTTTTTGGTCCATATTATTGGTATTTATCCATATTTATCTAGTGTTTTAAGAATAAATCGAGATGTAAAATGGTATATTCAGCCCATCACTTTGTTGTTGTTGCAGTGCATGCTATTTAAGGCACAATGTTTGCTAAACCTAAATGTTCGCTAACTCTAGCCAGGATATGAGTAGGAACATCCTTAGTTAACAGCGGAAAACAATGGTCTAAATGGATGTTCATTAGATATACTGCTACTGTGTCCTTTCTAAAGTTTGTACGTTGACTGACCTGTGCTGGTCAACTTAATTCCCTTAATGATGCAGAACCTCTCAGAGCTCCTTGTAAGTACACCCATGTGCACCTCCTCCTCCTAAAAGGCAGGAAGCCACTGACCCTTATCCTCAGCTTTTTATGAACAAAGCCTTTTCTGAGATAGCATCCTGATAAACTCAAGAAACTTGCCCGCTTTGCAGGAAAGGGTTCTTGCAGCCTTAGGAGCCTCACCACATAGGGTGGCAGCAAATGTGCCTTAGAGTGGTCGGTGTTTGCCTTGAGTATGTATTGCCCTGAGTGAACTGTCTTTGGGAGTAATTAGAACTAAGAGATTACTTTTCTAGGCTATTGTCTACCTTTTTGGAAACTACAGAACAAAGCGTTGTGGACTGGTTTTAGCAGTGAATTAAGCACCAGCCTGTAGGGCTATGAAAACTAGTATGAAACGTAACAGTTGACTTTGCTCAGGAAATGTCTTCAATCACAACTAAGTGCAGTCTTCAAGATCTGTTGGATGGCATTTTCAAGGTGCAGCCCATACAAAGTAATGCTTGTGCCATGGTGCCAGTGGTAAACTCTTGATTGCCCACACAATCCTAGTTAAATATTTGGAAATAGACGCTAGAGTTATAAAACTATTTTACGAGCACAGATATGTACAGATGTTGATAAGCAAGTTGGAAAGGCGCTTGTAACACCTTCCAAATCAAAAATAGTTGGGCATGTGAAAGGGCCCCTTCCTTTATGCGCCTTGGAATGCTATGTGTCTATGGTTTGTTGATTTGTGTTACCAGATAGCAAACCAATAATTAATTTCCAACTCCTGATTTTAAATGGTAACTGATTCACAAAGGGGAACCCCATTTTGCAATGGCTGAAAACACATCTGTCACATCTCAAAACGAAGCCTAGGTCACAAACCCTTTGGATTGTAATTTGTGACATAGGCTTTGTACATCCGGTCCTAGATTGTTTTGATTTAGGAGTTCACCACAGTTCACATCAGTACTTCAACTCCTATCCTTCACTTCAGCAATTAGATTTCTTCCACTTAAGCAATTATGTTTCACTATTAGGCAAGCCTGTAAACGATTTAGATACCGGAACTAATTTAAAGGTAAAGGACCTTACTCCATGTTATGTCTTTTGCACTGTTAATTCAGTAACACCCGTCTCTACACTCCTTGTTCCTCTAGACAAACTGACTTCTGTTCCCCCTTTTTCCTCTGTAGGTTTACACGGAAAAAGAAGCATTTGCCATGCAATAGGTCTCGTATTTGGTTTAGTTAGAGCTGTTGGCATTGTAAATTAATAACTGGACTTTTCATGCCATATAACTTGGTCAGCCCTACCTCATTTTGTCTTTTCCTTCCATATAATTCCAGTAGTCCTGCATATAACTAAAACACTTCAATTTACCTTCTCCCTCTGTCTGCAGCAAAAAATGAAAATGTCTTTTAGCATCTTAATTTAAATCTGCCCTGCTAATTCCATTAGAATACCACTTTCACCACCTCACCATCAGAGTTGCTGGCTGACTAACACAGTTCCCCAAAAAAGGACACAAGACAGCCACAGAAGAGAAAGAAATACTCTAGAAGGGCCATCTGAACATATCAAGAGTATTCAACAGTCATAGTGTAATAAGGATGTTCAGTTGGCCTGAATTATGGTCATACTTGTAATAGGGTGATAATATTATAACATAAATAACTATCATTGAAACCTTTGTCAGAAAGAAACTTTTGTCATTTCACTGTAATCTTCAAAACATCCCCTAGGGAACACCTAACAGAAATATCATTTGTATAAAACATGGGTCATGTAACCATATTGTTAGCCTCTAGAGGGCATAACCCCATGAAACACGAGAAAATAATGCAGTGTAACCATATACTTAGCCCCTAGAAGGTTCTAGCCATGAGAAAGCTTAAAATACATTGAATGGTGGAAGGGGGTTATTATTTTGGAGTCCCCACTAACATAGTGTAGGGACCCAGAGATGATGGAGACAGAGCACCCTGTGGTCAATGTTTTGAAGGTGGTCTCATTGTCCCAGGACTGCCAGAGGCTGAGTAAACATGTTGCCATGCAAAGCATTATGGGACAACAAGGATTTTAATATGTTGATATGACTGTAATGCTTAGAACAGCCCCTAGAGGACACCACAATGAAAATGGCATTTGTAAGAAACATGGTTATGTAACTATATAGTTAGCCCCTAGAGGGCGTAACCACAAAAAAATCTAATAGTAATAAATAGTAAAAAATGGCAATAAATAATGCAGAATAACCATATATGAAGCCTCTAAGAGGGCATTTAGCACATTATGTATTTTCAGAGGTAACAGACCCATAGCGAAGATATTACAAACAGGGCCCTTAAAACACAAGCTATTCTCAGCTGTAAAACAAAAGTCCCAGCCATGTGAATGCTTAAATAGATTGCATGGTGGGAGGGGTTATTATTTTGGGGTCTCCAATAACTTAGTACGGAAACACACAAATGACCTAGAAAGAGCGCATCATGCTGAACGTTTTGGTGTTGGTCCCATTGTCCTAGGACCACCACAGGCTGCGTTATGGGCAAAAATGTTGAGAAAAAGAATGCTTGCAAAGCATTATGGGTTGAGTTTTCCCGAGTGCAGTGAATATTGTAGCATCGGCTCTCCTGCTGTGCTGGAAGAGCCCTTTCTCTCTGAGGATTTCTGTTTTACCATGAAGCGTATACCAATTTTAGGTGTTTTAAGGGGAGAGCCACAAGAAAAGACTGATTAGGTAACTGTGAACAATGTGACCAGCGCTCCAAATACCGCTGATCAAGTTCACGCTGTTGTGCCTGTTCGCACTGTGAGCGTCATGGCTGACTTGCAGCACGAAGGGAAGAGAAAAAAAAAAAGTAGTTCGCCCGCGCTGAATTATATTGGCAATTGTGCAATAATCCATGTAACAGGGGCAGTCTTCAAGGCGTGACAAACAAAGTATTTACTGTGGACATCACAGGATTTATGAAAGGCAAGCCCTGGAACGAGTGAAAGTGATGGCCGTGACATGACATGGTTAAAATACTTACACCAGGTCAAAGCGCTTGTGTGTTCGACCTAAAAAAGCCTATGATGTAGCAGCCACAGGGCATGTATAGGTGTTTTAGCATATGTTGTACATGAGCTTGTCTCCCAAAATAACGCTGGGCAACAAATTATCTGATGCCATGCCTGCAGTTGTGGAGCCCCCATGACTGTGGAAAAAGGAGAGGTATAGGAAAAGCAAAACAAGAGTCACTGCTGTGAAAATGCTTGTGTTAATACCTTTTAGAAAAGTCACGATTCTCTTTTTGCAGCTCTCCTCCATCAGAACTAACATGCCAAACAACTTCCTGTTCAGTAGCCCCTCTGGCCAACCCTACAATATGTAAAATGCAAGCCATCGATTTTTAAACGTTCATTCCAATCAAGAAACCTCAGTGACTACAACTTGTGAAAAAAGTCTCACCATTTCACTGATATATCTCTATTGCTATTTTAGTTTTATTAATGCTGTAGTCTGACCTTGCAGAACTTCTTTGTTTTAATTTTATTTTTGGACTATTCTTCCCTTGGAAAGGTTGTTGTTTTGTGGTTGCTGTGCTTTTACTGTTGTAAATAGGGCTATGTGTTTTTGAGTTATTCATTGATTCTAATTACAAGTTTAATTTTTAAGGTACTTTTACCCATTTCCTGTTGGACCTATGCTTTATCAAGTCGAACTGTCAATTGGAGGCCAGCAGTTTCATGGGAAAGGAAGGACAAGACAGGCTGCTAAACATGATGCAGCTGCTAAAGCCTTGAAACTCTTGCAGAATGAGCCCGTGCCTGACAAACCAGAGGTAAGGGCAGAGCCATCCCTCATAGGCATCTTGATTTCCAATTTCCATTTACAAAAAAACATTTTCTGAACTAACGGTCTGTGTAACATGTTAACCAATCAAAATCTAAATTGTTCAACATAAGGAACATATTTTGCCTAATTAAAAAATGATCTACTTATAAACTTTCGTCTCGACCGGCACTTCTTCAGACCAGGTCCAACTTAAATATTTCTGAGCTCCCAGTGCAACTCTAAAGGAAATTATCTTATCTCTATGTCCTGCCATTCATTTCAAGGTCTCACCAAGTTGTCAGCTTGTGAAATACCTCTTCTCTGCGCCATACCCATAAGGTTGAGTGAGCTTAGCACTAAACCACTCCTTCCCATTGGTTTGCTTGCTTATCACTTTTCAGGTGCTTGCTTTTTACTCAGTGGTTTTCCTTCACGTTTTGTGTTTCTCTCTACCCTGGTGCATTGCTTCTGTACATTGGATGACCTGTATTCTGATCACATTCAGGGAAGTATTTTTTTCTTGCACTTCATGAATGTGCACGTATCTTCTAGCTCTGCCTTTTCGGCTTTCACCCAAACAACTCCTGTGCCCATTTCATGTTACCCCAGCCCCACCAACATTTCTCAGCTTGTCTATTGCTTTACCAGCTATTATCTTTTCTTTCAACCTCAGACGCCTCCGTTGCTCCCACTCCCTGTTGCATCCTCACCTGCTCCTCGACTGCTCCCCTCCCTTCGTGGTCCTTTCACTAACAATTTTTGGCAAGCCTAGCAGCCGGCATGTGCTGCCAGGCTGCTCTGCATTACAAGAAGCGCTTTCGCAAACCAAATTGTATATATTTTTTTTAATTTACCAATCTAGGTAGTGTTTGTCACAAAAATGGCCTGTCTCATTCTGTAGGTTCGTGTATGTGTAGTAAAGTATGTGCGCTTGCAGCCGTGTCATCACACCTTTTTTACTTTTGTTGCTGATTTTACATTTTGTCAAAAAGGCAAGACCAATTGGCTTTGCCGGTGCTGGTTGGGGTCTAAGCATTATTTTCAGTGAGACAGATTGATAGTTACTCCTACAGCTTTCTGACTCATGGGAGCAGTTACTGCAATGAATAGTCGTTTTTTGTTTTTAGCGTTCGATATTCAAACGCCCTTGACCTTAAATAGCACATTTATCATGACAATTTGAATCTTCACATTTATCTGCTTCAGTATGGCTTTGTTTCCTTTCCCATGCACAGCCTAGATGTTAAAATGCATTTTTTTTCCAGCACACTGATATCCATGAACTACTCACAGCAGCCCTGCTGAGCCCTTTCACTCCATCCCTCTTCAAGGCATAACCTAGTGGAATATGGAAATAAAAGCATGTATAGTCCATGTTGCTTTACTCCTGGGTAGCTTGCTGTAATGAGCTGAAACTTGTGATTCTTGATCAGTGGCTAAGCTGCTCTTTCAGGAGCCGTTCCATACACGCACTCAGATGTTACTGTCAAGTAGAAATCCGAACCCAGGTGAGCTCGGCATGTAACTTTCTGCTTCGGACCTACAGGCCTTTAAAGAGAAACTGATCCCTCATGAGTCATTTCACCCAGCACGTCGTCTTTCAGAAAGAAGACAAGATGGCCTCACAGTCTGTCCAGTACATGCCCTAAAATAACATTCCAGCGCAAAGCATTCTTACGTTTAAAGAGCGAAAAGGAAACATTTTAGTTGTGCGTTGAGTACAAATGTCTTAAGAAAAAAATATTTGAACATTGAACTGAAAATACTATACTATATATTGCTTCATTCGTTGTTCCCATCAACTTCGTGTGTAGGAATTTAACTTAAAAAAAAAATTTAAACTTGTGCTGGGACTTCAGAAATGTTTCATTTGGAGTCTGCCTAAAGAATAGCGGAGCTGTCAATTAGATACTTTCTTTGAGGAATAATTAGTAAATCCTTAAGCATTCTTGTTTTAGTAGCAGTTATGTTGCCACGGTGCTTGCCACTAAAGATTGCTATTGCGGTGGTGAGAGGAATGACCATTTCTTGGTAAAATGTTACCATGGCATTTACCCTGGTTTACATAATATAGCTGAACTCTGAATAAGTATAACTTAAATCAGAAAATACTTTTTCACACTGGTCGCACACACGAAAATGTACCCAGGTACTTTAAATTTTCCCACTTGGTTAAAAAGTGGTTCATGAATTACCTCAGAATCAGTAGCTCTGCTCCTTTTGTAAATAAATACAGTAGATATCTGGATTATGGCATGCAAGGAAAGAACATCTCTTGTGCCACATTCAGCCACTGAAAACAGCTATTGTGAGTCTATGCATTCTAAGCATGCATTTCGAAATGCTCTTGTTCAGAGTTACCAAAGAACTCAGTTTTGAAAATAAACGGTTTCATCTACAGCTCAAAGAGTACTCGCTTCAAAATCAGATTGAACTTAAAAGTACCTTACACAATACCAGAGCTGATCTCCAGTATATAGAATTGCCCCCCATTTCAAGCATTTTGTTAGCTTAATTTTCACATGTCATAAATAAGTGCGTGTTTCATCCTGATAATAAGTTAAAGTATGTTTTTTGCCTTTGTGATTTTACACCAAATTTATTTCACCGCCGTTATTTCCTTTTAGCCTTTAATATCTGCTTTTTCGTTTTTCGTTATTGTATGTATTTTATTTGGAAGACCTGGAAGCTAGGCCCCTGCATTGTTTTTACCATTATAAATGCTAAACATACAAACATTGATTAGCCCCTCTAAAGGGACGCTTTTGAGAGAACTGGAATATGGGTTTTCTTGTATGCTATATGAGTTGTTCAAGTGTAGAAACTTTGCAATAAATGGGAGTTCAAAATAATGTGTAGAATTTTTAAATGAGTACAATTGGCTTTGAACATTGATAAGTGCATTCACCTGTGTTCAGCTAGATGAGCATCTTCTCTCGGCTCCAATACACATACGCTGGAATTATGTCAATCCAGGTCACGATGATGACATGTCCTCACTAGCCGCACCTAACATTCGGCATTTTTCCCAGGATGCTGGAAGGGTGGGGGCTGCTTTTGTTACTTGGGACCGGTTTTGTAGCAGTGCAGGAGTTTTAAAAGTACTGCCGAGTTCCTTGTATACTAAGTAGTTTTCAGGCAACAATAAAAGTTGCAAGATAACTTGTGATTTATGTACCTGCTGGAGAGAGATGGGAGTTTTATCAAGTGGCAGGTTTGACTCATCTAAGTTAACGCAAAGGGTTAATATGTCTGCTGCTATGAACGTGTACTATGTGGATTACATAACAGTATTTTATGTGCATAGCTCAGTGGGATACTGCTTTTGTCATAGAGATCCTTTTGTTACTATGCAGTTCATAAGTTACTGTGGTGCTGGTCTGACAAAATTTTCCAGGGCTGCTTTGGGTTCCCAGTCTGGCCCTGGATGATAACAATCTATTTGATTTTCTACTAAAAAATGGGAGAATCTAGTGCAGAGTTGATATCAGAAAAAAGGAAAATGGATATAGATCCCAAAATACAGCACATTGTGGCATAGTCTCTTCCACAGACTTGTCTTTGAGTGGGTCAGCCACCAAAAACAAAATGTTTTCAGGAAAGCCATTTAAGATAGAATCCAAAAATATCTTATTCCATAGAAGTGAAAAATGAAGTCAAAGAGAAATCACCGCCATTTCCACAACCTCAGATACCTGATACGTAGGCAGTGATTAACAGGAGGAAGCTAAACCAGGATGTGAACGGCAGGAATCAGGTTTAATTGGCTGAGGAAGCCTTGGTTACATCTCCATTCAGAGCTTCTCCATCTAATGAGACATCCTGCCATGCAGTCATATAAAGATTAGCATTTCAGTGTGACCAAACAACAGATGTTGAGATTGAGGAAGTCTTTCTTTTGAGACTTCATCTAGAAAAGAATAATAAGTACCTCGAAAAGCTAAAGACAGTTCTCTGTTATTTGGTGAAAACCTTTAAAGACCCTGTAAACCTAGTCTTAATCAAGGGGTGAAGGAAAAACTAAAGTCTGGCTCCACAAGACACGAATACTTGGAGGTCCGATACAGCTATATACCTCTTTACAAGGAGAGCAAGCAAATGGAAGCAGTAGTCTGGTTGCAGCTGGGGCTGCCATGGCATAGTGCATTGCTGACTCTCAGACACCGCTCAGTTGATGTGACTGATATCAGTTAGACTGAATGGAATCCATTCTCCAATATATTCTGCAGACCCATATTTTGCTTTAGGGAGAGGGGGTACTGCTTTACAGTCCCTGCACAGCATGTGATTTACATCATGAAATGCTGCAAACTGAAAATGCTACTAACCTCTAAGAATTGTTTTGAAGCTTGTAATTTGACCTGCAACCCTCAAGCCTCCCAGATGCATGAACATAACAAGTTGAAAACTACAGATAAATGAAGCAAGTCTTTACAGCACAAGCTGTGACAGATACTGTTTGTGTTCAGAAGTCCTCTCAACTTATGTCACACAGGAAACACAAATTTAGATCTAGAAGAACAACTTGAAATATTCCAAATCCAACAGTGAGAGTACAGCATATAATTTACAGCACTCCACTTCATGCAGGTACTTCTCCAGCAGAAACAGTTGTTTTTTCCAAATCACTGAAAGTAAGTACTCTGCAGGATTTTCTTCCTTTCATTTCCAGTTAAATTAGGTTCATTGAGTGCAAATCTTCCAAGTTTGTTTCTTTTGTAGGATTATGTTTATTTATACAATTTCTGGTGCTATGGAATGTTTAACCCCTTTGTAACAAAGGAAGAACAAAATGTTTGGGTTTATTTGCAAGCTAAACAATGCAATTCATTCTTTTTTACGAAAGATTCTTGTTAACAATTTAATCTAAACACCTTGTGGTATATAGTCGAGTAGATTGAATGTATGCTTTCCATTTTAGGGCTGTTTACCTTAACTGAATGTGTTTTGGTCACTGAATATATTTGGTTTTGTAGGTAACGAATGTTGCTGCCTTATGGCTTGGATACAACTCGCAATGCTCACAAAGCCTACAGCACTGTGTACATCAGGAGCAGCATTGTGCAAGTGTACTCGAGCAAAGGATGTGGGAAAGCCTCATCTCTGCAATGGGGTCTTAAATAACTTCTTGGCCCTCTTGACATTTTTGTGTGTTGTGGCCTTTATGAAACAAACCCTAGTAAAGCCTATACTGTTGATAAATTAGTGGTGGTTTACACTGCTGACCAAGTCGCAGATTCCTCACCAGGGGCCAGATGTAGCAAAGGGTTTTTCCCATTCTGTGTCAATGGGAAAATGTGTTCGTACATATGGCCCCTATTGAATACTCCCCAGGCATTGGACTGGATCTGGAAACTTTTCAGCAGTACCAATGCTCGCTTGTAGGTGGGACGTGTGGCTCTGTACTGATGCTGTTCCGGAAATGACACGCTGGGCCTTCATAGGATGCACTCTTCTGTGCTAAAATTGGTTTCTTTCTTTACACTACACCAGATGAGTGTCACTTTGACACCCTTACCTTGATCTTAAAATTGTTTTAAATTGTACAAGGGACATGTCTCTTCCCCAAACAGATTTTAAGCCCTGTAAGGACTGGGACACATTTTCTCCAAATTTGTCTGAGGTTCTGATGGTCAAGCCACAACTCGAAGGCCTGCGCTTCAACAAACCCAAAGGCCTTACGTAAGATAAAGCTCTACATTGCCATGCAGCTGAAGGTTTAGCGACGAGACCAGTCCAAACCGAGATTTCCGTCCTGGTCCCACTAGAGGTCCACAAGTTTCCAGAATTATTCTAGGGTCCGTCTTCCCCTTTATTCATATCTTCTGATAGAGACTTCTAGCTACAGATTACTCATCTGTTGAATGTTTATCAGGTGTCAAATTGGATCCGGAAAGTTTTCAGTAGTACTTCTGTGCACTGGTTAGTGGCACCGTACGACTCCGCACGGACCCAATTCTGTTCAGGAAATGACATGCAGAGCCTGGATAGAAAGCACTCCTATGCCCTGCCATCATTTCCTTTCTTTCCTTGCCACAAAACATGGATCCAGACCTCTCTTGCTCTTGTCTCTCAGAGACACTTACTTCAATATTTCTGAATTTTCTTCAGCACGCAGGAAATGGCACACCCTAAAATGACAGGTTTTAAGCTCTGTAGTCACTGTTGCAAGCAAATGTCTGTGACAGATCTCCATCAGCTGTGCTTCTGGGGTCGAGTTAGGCCCGCAATTCCATCAGTGATTGCACACGTATGAACCCGAAGTCCATCTGGGTCTCCAAGGTGAAACTTCACATTACCAAGCAAAAGCATGCTCCCTTCCAAGACCAGTCAAAGTCTAATGATCGGTACAGAAACTGCTCCTGACGCTGGTTTTCATTACAGTCCAAATTATCTGGTAAGTCCAGAAATAAACACAAGAAGTTGAAGCCATTCACAATTTCTTGAGAGGGCGTGGGAGCAGGATCATAACTCTTGATCACTAAGTTGTTTGACTTAGGAGGCAATCCCGCATCTTGCCCAGGCACATGGTGAGTTCCCAGAGTTGTCCTCCACCCCTAAGCAAACGGAAGAATTCCACGCAACTACCCTCCAACTCTTTGCATCCTTGCCAACTGGCTCTGGCAACCCTTGCAGCCCCTCCACAAAATCCCCCCAAGCGGAGAGATTTGCGACCTGGGGTACCCCCGGTGGGTTCAGTGTAGGTGCCACCTGGAGCCTCTGAACCCATAATAGGGCTGCCTCTGGCATGTCACTCTACTCCACCCTTGGTACCACAGTCCATGCAGATTTTCAACGCATCAACTCTGCTGGCAGTTCCAGAAGGCAAGCCCCCAGTTGCCTCCTCTCCTCTGATGTCTAGTCTTTGAAGGTTCAACCTCAGCTGCTGTTGAAGTCCCAATTCCTCTGCTTGCTCTGCTCTACCAAATCATCACACCTTGCTTTCCCTGTGAGACACAGATTCACATGACAGTTATGATGTGGGTGATGAGATTAGCCAACCTTACTACATGGAGATTTAGTATGATGACCCTGCAGGATGGTACTGGCCTCGATACCTCCCCTGAGTGGGGACTACTTTTCCCTCATTGTCCTGCCACTGAGGAAAGTGCTTCCTACATTATGGTCATGTGTAGTGTGGCTGAAGTCCTTGACCTACAGCTCCCCATCTTGTAGGGCAAGACCAATGTCCTTGTGGAGGTTCTTCAGCTGGGTCAGATATCTACTTATCCACGCTTAACGAGGTGCTTACAGACAACTTGAGGGGGCGTGGACCAAACCTTTCTCTGGTGCCAGTCAACCGCCAAATTCCACCTTGACTGGGGGACCCTTTCTTTTAATCTTCACACACTTCACCTGAAAGCTTGGTGGTGTAGGCGTCTGCAAGCAGAACTAATCCCAACACCTTTCTGACTGCTCCCTGTTATAGGGAGTCGAAACGGGTGGAAAAGTTTGGGAAGAGTGTCTCCATCAACCAGCTTGGTGTTTTAGGTCAGTGAATGCCAGCTGCCTGCTCGGGTGCCATTCTCATGCCCTTTGGGACTCAGTGGCTCAGGTCCTCCTGGGTGGCCCTGATAATCTACGATGCCCAGGCCGTTCAGAATGGTTGTGAAGCGGCTGAGTTGATGATTTATTGTGGCTGGACACTCCCGATTTGGCACCAGTGTTGCCGTTAGCTGACACTCCTGGCAGCGATCCACTGGTTTTTCAGGCGATATCCAGTCATCCACAATGGGCATGTCATTTGAAGGGACTCGCTTGTTTGGGGAGACAGCAGACTCTGCTCTGGAGCGGTATAAGGAGAGCAGGGTTAAGGCCCGTTCCCTGTTCTTATGTACATCGCCAGACGCATCAGCCCTACCATTCCTTTTGTGGCTTTTGGCAGAGGTACCCCCATAACGTCAGTCAATTCAAACCCAATATGGCACCCAGCAGTTTTGCGGTTGCAGTGCCCACCGCCCCTGCAGTCAAGAGAAACAAGCTGCCTGCTCCAATACCTTCTCTGTAGCCCCACCTACCAAACTCCTTTAGCATGCCCTTTGTGGAGCATGGACATCTGGTAGGAGGCAGGATCTGACAATTCTTGCCAGGTTGGCAGGCCATAACATCCAACATGTGGGCCCTGCAAATTGTTCGGAATAGCTGTGGTCTGCCCCTTTCTGCACCACTGCACCTTCCACCATCCTCCCCAACGACTGACCGAGGACCAACTTTCCATTTTGCCTCAGGAATTGCATTTTCTTTTATCTAAAGAGGCTATTGAGAGGGTGCCTGCTCCAGAAGTAGGATGTGGTTACTATTTTGTCTACTTTCTCGTATCTAAGAAGGCCGGAGACCTTCGGCTTATTGTATACCTGCACCCTCATTGCCTTCCTTCCAAAAGGAAAAATGTAAAATGCTCACACTGGCCCCAGGAGACTGGAAGGTGGTGTGAAACCTGCAGGACACCTATTTCCATACGCCTTTTCGACAGGCCCATTGGTGCTACATATGGTACAGGAGCATTTTCAGTTTGCTGTGCTCCCCTTTGGTCTCAGTAGTGCTCCTTTGGTGTCACGAAAGTGAATATGGTGGTGGCAGCACATCTTTGGATGTCCGGGATGTTAGTGTTTCCCCTACCTCAATGACTGGCTGTTGAAAGCAGGCTTGCCCCGGCCAGTTGTCCTCTACCTCAAGCCTATACCGCGCTTCGTGGCATCTTTGGGGTTCACTATCTCATGCCAAAAGCACACCAGACTCCTTCTCAGACTATCCACTTCAGCTGAGCCATTCTGGACACGCTTTGATTTCCTGTCTTTCCCCCAGGATTCCAGAGTATTGAGGGGATGATCTCTATCTTTGAGCATCTGTCCTGGATTTCAGTAAGATTGACTCTGAGGCTGCTGGGACAGATGACATCTTACATCCTGCTGGTTGAATATGACATGGCATAGCAGGCTCTACAGTGGGATCTTAACTTTTAGTGGGCCCAACATCAAGGGAACCCTTCTGACTAGGTTGAGATTTCAGAGGACACTGCAAAAATCTGCATTGGTATCTACTGGTCCACGATTGGGTCGTCAACAGACCTCACTTCTTTCTCCACCCAGAGCTCACAGTGATAACAGATGCATCGCTTCTGTGTTGGGATGGCAATCTGGAAAGTTTGGGGATCAGAGGCCTCTTGTGTCCATCAGAATCTGGTATCCATATCAACCTTCTGGATATGGTTGCCTTCCACTTGGCAATACCACTGCCATGTGATACTGCAACAAAAGGGCAGCGTGCGGTCACAGACTGTGCTAAGATGCCTTGCGTCTCTAGACTAACTAGATCACAAAGTGATTTTCCTGGTGATGAATGTGCAATGTCAGCACTTCTGCATGTAGGTGTTTCCAAGGCGTCTCTCGCTCGGAGACTCATCCTACCACAGTTGAAGATAGAGACTCTTGTATGCCTTCCCGCTAATACCTCTCCTGCCCAAAGTTCTCAAGAAGATTAGGAATGACTGGGTCCCAAGTCATTCTAGTGGGCCCAGACTGGGCCTGACGAGTATGGTATGCAGAATTCCTGAGCTTGTACATCTGTCCACCAATTAGGCGGCCCCATCTGTGAGGATTTGCTATTGAAGCAACAGTGCAAGGTTCAGCACCAGTTCCTTCTCAATCTCCTCCTTCATCCTTGGAGATTGAGCAGCAACAGCAGAACACCTTTAACCTTCCTCCTGGGGTGATTACCATCTTGGCAACCATGCATCCCCAAACAAAAACTGTATGCAGCTTTCGTTGGGACATAAATTGTGGCTTGGGGCGTTAATCAGTAGATAGACGCCCTCCCGCAAAGTTATTTGGTGTTTTGTTGTTTGTTAGCCTGGCAAGACTGGGCACAGATAAAGGATACCTTTTGGCTTTTTTGCTGTTGCCAGATAGCCCTCTTTAAGTCTCCAGTTGTTATGCACTTTGTGAAAGGTTTACATGTATTTCTTTCTTGTTTTTTGTAATGCCACAGTAGGACCTTAACTTGGTCCTCACGTTTCTAATGTTCACCTTAGGGAGCTTTGTTGCAGTACTTCTCCCCCCTACTTTTTGCCTGCTATTTGAGGCAACTTTGACTGAATTGCACTGCGACCCTGCCATCCAGGCCCCCAGAGTTGGTATTCTTTCTCCAAAAACTGTACTATTGTAAGTCTGGAAGTCCCTAGTAAATGGTACCTAGGTCCTGAAGTGCTAAAGAGGGTCCAAGTAGTGCCACCCTAAGGGACTCCTCACCAAGCACATGTCAGGCTGCCATTGCAGGCTGCGTGTCTTGGTGCAGACAAAAGTGAAAACACAGCATGGCACACAGCCTGTGTGACAAATCCCTTAACACTTCATGCAATATATGCAAGTCACCCATAGAGCAGGCATGATAGCCCTAAGGCAGAGTGCATTATATTACATGTGAAGGCATATCTTTGTCAATTTTCAGACATAGTAAGTGGCCATGGAAGCCATTTAAAATGCATGTGCTGAACGCTAGTCAGTATGAGTTCCCCAGCTACATGATGGCTTCACTGAAGATAGGGATGTTTGGTAGCAAACATCTTGTATTGGTGAACCCCCACTGATGCCAGTGTTGGATTCACCAATACATGCACTCAGAGGGCTTCTTAGAGGTGCCCCTTGAAAAACTACCTGCTTCTGGTGTGCTTACTGACTGGTTTCTTCCTTCCTCCCAGCTGAGATGCTGTTCTGATCCCCTAGGGTGAGAGCCCTCTGCTCTCTGGAGGCCCTGAACAAAAGCATGAGGGTGTAACATCTTTCTCACAGGATGACCTGATTAGCCTTCCTAAGGCGGCAAACCTCAAAGGGCTACCATCTTTGAAATGCAAATCTGGCTTCCCCTCACAGGTGAGGAAACCACCCCTCTTGTCCAGAGCCCACTTGGCACCTGGACAGGTGGGAAAATTAGCTAGTCAAGGTAGATGTGCCACCTTCAGGCTAGTGCCAACCCTAAGATAAGCTTAGCCTTGGTGGACACTTTTTTTCAGAGGTAGTAATCTCTGAGATGACCTACCTAGGAATCCTGGGACAGAGTTATTCCCATTTTCCACAGGAAGTGGTCATATAGGGGGACGAAGTGACCACAAGGGTCAGCAGCCCACACCCCTAAATTCAGTATTTCAAACATTTCGAAAAATTGAGTGAAATTTAATAAATAAAATGACACCCAACTAAAGATTTTTATTTTTTAAAGTTTATTTGGATAAAGAACATCTGTTTAACTTTCTTCAGAAGAGAGCACGTGTACCAGGACTTTTTTGTTTTTTCATCAATGCATTAATTATGAGTGAGATAGGTGTCTAGGGTGAATCAAAGTCTCTTGGCATACAGTGTAAGTCGTGGTTCAAAGCAGTGTGAAGGTTCATGTCACTGAGCTAGGTTTGTAGTGTTTCTTAGGAGCAGGATGTAGGGTAGTGTGGGAAAGAGCGTAAAAGTTTTTTTTTTTTTATATACATGATGTCACTGATTTACAGTTAGTCAAGTGCAAATTGCATTCTTCTACTATTCATGAGATTTGTTCAAATAGTTTATTACATACGTGACTTAGTTCAATGCATCTGCTGTGTGCAACAAGAATGCCTTTTTTTGTAGCATTGTAGAAGAATCTCATTTGTATTTGGCTAACTGTACATAGGTGACTTATGTGACCTAGCCTGAGCCTAGGGCCACACCCTGTCTTGCTGTGGTTCCTGGAGATGGAGCAACCCCTACCCAACTCAAAGAACCTATGAACCTCATATTTGGTTGGTCTGACCCCCTCTGAAGAGCCTTCAGGCCCCAAGAGTCTTGGTGGTGCCCCTACCGGACATCCGCTGGAATGTTCACCCTAGGTGCCAGTCGGGCCTTCTGAATCTGTTCTCGGAACAGGGCCAGCTCCAGTTGTGAATCCAAGAACTTTGCTGGTGTTTGGCCCTGTAGCACCATTCCCATAATCATTTCTGACTAAAACACCGAGCCAGACAGGTGTCGCTGGACATCAACATAGGCAATGACTGGACCACAGTGATTGTCTGGGTCATGACAGTCCCACCTTTCCTTGACATGCCCTGCAGGCATTTTGGCTTAGATCGACCTGAGGATCTTTACACCTACCCTGATCCCCATGAACCTTTGACTGAGTTGGATGGTGACAACTAGTATGAGGAGGTGACACTCCCCTGTACACTTTACTAAACAGTGGCCTGGTGTTGGCTATGGAGGAAGGGGCATCCTTTGCTAGGGTGGTGCATAGGACAGCTGAGGTCCTTGACCTCCAGCTTCCCATGGTGGATATCAAGAACAAGGTTTTGACAGAGGTGCTTTACCACACAGAAACTCGACTTCCATTCGGTGAAGCCCTGTGATGTTTTTGCTCTGGCTTGGGCCAAGGTCTGCAGAGGCACGACCTTCCACATGATGGTTGCACGATGTTTCTGCCCTGCTCATGAGGAACTAGCTTTCCTCACCCTGCACCCCACCCCTGATAACGTGGTGGTGTAGGCCTCAACTTCCAAAGTGAATTAGAGCGAGTTCTTTGCCCCTTCACCAGACCGGGAATCCAAGTGTCTGGAACCTTCGGAAGAAGATTTTCTCTTCCGCCAACCTGTGGTTGGTGAACACTGCATGCTTCTTGGCCCAATATAGCTACACTGTGTGGGACTCTCTTGTGCAAATGCTGCCAGTGGTCTTGAAGAAGGTTGAGCAGATAAGGACACAGCAAAGTTAGCCATCAGATGCAGGCTGGACACAGTTCATTTGTGGCACTCTGGGCTGTGCCTGGCTGAGGTCAGCTGGCTTTGTGGGGAATGTCCAAGCACTTCTTATGGACATGCTAGATGACACTCGACTGTAAAGTGACAAGGAGAGTAGGGTCACTACCTGGTTGTTGGTGCTTGCCAGCCATACTGTTTCTTTTGCTTATTCTGTAGCTACAATAGGGAGTACTTGGCTGTGTCCTTTCCAGCAGAGCCACCACAGCCTACAGACTTCCCAGTCTTTTTGTTGCTGTGAGTGTGGCTCCCACAAGTCCAGCGGGAACCAAAGCCAGAGCGTACGCCCAGTCTGCCACTCCTGTGCAGCAGGCAGCTCAAACCCTCTTTAGAATGCCCTCACAGTGAAATGACCACCTTCTTGGAAGCAGGGTCAGATGCATCCTGCCCCAATGGCAAGCCATCGTGTCAGACATGTGGGTGGTGCAAATTGTCCAGCGGAGTTACCCCTTTCCACTCCTTTTGACCGCACCACCCATGCCACTGTTCTCAGATCATCCGGTGAAAGATCACCTCTCTTTTTTTGTCACCAGGTAGTGCAGGCTCTTTTGACCAAAGAAGCCATTGAGAGAGTGCCAACAGAAGAAGTAAGCTGTGGTTGCTATTCCTGCTACATTTTGGTGCCAATGAAGGATGGAGTCTTTCTCTCGATCTGTGCCCTCTGTGTCTTCCTGAACAAGGGAAGATTCATGAGCCCAACACTTGCTCTCTGTCTGCATTAGGCCCTAGACACTTGATGGTAGCGTTGGACCTGCAGGATGCCCGTTTTCATATCTGTGTTCTGCAGGCCCATCATTGTTACCTGGTGTTGATGATCGGACAGGAGCATTTCCAGTTCACTGTACTTCCCTTTGGTCTTACCAGTGCCCCTCAGGTGTTCGTGAGTGTGATGTCAGTGGTTGCTACAGATCTGTGGGGGCGGAGGGCTGAAGCATCAGTCTTTCCCTACCTCAATGTCTGGCAGCTGAAGGTGGGCTCACCCACCTCAACACTACTGCCTTGTAGTATTGCAACAAGCAGAGTGGACTGGGTCATGGACCCTGTGCCTGGAGGGTCGGCGTCTCTGGACAAAGTTGGAATGTTAGGACATTTTCATGGTCATGCAGTACCTGTTGGGGTCTCTAAACACCAGGGTGGACTAACACGGCTGTCCCTGCCTCACAGATTACGAATGGCGTCTGCATCTGGCGGTGGCTTAAAGTCTCTCGATCCTCCTCCTGAAGTCTTTGAGGTCATCTTGGCAGCCATGCATTCATAAAAAAAAGCCAACTAGCAGAGCCACTTTCTAACACCCTGCCGAAGGTGGTGTTTGTTTTGTCAGTAGCCTGGCAAGGCCTTGCTCGGGGCACAGTCGAGGAGAATTTTTCATGCCATCCCAGCTTTTTTGTGGTTGCTGGTTCAGCCCTTCTGTTTGTCACTCATTGTGACCAGTTTTCTGAAAGTTCTTCAGCAAGTCCTCCCAAACATCACACACTGCATATTTCTTTACTCTGCCTCACCCCTCCAAGGAGAAAGGATGAACACCTGATGAACGATGAACTCTTTGTAGGGTTTACTGGAACGAAGCAGTGGAGAAATGGGCCATCTCCACTGCATAAAGATCTGCTATGCATTAGCCAAGAAGCATTTCCTTGAGGGCTCATTCCACCAGATCCAAAGCTGCTTCTACTTCATTAGCTTGTAGAGTTTCTAGCCTCGTCATCCGTGAGGCTGGTACATGATCATCCTTGCACACGTTTACCAAACACTGCTGCCATGACAATCAAGTCCATCGTGATTGGCACTTTGCCTATTCAGTCCCCCAGGACTATGGTCCGAGCTGGTTTGCTGGCCCTCCTCTAGGGAGGTATTGTTTTGATATCTATTCTAAGGTAAGGATTCTGCGGCTAGAAGTCTCTTTCAGATGAACAAGTTACTTATCTTCGGTCCCGCCTTATCTGCTAGAGAATCTATCTGTCTATCTGCAGATTCCTTACCAATCCTCCCATTGTCTCCATTCTGTAAATTGGACTTTTCCACCTAAGGTCCTTGTAGGAGTTAGAATCATCACATTGGTTGAAATCCTTCTGTTAAGGCTTCTGGTGCGCAGATAGTCACAAATTGAAGTCCGCATGCTGGTGTGTCTCCTATATAGGTACCACGCAAGTCCTATCTGGAGCTGCTGATGAGTAGCAGTCAGATGCCACCGACTGGCTTGCAGGGGTACTACTCAAGACCTTTATGATCCATTCTGATGCTTGGGAATTATTCTAATATAAGGAGGAATCTACGTCTAGATACGTCTCTACCAGATATGGCATTGCAGAAGTTAAGCAACTTGTTCGTTTGGTAGTTTGTGGTAGTTAGTAGAATATGTGCATGTGGTTGGATATGTGTGTTGTGAGGATTCTGTGCAAGCATTTGGGTCGTCTAGGTTTCGGTGATGTTGTGGAGTTGGACGTTTGTGGTGCCGGGTCAGGTTTCAGTGGAACAGGGGTTCTGGCCCAAATAGGTATTGCCATTGTTTGTGTCTGCTCTTTGCAGGGGATGCCATGAGAAATTGATTGAAGAAGGGGGAAGTTACAAAAAGATGTCGCTCCCTAGAAATTGGATGCTGGGAAATGCAGTGATGTCACTTCCTGTGGAAATTGTAAATGAAGTCCCTTGTCTTGCTACTTATTTTGATCATGATTTTAGCCACAAAGTAGTGATGTTACGTTCTTCACAAATGAATACTGGAAAATGCAATTATGTCACTTCCTGTGGAGATGGATGATGGAGAATCCTTTTCGTATTGAGGGATGTTGCATGTAATCCTGTGTTCTCCAAAAATTGCTGTAATTGTTTTTTTTTTCCCCCAGAAATTGATTGGCGACCCTAGGTGAGGGACAGGTTTAACCACTAAAAGCAGTTGAAATAAGAAGGTTTTTTTTGTTGTTTTTTTTAAATGAAATTCAAGGACTTTAGGCATAGGTTGAAATACTCTGCAATCCTGAACAATTATCAACATTTAAATATTTTGGAATGCCAAACTGTTTAACCTGTGGTGAGGGGACAATGTGTACAGTACACATTGATGTTCTCACCTAGGGCTAACTTAGTGTTTGTGTTAGTCTTTGCTGATGTATACCTTGCACTTGTTCACTTTCTAAATTCACACTGTTTATATTTTGTGTTTTTCAGGTAAATGGGAAAGAATCAGATGATGAAAATCTCAACAAATCTGAAATAAGTCAGGTCTTTGAGGTAGCACTTAAAAGGAATTTGCCAGTGAATTTTGAGGTATATCCTGATCTACTTTCCTGTGCAAATATGTCATATACTTTCTATATTTTCGTTGCTGCTGCACTTGAACAACTTGGTGGACATGTATGATTTATGCTTGTGTTGCTTCATATATTCAGTGGATGGTCCGTGTAATAAATCTTATTGTTATCAGTGTATTGCTGAAGGCATTATATATCCTCAAATTGCTTAGTGGATCACCCTTATCTTACTTTTGGACTGTGTATTAAATTTACTTTTATGGCTCTTTAAATACCATATTTGCAAGTAGTTTATCGGGAATGACAAGATTTGGGGCACCATTCATATTGTTATCCTGAAGCACTAGGGACCTTGCCTCCATTTGCACTTTATCATGCTATCATTACAACGCTTCAAACAGCCATGTATTTTGGGCAATTTTTAAAACAAATGAACATTTTTGTGAGATGAAAATCTTTAGTCAGAGCCTCAAAGCAGCAATTATTCTCCTTCAGTCTTCCTCCCCAAGCTGATGTGTTTATGGCAGCCAGGTGCCATTTATGAAATCAGGGTACGTTGGGTGCTTGGACAAGTTTGTGTCTGTGGTGCGGCATCTGTCAGATTGACCTTCTACAAGCTAAGCTGCGTGAAGTGTTGTTTATTTTGTCATTGGTGCAGCAAGGATTTGCGTTGGGCACTGTTAAAAACTATTGTTGGCTCTTTTGGCCTTTTTGCGGTTGCTGTATCAGCATTCGTGGTTTAAATCACCTTTTGTGATGAGGTTTCATAAAGGTTTACAGCATATGTTTCCACTAAAGCCTTTTGTGATACCACAATGGGACATGAATTTGGTTCTCAGTCTTGTAATGTATGTCATTTGAGCCATTGTAGACTTGCCCACTATGATTCTTGACCCTGAAAACTGTTTTTCAGGTTTGCGATCACATCATTTTGTCTTGGTTGTTACCTGGAGGCACTTTTGGTCCAGCCGCCCTACATGACATTCTTTCCAGACAAATTGGTGTTGAGAACTCAAGCTGCATCATTCCCAAAGGAAGTCGCACCTCTTCAAGTGATGCAGGCTATCACTCTTTACACTTTCTTTGCAAGTTGTAAGAGCATCTCCATTGTATGGACCCTGAGAGAGCCCTTAGTTTCTACATTGATTGTACTGAAGACCATTGGATGGACGATCAGCTCTTTGTAGAGTTCTTGGAAACAAAGAAGGGCAAAGCACAGAAGAAAAGAACCATCTCTAGGTGGATAGTACTTTGCATAAAAATCTTCTACATGCTATCTAAGAAGCAGCTGCTTGAAGGATTATGGGATATTCTCACTCCAGCTAAGGGTGTTACTACTACGCTGGCACATAAAGTGTCTGTCCTTGGGTATATTTTGAGCTGCTATGTGGGCATCAGTTCCTCGTTCATAAAACACTAATTCCTTCACAGTTCCTTCAAGTCAGGCATTTTACCATTTTGATCCTGCAGGACTTTTTTTTTTCAGTTAGTCAGACCCACCACCTGTGGTGGTACTGCTTTAGTATCTGTATATAAGGTGAGTAATCTGCGGTTACAAGTATCCATTTACCTTGGGTAACAATCGTTGTGGTGCGTACTCTAATTGCAGATTCCTCACTGACCCTTCGTCAGCTTCTGAAAAGGTCCCAAAATAAAGATCAGTACACTCAATTTGCCTATGGCATCTGCCTCTGAGGGAGGGTACAGCCTGTTAAAAGTAACTGATTTATGTGCGACTGGGTAGCACTTACAAGTGGCCCTGCTCATCACATCCAGAGCACAAAAACATCAGTGTGGTATCACGCAACACAACGCAACACAACGGAGCAGCATGCAGCAGGACTGCTTTTGGTTTTCCACATCCCCTCTGATACCTGGGGGAATTTCGACAAAGTGAGGAATGTGTGGTTAGATAGAGTATCCACTAGAAAGAGTGCTACTGAAGGTAAGTAATCTGTTCTTTTGTGATCTTGCGAAGAGGGGCTTCAAGAAAATCAAATTGAACTATATTTTACCAGGTGTTTGAAATAATGAAGTAGTTTGGAAAAGCTATCCTATAAGTATGTATAGTATAAACAGTAATTAAACAAGCATTTGCAATGCAACGGGTCTCAAATTACATCAAGTTAGAGCTATTAGCTTTGTCCTAACTGGACTTTTCTTGACACATTAAATGAGTAAAAAAAAAAAGAACGATTGCGTTGTGTAGAACAATGCGAAATAAAGAGAAAAAGTAGTCCAGAAACCATACAGAAAATATGGAGCCTCGTATGTTTCCAGTAATTTACCGGTGCTCTTGAGGAGGACTAAACACCGGAAAAGGCATAACGTTTCCATGCTTTTCTCGAATGAAAACAAGCGTATTTTAAAAGGCAAGACCAGGAGCCAATGAAAGTGACTGACGTAATCTGGGTTTGGTTAAAATCCCCCTAAAGTTAGATTAGAAGAGGGACAGGGTGCTTTGCGCTCGTCCCTAAGAATGTAACATGTTAAAAAGTGGCCACACCACAAAGATTGCCTTTGCTGAAATTCAGATTTTAAATTCAGATCATTTTTTATTTTTTTTCATTGTTGGCAAAGATAAATTCTGTTTTGTGGTCTTTCTTCACCACTAATGTAACAACTTGTTTTACTGTTTTAAAAGTGTTATCACACGCTTTTTTACTATGTAATAAATTGAACAATCTGCATCAGTATGATTCCTGACGTGCTCTTTGGCACCAAAACAGCATCATATATCTGTTTCCTTTAATGTGGTTAGATCATAATGGCTAGCAGTGATCAGCAACTTAGCGTGCCCCAACACTCTTTCTGCATCAAGTCAATTGCTACCTGCAGTTGTCTAGTGTTTAACATAATACAAAACAATATATTTTTCTTGAGTAACTTGAAATCTAGATGTTCGGTGGCTGTAGATACACATGCTCTGCATGCTCCTGCCATCTAGTGTTGGGTTTGGTGTGTTGCAAGTTTTATTTTTTTCTCAAAGAAGCATTTTCGAGTCGCGTTATCGTCTGACTCCTCCTTCTAGTGATACTGCGCATAATTAACGACTCCTTTGTTAGATTTTTTTTTTTCTCTCTGCCATTGGGTTCGGATGTGTGTCTCTTCACTCTGTTTTCCCTTCGCTCCGGTTTCAACTGCACTTTTCTACTATTGCACTCTTCTCACTCCATTGGGTTGAAAATCGACCGAACGCCCTTTGTTTCGTCTTCAGAATTGAGGCATGAGTCTTGAACGCAGTAATGTTATCCAACGCGAGAAACATACACTGCATAGGGTCACTTGCAAACAACTTACAGGACTGTTCTTTCAGACTTAGGGTAAGTAGGAGCCAAGGTCCAAGAAAACACCAACAGTTCATGTTTACCTGTGCTAGTGTGTTCAGGTGGATAGGTGCTTTCAGCTGTGGTAGCTTTGAACGTTACACGCTAACGTCAATAGGGAAAAGTCCCAGTAAGATAAAGATTGCAAGTGGGAACTGGGGGACCAATCCGACAAAACCCAAAGGGTGGCTCTGCCCTTGAGGTTCTCAGGATCACAGAGACACCGTTGCTTTCAATGGACTCGGGCTGGGGGCCTCAGGTGCATAGGTGTTTTGTCTGGTGGGTTGGCGAGTTTTCAGCCATCATAATTCTTGGTGCACATGCAGGAGAGGAAAAAGAAACACAGCAAGACGAGTTCTGATGTAGAGTGGGGCTCTCTCAAAGCCGCTCTATGTGCAGGTATGTTTTAGTGGTGTTCAGGCTGACCACAAACAAGCCTTTGTACTTGCAGCTGGCTGGGATACTGTCTGTTTTGGTACAAGGAGGCTCTGGGCACGCTCAGCGTCTCGAAGACTGGATAGGTCGACAGGGCTGACCTCCTGGATGCCTGTTGGAGTAGGGAAGTGGCTCCTCCACTCCAAGAAAGATGCTGGCTGGCTGGCAAAGTGCTAGCAGGCCTCCAAGGCTTTGGAAGGATGCACAGCTGCAGAATGAGTCAGGTCTTCATAAATGTCAGGACAGGAGCTGGGAGGTTTTGACACCAAAGTCAACAGCTAGTCCACAGTTCTTGTGCTGGGTGGCTCTCCTTTGTCCTTCTTTTTGTAGTCAGACAAACCTAAGTTCCTGGTGTCAGGGGACACCTAAATACTGAATTTAGGGGCATTAAGGGGAGTGTAGGTTACTAGCCAATGGGCTACTTACCCCTCGGGTGACTACACTTCCTGTGGCGAGTGGGCATATTCCTTTCCGAAAGTTCCCAGTTCCACCAAAAACAACATGGTGGAATCCCTCTTTCGTGAGGCACATCAGGTAGCTCACCTTAGGTGTGTGACTAGCTAGCTTTGTGGTGCAACACACTTGTTGCAAAGCTACTTTCCCGTCTGTTTTGGTGGCAAATGGGCCTTTGTGCAGGGGGTGATATTCTCTAGGTCTGGAGAAAGCCGGGGTCACCTATCAAAGGTGGCTGTGGCTTTGAAGCCTCAAGCCATGTATACAGATTTACTAGCCATCCTGCAGGAGTAGGTGGTATCACTTTCTCAGGAGCAGGCATTGTTTTACCGACCTCGGAGGGCTCTGGCTCTCACCTACAGGGGGTCAGAAACTCATCTGTGGTGGTAGGCTGATAGGAACCAGCCAGCACATTAAAAGACTTTTAGGTTTTAGGGGGGCACCTCTGTCGCCCTCTGGGTGTATGTAATAATTAATACAATATTGGCATCAGTATGGATTCATTAAGACGAGGCATTTGAAACCAAACCCCATAGGTTTCAGTAAATCCATCATGTAACTAGAGAACTTGTAATGACCAGTACATTTACTTAAGATGGCTTCCCTGTTCACTTGTACTATTTAGTAATTGAACTAGACAGCACAGTGGAATATCTGCACATGCAGATATGTCCTGACTTGTAACAAAAAACACACCTTGCCTTAGGGCTAGAAGTCCTGCTGTAGGGGTGACCTATATAGATTATATGCAGTGACTTGGGCACGGCACTCAGTGAGTGTACCATATTGTGTTTTCACACATGGTTTGCACCATGTCACGCTGCTTGCGATGGCAGTCTGCATGCAGTTTGTATGGGGGTCCTTATGGTGGCATAATACATGCTGCAGTCCTTAGGGACCCTCTTTAGTACCTAGGTACCAGAGGTACCATTTGTTAGTGGATTACAGGGGTGCTAAAGTGTGTGCCAACTGTAACAAAACTAGATATCGTCCAAAATTTGTCAATATTGTCTATCTTGCTTCTCTGAAAGAATTGCTGTGTGTATTCTGATCATTTAATATCAATTGAAAGCTAAAATAGTGAATAAGATCCACTATAGGGGAAACAGATAGAACAATGTGGGGCTAAGTGATGAGCCATGGGGGTACCTTGCAATCATTGCATGAGAAGCAGTGCAGATGTGGAAAATGGACAAATAAAGGTCGGAGAAATAAACCACACAAGGGCCAGACCATGAATCCAAAGAGTATTCATGTTGATTAAAAATCGTATGAAACTGAATCAAATGCTGCACTTAAAAAATGTGCTGCTTTTCCACCTTTGATCTAGAGTCTCACATAAAGATAAAAATAAAAGTGCCAGTTCTACATTATGAAAAGCTCTGTATCCAAATGTAGATGAGTCTAACCGATCTGAAGAGTTAATAGAATAAGAAATTTGTTATACTTTTAGAAGAGAGTGGCTTATAAGAAACATGCCGAAAATTGCATAGAACCAGTGGGATGTGCTGATGTTTTGTGCGTAAAGGAATTAGCAGTGCAGGTTTCCAGCTAGAAGGAATCAAGACTGTGCTCTGAGACAAAATGCAGATGCATGTTTGAGTAAGTGCATATTAACTACACAATAGACGTAGAATGTTTTGGGGGTATGGATCTAGATGTGAAACAGAATTTGTTTGACAAAGGGGTTGTCCTGTCATGTAAATAGATAGAGGACTACTCATCACAGATAAAGAAGCACGTTCTTCTGGAAAAAAAAGTAAAATGAGAAGTAAGTTATCATAAAAGAAATGAGAAAGTTAATCACAGAGATTGAGATGCTGTATGAGTAAGCAGTAAATCAGGAGTGCAGATGTTCGCCTGGGCAAACTTCTGGAGTTTAACTCCACGGAATTCTGTGGAGTTACAAACAAACTCTACGAGATTCCCCAGAATTTTGCGAATGGGTGGAAATAGACACATTGCGCTGCGCGTGCTATGATTGTGCACCGGAAGCTCATTCTGTGATGAAAAATCGGCGCAACCAACACCACTTGGTGTGCTACTGAGCGCAGCTTCTCAGGGTGATTTTGCTGCCGATTGAGTATATGTTCTTATTGAGCAGCAGCTTTCTTACCACACATGGCCGTGACCTCCCGCAACTGCCCACATTGGCAAAATGGCGCCGGGTGCCCTCCTAGCAACTGAAAACAACGCTACGGGCCTCTAAATCTCGCTCACCAATTTACCGTCTGAGAGGAAATCTTTTCCAAGTGGTGGTTGGCTGAATTTGGCCGGAACAAGCGCAATGCGGAGTGGCCGAAACTTCACCAGCGCAGCTGAAAATATTGCCCGCCGCTAATAAGATGCACATGATTGAAAAAATGTGGTTCAATAATTCTTGCCTGAAGTAATCCGTTCAGTCAAGAACGAGATACAAGACGTTGTAGCCTACTTTATTTTTTATTTTTAATACAGTGCTTAAGCTAGATTTATATGTACGTTTTTCCACTGGAGTAGAAGTGTGACACCAGGCTCTTTCCAGGTCAAAAACTGGTACAGACAGTATCCTCCATCGAGAGTTTTGTCCCTTGTACCATGAATTCTGATAGTTACTTCTAACCATAGACTCCTCACATGTAGAATATTCCTAGTTGCCAGACTGTATCCAGATAATTATTCAGCAGTGCTCCCCCTCGCCAGCAGGTGGCAATGCATGGCTCTACTGTTACTCTTTACAGCCCCAGAAGTGACAACAGAGCTGATCTGCATATAAGTGCGACCCTTCTATAGCTGGTGCTTTTTGGTCTACCTAGAGATTCCATTTTTTTTATTTATTTTTTTACAGTGTTCAAGGGAAAAATATCCTTGCTGAAAACAGGATTCAAGCTGTGCCAGGACTGCATGGAACTGATGTCTTTCAGACTTCCACAAGGTCTGTCCCTGGTGCTTGAGTTCTCTGCATAACTCTAAATAATCCAACAATTGTGCCTTCGTGCACACAAAGGTTTTTCAAGACTGATAGATGCAACTCTACATTACCGAGCTCAGAAAAGAGGTGATTATCAAAGCACAGGTTGCGGTCACACTCCAGTTCCCACTACTGCTCTTGAGGAAGTTTCTGCGAAAAGTCCACTTCCCGTTTGAAGTCCACACTGTCCCCCACTACCACCACTCGAAGTCTGGCAAGGTGGCACAAGGGAGAGATTATAAAGATTGCACTCTTTCACAGTCCAATGATTCCAAACTGGTTCCACAGCTGGTCTCCGGGGTGCCCTGAACTCCCTGAGTGATTGTTAACCCCATAACAGATAAAGGCCCTTAATGAGGCCCTGTGCAATTTTTTGGTGTGTTTGCGGTTCCCTCTGATGTGCCTTTGGACTCAGAAGAGTGCCACAGTCTCCATTCGGAATACTGCTAGTGGGTCCGTCCCTATGCCTATTTGCCCCCCTACTACCCACTCCGGGGCCTGTACAGATTCTGGTACTTTTGGTCTGCAGCTTTCTCGCGATCTGAGATGCAGAACTTCTTTCTCAGTTTTCCAAACGCTGTAAGTTTTTAAAAACTTGTTTCAAAACACATTTTTTGAGCCCAGAGGTTCTCCAAGTGCAACTAAAAGTCACACATGTTGTGGTATTATTCAAGTTTTGCATGTTTAAGAATTTTACTGATAACTGGACCCTCGGTTCGAGGGCATATGGATCCAACCATCTTTATTTTGTAGGAACCTCGGATCCTTATTGACCATTAGTTTCTGAGAATGTTTTACTCCACATTCAAATAGTTCTTGATTTTTTTTTTTTTTGCAGCCCTTTGCGTTGGAGAGCTCTGTGGCAAAGGAGTCTGCTTACTGTTTTTAGCTGTGCCGTTCTTCTGTGGGTTTCCAAAACACTTTGCTCCTTTGCAGTGGCTTCTGGAGACTACAAAAAAGAGGAACTCCAGAGAAAGGTGGAGGGAGGAGAAAGAAAAAGTGGAAGATTTTCAGACCGAGGGCTCAAGATTATCACCAGAATCTATCCTCTGGATATTTTTCACACATTCCACATGCTGGAAAAAAAAGAATCCTCCAAGTGCCCGATTTCCACATTTTGCAACAAGAACCTGAGCAAAGGTAGCTGAGGTAAACACACCTTTGGAACAGCTATAATGTACAAACACCTGTAATGCTGCTCATCTACAGCAGTACAATGTTGAAATGGAAGACAAGTACATCTTCAGTGATGCAGCACATCACCTGTCGTGGAGGGGGGGGGTGTTGCCTGAAGGTTCCTTACAGGAGAAGCAAGAACAACATATTGATCCTTCCTTTGCAGCTGGGGCTTGCATTGCTTGGTGTGCCCTACTGTTACTTCTTGAGGTGAGCAAAATGGAAGTGTGTGCTGATCCACCAAAAGATGTGTAAAAGTGTTTTTTATCCCAATTCTTTTCCCATTATTCAAGTTGTATTTTTGTATTGCTTTTCACAAAAAAAGTAAAAACTCAGAACAAACTCTAATAGTTTAACTCCTTTGATGCACATGAGGGAGCAGTTCCGTCATGCGCACCTGTGGTTGTGTGCTAAGGACATAACAGTTATATCCTTTGCACACGGCCATCAAATCCCTCTGCTGTTTATGGCAGTGGGATTTGAGTTTTCTGAAAACAGCATGGTGTGCTGACGAAATTTCAGTGAAAAGGAAAGTGAAATGAGCCGGTTGGCTCACTTCACTATCTCAGCCCTCACATGCAGCGAGGCAGGTGGGAGAGGTATCATTGGAAAGGGGAGTATCTCCCCTTTCCAATGGTACCCTTCCCTCGTGGATCCCTACTTGGGTATTGCCACAGGAGGGTGATCCCCAAGCCAGGATCCACCAACTAGACACCAGGAGGGGGGGAGCGTCTGCTTGGGAAAGAGCTTTTGCTCCCCCTTAATTTAATAGCCATAATCAGTCTTTCTGGCAATAGCCCCCCTGGGGTTGGGGGCAAGAAGCCCACTAGGCACCAGGGATCAATAGATGGTACATGCAGTTTGAACAATTAATGCTTGCTTTGAAAAAATCTGTAGTATTTCACTAAAGTTAGTGCAGACAGTACTGTTCATCTCTAGACACATGTTTCTGGGTTAATGCCCTTCATCAGTAGAGACCAAAGAACAACAAAAATATCTGAGGTTGCTGGAAATGCCGCCGATATCGTCTCAGGTTTAGTACCACTCCCCGGCTCACAGGTGTCTCCAGAGCTAGTCCACTCAATGGCTTGAGGGAGCCTTTTAAACATGAAGTCCAATTTCAAGCACACTGCCTAACATTCCAGTCGAGTTCGCCCCTTGCATTCTGGTACATGCAGTTTGAACAATTAATGTTTGCTTGAAAAAATCTGTAGTATTTCACAAAAGTTAGTGCAGACAGTACTGTTCATCTCTAGACACGTGTTTCCTGGGTTAGTGCCCTTCACCAGTAGAGACGTGTTTCCATTCCGATTCTGCCCTCAGTGCCACGCGAAGTACCTCTATACAGATCAACACTTGGTTTGTAATTTGTGCCTTTCTCCAGACCAACCGGAGGAAGATTGTGAGGCCTGTCGATCATTTCGATCAAAGAAGACCCTCGGAGATTGCAGAGCCCGTAGACTTGAAATGGTGTTGAAAAGAAAAAAACATCTTGACGTCGTGGAGGAAGAGCAGGCGCAGACAGCAGTCTCCATCCAAGACACAGACTCCGAACAGGAATCGGAAGACGACAGACCTATCACAGCTGGCCAGCATGTGAGTACGTCTGCCCACAAACCCTGGCACAAAAAACATTCCAAGGCCTTGCATACACCGCCGAAAAAGGCCACTCCTCCATCCACTTCGGAGTCGAGCATATCTGTTAAAAGCACTGTTTCAGACTCCAGTAAAAGACCCCATTCCTCAGAGTTGAAAATTCGGCAATCAGCTTTGGACCAGAGACCCGACTACTTTATCGGGACCGAAAAAACTACACACCTCTGAGCCGAAAAAATCCTCATATACAGAGGAACAAGGACTTTCTAAAAAATTAAGACAGATTACAAGGCCAATCATGGAATCTCATAAGACTTCTGAGGAAGAGCCTGAGATTGAACCAATATTACATGTTATGTGTGAGAGACAGTCCAGAATCCATATTCATAAGGAGACAGGAAGAATCATCACTGCACCTCCTTTAAAAACCAAAAGAAAGCTGTCTTTCCAAGAGTAGCTAGACTCTGTACAACCACCAGGGAAGGTGCAAAAACAAAAGAAGCCATTACCCCTCCATACGTCGTCTCCTCTATCTCCACAGCTGTCTTTCTCACCTCAGAATAGCCCACCACCTCTCCCTTCTCCAACACATTCTTTATACTCACATGGAGATACAGAAGACCTATGGGACCTCAATGACCCTGATCCCATCCAGGGCAATGATCCAGACATTTATCCATCAAAACCTTCTCCTCCAGAAGACACCACTGCATACACCCAAGTAATATCTAGGCCAGCAGCCTTTCATGGGTTAACAATGCATTCTGAGCCATTAGAAGAATACTTTTTATTTAATACACTGTCTTCTACTCATTCCCGGTACCAGTGTCTTCCAATGTTACCAGGAATGGTTAAACATGCAGCCCACATTTTTAAAGAACCTGTAAAGGCTAGGATTATCACCCCTAGAATTGATAAAAAGTGTAAGCCTGCCCCTACTGACCCAGATTACATCACTCATCAAGTCCGTCCAGACTCCGTAGTAGTCAGTGCAGCAAGAAAAAGGGCAAACAGCCAGTCATCAGGAGACTCACCGCCTCCTGATCAGGAGAGTAGAAAATTTGATGCAGCTTAGAAAAGGGTTGCTACACAAGCAGCAAATCAGTGGAGAATTACAAATTCTCAGGCACTTCTAGCCAGGTATGACAGGGCCCATTGGGACGAAATGCAACATCTCCCAAAGGAGCATCAAAAAAGAGCACAACAAGTGGTAGAAGAGGGACAAGCTATTAGCAATAATCAAATAAGATCCGCCGTCGATGCTGCTGGTACAGCTGCAAGGAGTGTAAATACTGCCATCACAATTAGAAGACATGCATGGCTGCGCTCCTCTGGTTTTAAACCAGAAATTCAACAGGCAGTACTTAATATGCTTTTGACAAAAAGCACCTCTTTGGCCCAGAAGTAGACACCACTATTGCGAAAGCAATGGGCGCTTTATACACCACCCCATATAGAGGCTCCTTTTGGAGACCACAGTTCAGAGGAGGCTTCAAGCCACAATCCTCAGGCGCGTCCACCTCCCAAACAAAGCAGGGACAACAAACCCAATATCAACGAGGTGGGTTTAGAGGATCCTATAGAGGGCAAAATTTCAGGAATAGAGGTAAATTCTCTAAACAGACAACAACACAACCTAAACAGTGACTTCCTTCCCTCCCTTCTACTCCACACATGTCCTGTGGGGGTGAGAGTGGGGGGGGGGGGGGACTACTGCAATTCCACCCTCATTGGCAAAATATCACCACAGACAATTGGGTATTATCATGAAGATTCTGGGAATTATGGCATCTTGCATAGCGATAGTCCCACATGCAAGACTAAACATGAGGCCATTACAACAGTGCCTTTCACAACAATGGTCACAAGCACACGGTCAATTTCAAGATCTAGTGTTGATGGACCGCCAAACACATATGTCCCTTCAGTGGTGGAATCGCAGCAATCTAATGAAGGGGCGGTCATTTCAAGCCCCTGTGCCTCAGACCATAATCGCAACAGATGAATCAGTGATCGATTGGGGAGCTCACCTAAACAATCAGACCATTCAAGGGCAATGCGATGTCAAACAGAAACAGCTACACATAAACCACTTAGAATTATTAGCTGTGTTTCTTGCCCTAAAAGCGTTTCAACCTCTTCTCAAACAAAAGAATGTTCTAATAAAAACAGACAACATGACAACCATGTATTACCTCAACAACCAGGGCGGGCACATTCATCTCAGCTGTCCCTTCTAGCCCAAACAATTTGGAAATGGGCAATTCACAATCATATTTATTTACTAGCACAATATATTCCAGGGATAGACAATCAGCTGGCAGATCTCCTAAGCAGAAATCACCAACAAACACACGAATGGGAGATTCACTCCCAAGTCCTTCAAAAGTACTTTCAAAGGTGGGGAACACCAGACTTAGATCTATTCGCAACAAGCGAAAATGCACAATGCCAAAACTTTGCATCCAGACACCTACATCCCCTATCCAAGGTCAATGCTCTATGGATCAATTGGTCAGGGATATTTGCTTATGATTTCCCCCTGTCCCACTCCTTCCGTTTCTAGTCAGCAAACTTCGTCAAACGTCACTCACCATGATACTCATAGCACCAGCATGGGCATGCCAGAATTGGTACACAACACTCCTAGATCTATTTGTAGTACCTCATTCCAAACTTCCAAACAGACCAGATTTGTTAATACAAAACAAAGGTCAAGTCAGGCATCCAAACCCCAATGCTCTCAATCTAGCGATTTGGCTCATGAAGTCATAGAATTTGGTTACCTAAAACTTCCACCAGAATGTATGGAAGTATTTAAACAAGCACGTAAACCTACTGCTAGACAATGCTACGCAAACAAGTGGAAAAGATTTGCGTACTACTGTCAATCTAAAAACACTGATCCACTTACAGCATCTATACAAGATATTGTATGCTATTTACATGATTTACAAAAATCTAATTTGGCTTTCTCATCTATCAAGATACACCTTACTGCAATATCTGCATACTTACAGACTATTCAACATACTTCTTTATTCAGAGTTTCTGTTATTAAAGCCTTCATGGAAGGATCAAAATGCATTATTCCACCTAGAACACCACCTATTCCATTCTGGAATTTAAATATCGTACTACCGAGACTCATGGGACCACCTTTTTAACCCATGCACTCTAGTCAAATTCAATTTCTAACATGGAAGGTTCCTTGTAGCTATTACTTCTTTAAGAAGAGTTAGTGAAATACAACCTTTCACTCTTGAAGAACCTTTTTTTCCAAGTGCACAAACATAAAGTTGTACTTAGAACAAATCCAAAATTTCTACCAAAAGTAGTATCTCCGTTTCACATCAACCAAACAGTAGAATTGCTAGTCTTCTTTTCACAGCCAGGCTCTGTGGCAGAAAGAGCTCTTCATACCCTAGATCTCAAAAGACCTCTTATAAACTATATAGACAGAACTAAAGATTTTAGGAAAACAAAGCAACTTTTTGTTGCTTCCCAACAACCACATACGGGCAATCTTATATCAAAACAAGGTTTAGCAAGCTGGATTGTTAGATGCATACAAACATGCTATATCAAAGCAAAAAGACAACTTTTGATCACTCCTAGAGCACATTCTACAAGAAAGAAAGGTGCGTCAGTGGCATTTTTAGGAAACCTACCAATGGTTTATATATGTAAAGCAGCCACATGGTCAACTCCCCACACATTTACAAAACACTACTTGTAGGAAGTTGGCTCTGTATGTGCTATTTCAAAGTAAGGAATAGCATGCACAGAGTCCAAGGGTTCCCCTTAGAGGTAAAATAGTGGTAAAAAATAGATAATACTAATGCTCTATTTTGTGGTAGTGTGGTCGAGCAGTAGGCTTATCCAAGGAGTAGTGTTAAGCATTTGTTGTACATACACATAGACAATAAATGAGGTACACACACTCAGAGACAAATCCAGCCAATAGGTTTTTATATAGAAAAATATCTTTTCTTAGTTTATTTTAAGAACCACAGGTTCAAATTCTACATGTAATAGCTCATTCGAAAGGTATTGCAGGTAAGTACTTTAGGAACTTCAAATCATCAAAATTGCATGTATACTTTTCAAGTTATTCACAAATAGCTGTTTTAAAAGTGGACACTTAGTGCAATTTTCACAGTTCCTAGGGGAGGTAAGTATTTGTTAGTTTTACCAGGTAAGTAAGACACTTACAGGGTTCAGTTCTTGGTCCAAGGTAGCCCACCGTTGGGGGTTCAGAGCAACCCCAAAGTCACCACACCAGCAGCTCAGGGCCGGTCAGGTGCAGAGTTCAAGGTGGTGCCCAAAACACATAGGCTAGAATGGAGAGAAGGGGGTGCCCCGGTTCCGGTCTGCTTGCAGGTGAGTACCCGCGTCTTCGGAGGGCAGACCAGGGGGGTTTTGTAGGGCACCGGGGGGGACACAAGTCCACACAGAAATTTCACCCTCAGCAGCGCGGGGGCGGCCGGGTGCAGTGTAGAAACAAGCGTCGGGTTTGTAATGGAAGTCAATGGGAGATCTAGGGATCTCTTCAGCGCTGCAGGCAGGCAAGGGGGGGGTTCCTCGGGGAAACCTCCACTTGGGCAAGGGAGAGGGACTCCTGGGGGTCACTCCTCCAGTGAAAGTCCGGTCCTTCAGGTCCTGGGGGCTGCGGGTGCAGGGTCTCTCCCAGGTGTCGGGACTTTGGATTCAAAGAGTCGCGGTCAGGGGAAGCCTCGGGATTCCCTCTGCAGGCGGCGCTGTGGGGGCTCAGGGGGGACAGGTTTTTGTACTCACAGTCTTAGAGTAGTCCTGGGGTCCCTCCTGAGGTGTTGGATCGCCACCAACCGAGTCGGGGTCGCCGGGTGCAGTGTTGCAAGTCTCACGCCTTTTGCGGGGAGCTTGCAGGGTTCTTTAAAGCTGCTGGAAACAAAGTTGCAGCTTTTCTTGGAGCAGGTCCGCTGTCCTCGGGAGTTTCTTGTCTTTTCGAAGCAGGGGCAGTCCTCAGAGGATGTCGAGGTCGCTGGTCCCTTCGGAAGGCGTCGCTGGAGCAGGATCTTTGGAAGGCAGGAGACAGGCCGGTGAGTTTCTGGAGCCAAGGCAGTTGTCGTCTTCTGGTCTTCCGCTGCAGGGGTTTTCAGCTGGGCAGTCCTTCTTCTTGTTGCAGGAATCTAATTTTCTAGGGTTCAGGGTAGCCCTTAAATACTAAATTTAAGGGCGTGTTTTAGGTCTGGGGGGTTAGTAGCCAATGGCTACTAGCCCTGAGGGTGGGTACACCCTCTTTGTGCCTCCTCCCAAGGGGAGGGGGTCACAATCCTAACCCTATTGGGGGAATCCTCCATCTGCAAGATGGAGGATTTCTAAAAGTTAGAGTCACCTCAGCTCAGGACACCTTAGGGGCTGTCCTGACTGGCCAGTGACTCCTCCTTGTTATTCTCATTATTTTCTCCGGCCTTGCCGCCAAAAGTGGGGCCTGGCCGGAGGGGGCGGGCAACTCCACTAGCTGGAGTGTCCTGCTGGGTTGGCACAAAGGAGGCGAGCCTTTGAGGCTCACCGCCAGGTGTGACAATTCCTGCCTGGGAGAGGCGTTAGCATCTCCACCCAGTGCAGGCTTTGTTGCTGGCCTCAGAGTGACAAAGGCACTCTCCCCATGGGGCCAGCAACATGTCTCGGTTTGTGGCAGGCTGCTAAAACTAGTCAGCCTACACAGATAGTCGGTTCAGTTTCAGGGGGCACCTCTAAGGTGCCCTCTGTGGTGTATTTTACAATAAAATGTACACTGGCATCAGTGTGCATTTATTGTGCTGAGAAGTTTGATACCAAACTTCCCAGTTTTCAGTGTAGCCATTATGGTGCTGTGGAGTTCGTGTTTGACAGACTCCCAGACCATATACTCTTATGGCTACCCTGCACTTACAATGTCTAAGGTTTTGTTTAGACACTGTAGGGGTACCATGCTCATGCACTGGTACCCTCACCTATGGTATAGTGCACCCTGCCTTAGGGCTGTAAGGCCTGCTAGAGGGGTGTCTTACCTATACTGCATAGGCAGTGAGAGGCTGGCATGGCACCCCGAGGGGAGTGCCATGTCGACTTACTCGTTTTGTCCTCACTAGCACACACAAGCTGGCAAGCAGTGTGTCTGTGCTGAGTGAGAGGTCTCCAGGGTGGCATAAGACATGCTGCAGCCCTTAGAGACCTTCCTTGGCATCAGGGCCCTTGGTACTAGAAGTACCAGTTACAAGGGACTTATCTGGATGCCAGGGTCTGCCAATTGTGGATACAAAAGTACAGGTTAGGGAAAGAACACTGGTGCTGGGGCCTGGTTAGCAGGCCTCAGCACACTTTCAATTGTAAACATAGCATCAGCAAAGGCAAAAAGTCAGGGGGCAACCATGCCAAGGAGGCATTTCCTTACACAACCCCCCCCCAAACGAAAGAGGATGAGACTAACCTTTCCCAAGAGAGTCTTCATTTTCTAAGTGGAAGAACCTGGAAAGGCCATCTGCATTGGCATGGGCAGTCCCAGGTCTGTGTTCCACTATAAAGTCCATTCCCTGTAGGGAGATGGACCACCTCAACAGTTTAGGATTTTCACCTTTCATTTGCATCAGCCATTTGAGAGGTCTGTGGTCAGTTTGAACTAGGAAGTGAGTCCCAAAGAGGTATGGTCTCAGCTTCTTCAGGGACCAAACCACAGCAAAGGCCTCCCTCTCAATGGCACTCCAACGCTGCTCCCTGGGGAGTAACCTCCTGCTAATGAAAGCAACAGGCTGGTCAAGGCCATCATCATTTGTTTGGGACAAAACTGCCCCTATCCCATGTTCAGAGGCATCAGTCTGCACAATGAACTGCTTAGAATAATCTGGAGCTTTGAGAACTGGTGCTGAGCACATTGCTTGTTTCAGGGTGTCAAAGGCCTGTTGGCAGTCCACAGTCCAGTTCACTTTCTTGGGCATTTTCTTGGAGGTGAGCTCAGTGAGGGCTGTCACAATGGATCCATATCCCTTCACAAACCTCCTGTAGTACCCAGTCAAGCCAAGGAATGCCCTGACTTGAGTCTGGGTTTTTGGAGCTACCCAGTCCAGAATGGTCTGGATCTTGGGTTGGAGTGGCTGAACTTGGCCTCCACCTACAAGGTGTCCCAAGTAAACCACAGTTCCCTGCCCTATCTGGCATTTGGATGCCTTGATAGAGAGGCCTGCAGATTGCAGAGCCTTCAAAACCTTCCTCAGGTGGACCAGGTGATCCTGCCAGGTGGAGCTAAAGACAGCAATATCATCAAGATAAGCTGTGCTAAAGGACTCCAAGCCAGCAAGGACTTGATTCACCAACCTTTGGAAGGTGGCAGGGGCATTCTTTAAACCAAAGGGCATGACAGTAAACTGATAATGCCCATCAGGTGTGGAGAATGCTGTCTTTTCTTTTGCTCCAGGTGCCAGTTTTATTTGCCAGTACCCTGCTGTCAAGTCAAAGGTACTTAGAAATTTGGCAGCACCTAATTTATCAATGAGCTCATCAGCTCTTGGAATTGGATGAGCATCTGTCTTGGTGACAGAATTGAGCCCTCTGTAGTCCACACAAAACCTCATCTCTTTCTTTCCATCTGTGGTGTGAGGTTTGGGGACTAAGACCACTGGGCTAGCCCAGGGGCTGTCAGAGCGCTCAATTACTCCCAATTCCAGCATCTTGTGGACTTCCATCTTGATGCTTTCCTTAACATGGTCAGACTGCCTGAAGATTTTGTTCTTGACAGGCATGCTGTCTCCTGTGTCCACATCATGGGTACACAGGTGTGTCTGACCAGGGGTTAGGGAGAAAAGTTCAGGAAACTGTTGTAGGACTCTCCTACAATCAGCTTGCTGTTGGCCAGAGAGGGTGTCTGAGTAGATCACTCCATCTACTGTACCATCTTTTGGGTCTGATGACAGAAGATCAGGGAGAGGTTCACTCTCTGCCTCCTGATCCTCATCTGTTACCATCAACAGATTGACATCAGCCCTGTCGTGGAAGAGCTTAAGGCGGTTTACATGGATCACCCTCTTGGGGCTCCTGCTTGTGCCCAGGTCCACCAAGTAGGTGACCTGACTCTTCCTCTCTAGTACTGGGTAAGGGCCACTCCATTTGTCCTGGAGTGCCCTGGGAGCCACAGGCTCCAGAACCCAGACTTTCTGCCCTGGTTGGAACTCAACCAGTGCAGCCTTTTGGTCATACCAAAACTTCTGGAGCTGTTGGCTGGCCTCAAGGTTTTTGGTTGCCTTTTCCATGTACTCTGCCATTCTAGAGCGAAGGCCAAGTACATAGTCCACTATGTCCTGTTTAGGCTCATGGAGAGGTCTCTCCCAGCCTTCTTTAACAAGGGCAAGTGGTCCCCTTACAGGATGACCAAACAGAAGTTCAAAGGGTGAGAACCCTACTCCCTTCTGTGGTACCTCCCTGTAAGCGAAAAGCAGACATGGCAGGAGGACATCCCATCTCCTTTTGAGTTTTTCTGGGAGCCCCATGATCATGCCTTTTAATGTCTTGTTGAATCTCTCAACCAAGCCATTAGTTTGTGGATGGTATGGTGTAGTGAATTTATAAGTCACTCCACACTCATTCCACATGTGCTTTAGGTATGCTGACATGAAGTTGGTACCTCTGTCAGACACCACCTCCTTAGGGAAACCCACTCTGGTAAAGATACCAATGAGGGCCTTGGCTACTGCAGGGGCAGTAGTTGACCTAAGGGGAATAGCTTCAGGATACCTGGTAGCATGATCCACTACTACCAGGATATACATATTTCCTGAGGCTGTGGGAGGTTCCAGTGGACCCACTATGTCCACACCCACTCTTTCAAAGGGAACCCCCACCACTGGAAGTGGAATGAGGGGGGCCTTTGGATGCCCACCTGTCTTACCACTGGCTTGACAGGTGGGGCAGGAGAGGCAAAACTCCTTAACCATGTTGGACATATTGGGCCAGTAGAAGTGGTTGACTAACCTCTCCCACGTCTTGGTTTGTCCCAAATGTCCAGCAAGGGGAATGTCATGGGCCAATGTTAGGATGAACTCTCTGAACAGCTGAGGCACTACCACTCTCCTAGTGGCACCAGGTTTGGGGTCTCTGGCCTCAGTGTACAGGAGCCCATCTTCCCAATAGACCCTATGTGTTCCATTTTTCTTGCCTTTGGACTCTTCAGCAGCTTGCTGCCTAAGGCCTTCAAGAGAGGGACAGGTTTCTTGTCCCTTACACAGCTCTTCCCTTGAGGGTCCCCCTGGGCCTAAGAGCTCAACCTGGTAAGGTTCAAGCCCCAAAGGCTCAGCTCCCTCAGAGGGCAGAACATCTTCCTGAGAAGAGAGGTTCCCTTTCTTTTGCTGTGTTGCAGTTGGTTTCCCAACTGACTTTCCTTTCCTCTTGGTAGGCTGGGTCATTCTTCCAGACTCCAGCTCTACTTGTTCACCCTGTGCCTTGCATTGTGCTCTTGTTTTCACACACACCAGTTCAGGGATACCCAGCATTGCTGCATGGGTTTTTAGTTCTACCTCAGCCCATGCTGAGGACTCCAGGTCATTTCCAAGCAGACAGTCCACTGGGATATTTGAGGAGACCACCACCTGTTTCAGGCCATTGACCCCTCCCCATTCTAAAGTAACCATTGCCATGGGATGTACTTTTCTCTGATTGTCAGCGTTGGTGACTGTGTAAGTTTTTCCAGTCAGGTATTGGCCAGGGGAAACCAGTTTCTCTGTCACCATGGTGACACTGGCACCTGTATCCCTCAGGCCCTCTACACTTGTCCCATTAATAAAGAGCTGCTGCCTGTATTTTTGCATGTTAGGCGGCCAGGCAGCTAGTGTGGCTAAATCCACCCCACCCTCAGAGACTAGAGTAGCTTCAGTGTGGACCCTGATTTGCTCTGGGCACACTGTTGATCCCACTTGGAGACTAGCCATTCCAGTGTTACCTGGATTGGAGTTTGGAGTGGAACTTTTCTTGGGACAGGCCTTGTCTCCAGTTTGGTGTCCATGCTGTTTACAGCTATGACACCAGGCCTTTTTGGGATCAAAGTTTTTACCCTTGTACCCATTGTTTTGTGAAGAGGCTCTGGGCCCACCCTCCTGTGCAGGTTTTTGGGGGCCTGTAGAAGACTCTTTACTATTTTTAGTTTTGGTTGTCTCATCACCCTTCTGTTGGGGAGTCTTTGTGACCCCTTTCTTTTGGTCACCCCCGGTTGAAGTCTTGGACACCCTTGTCTTGACCCAATGGTCCGCCTTCTTTCCCAATTCTTGGGGAGAAATTGGTCCTAGGTCTACCAGATGCTGATGCAGTTTATCATTGAAACAATTACTTAACAGGTGTTCTTTCACAAATAAATTGTACAGCCCATCATAATTACTTACACCACTGCCTTGAATCCAACCATCTAGTGTTTTCACTGAGTAGTCAACAAAGTCAACCCAGGTCTGGCTCGAGGATTTTTGAGCCCCCCTGAACCTAATCCTGTACTCCTCAGTGGAGAATCCAAAGCCCTCAATCAGGGTACCCTTCATGAGGTCATAAGATTCTGCATCTTGTCCAGAGAGTGTGAGGAGTCTATCCCTACACTTTCCTGTGAACATTTCCCAAAGGAGAGCACCCCAGTGAGATCTGTTCACTTTTCTGGTTACACAAGCCCTCTCAAAAGCTGTGAACCATTTGGTGATGTCATCACCATCTTCATATTTAGTTACAATCCCTTTGGGGATTTTCAACATGTCAGGAGAATCTCTGACCCTATTTATGTTGCTGCCACCATTGATGGGTCCTAGGCCCATCTCTTGTCTTTCCCTCTCTATGGCTAGGATCTGTCTTTCCAAAGCCAATCTTTTGGCCATCCTGGCTAACTGGATGTCCTCTTCACTGGAGTTATCCTCAGTGATTTCAGAGTTGTTGGTCCCTCCTGTGAGGGAACCAGCATCTCTGACTATTATTTGTGGAGTCAGGGCTTGAGAAGCCCTGCTCTCCCTAAGTAGGACTGGAGGGGGGGAATTTCCCTCCAAGTCACTATCTTCATCCTCTGAGTTGCCATCCTCAGAGGGGTTGGCCTTTTCAAACTCTGCCAAAAGCTCCTGGAGCTGTACTTTGGTAGGTTTGGGGCCCATTGCTATTTTCTTTAGTTTA
Source organism: Pleurodeles waltl (assembly GCF_031143425.1). Lineage (NCBI taxonomy): Eukaryota > Metazoa > Chordata > Amphibia > Caudata > Salamandridae > Pleurodeles > Pleurodeles waltl. The sequence continues at coordinate 158,252,198 of NC_090446.1, read as the reverse complement.
CAGAGTGACCTTAGCTCTCTCATCTGTAGATGGAGGTAAGGTGTGGTGTCGAGTTCCACCACATTCACATCTGTGCTAGACATTATGCTTCTAAAAGTTGGAATACTTTTTAAGAAACTAAAACTGGTTCTAGAATCTAATTCAAACTTTTAACAAACTTTTAAACTCTAAAAGAAATGCTAAACAGGATCTAACACAAGGCCCTAGCAGGTCTTTTAAGAATTTAGAAAACTTTTCAAATTGCAAAAATCAATTTCTAATGACAATTTTGGAATTTGTCGTGTGATCAGGTATTGGCTGAGTAGTCCAGCAAATGCAAAGTCTTGTACCCCACCGCTGATCCACCAATGTAGGAAGTTGGCTCTGTATGTGCTATTTCAAAGTAAGGAATAGCATGCACAGAGTCCAAGGGTTCCCCTTAGAGGTAAAATAGTGGTAAAAAATAGATAATACTAATGCTCTATTTTGTGGTAGTGTGGTCGAGCAGTAGGCTTATCCAAGGAGTAGTGTTAAGCATTTGTTGTACATACACATAGACAATAAATGAGGTACACACACTCAGAGACAAATCCAGCCAATAGGTTTTTATATAGAAAAATATCTTTTCTTAGTTTATTTTAAGAACCACAGGTTCAAATTCTACATGTAATAGCTCATTCGAAAGGTATTGCAGGTAAGTACTTTAGGAACTTCAAATCATCAAAATTGCATGTATACTTTTCAAGTTATTCACAAATAGCTGTTTTAAAAGTGGACACTTAGTGCAATTTTCACAGTTCCTAGGGGAGGTAAGTATTTGTTAGTTTTACCAGGTAAGTAAGACACTTACAGGGTTCAGTTCTTGGTCCAAGGTAGCCCACCGTTGGGGGTTCAGAGCAACCCCAAAGTCACCACACCAGCAGCTCAGGGCCGGTCAGGTGCAGAGTTCAAGGTGGTGCCCAAAACACATAGGCTAGAATGGAGAGAAGGGGGTGCCCCGGTTCCGGTCTGCTTGCAGGTGAGTACCCGCGTCTTCGGAGGGCAGACCAGGGGGGTTTTGTAGGGCACCGGGGGGGACACAAGTCCACACAGAAATTTCACCCTCAGCAGCGCGGGGGCGGCCGGGTGCAGTGTAGAAACAAGCGTCGGGTTTGTAATGGAAGTCAATGGGAGATCTAGGGATCTCTTCAGCGCTGCAGGCAGGCAAGGGGGGGGTTCCTCGGGGAAACCTCCACTTGGGCAAGGGAGAGGGACTCCTGGGGGTCACTCCTCCAGTGAAAGTCCGGTCCTTCAGGTCCTGGGGGCTGCGGGTGCAGGGTCTCTCCCAGGTGTCGGGACTTTGGATTCAAAGAGTCGCGGTCAGGGGAAGCCTCGGGATTCCCTCTGCAGGCGGCGCTGTGGGGGCTCAGGGGGGACAGGTTTTTGTACTCACAGTCTTAGAGTAGTCCTGGGGTCCCTCCTGAGGTGTTGGATCGCCACCAACCGAGTCGGGGTCGCCGGGTGCAGTGTTGCAAGTCTCACGCCTTTTGCGGGGAGCTTGCAGGGTTCTTTAAAGCTGCTGGAAACAAAGTTGCAGCTTTTCTTGGAGCAGGTCCGCTGTCCTCGGGAGTTTCTTGTCTTTTCGAAGCAGGGGCAGTCCTCAGAGGATGTCGAGGTCGCTGGTCCCTTCGGAAGGCGTCGCTGGAGCAGGATCTTTGGAAGGCAGGAGACAGGCCGGTGAGTTTCTGGAGCCAAGGCAGTTGTCGTCTTCTGGTCTTCCGCTGCAGGGGTTTTCAGCTGGGCAGTCCTTCTTCTTGTTGCAGGAATCTAATTTTCTAGGGTTCAGGGTAGCCCTTAAATACTAAATTTAAGGGCGTGTTTTAGGTCTGGGGGGTTAGTAGCCAATGGCTACTAGCCCTGAGGGTGGGTACACCCTCTTTGTGCCTCCTCCCAAGGGGAGGGGGTCACAATCCTAACCCTATTGGGGGAATCCTCCATCTGCAAGATGGAGGATTTCTAAAAGTTAGAGTCACCTCAGCTCAGGACACCTTAGGGGCTGTCCTGACTGGCCAGTGACTCCTCCTTGTTATTCTCATTATTTTCTCCGGCCTTGCCGCCAAAAGTGGGGCCTGGCCGGAGGGGGCGGGCAACTCCACTAGCTGGAGTGTCCTGCTGGGTTGGCACAAAGGAGGCGAGCCTTTGAGGCTCACCGCCAGGTGTGACAATTCCTGCCTGGGAGAGGCGTTAGCATCTCCACCCAGTGCAGGCTTTGTTGCTGGCCTCAGAGTGACAAAGGCACTCTCCCCATGGGGCCAGCAACATGTCTCGGTTTGTGGCAGGCTGCTAAAACTAGTCAGCCTACACAGATAGTCGGTTCAGTTTCAGGGGGCACCTCTAAGGTGCCCTCTGTGGTGTATTTTACAATAAAATGTACACTGGCATCAGTGTGCATTTATTGTGCTGAGAAGTTTGATACCAAACTTCCCAGTTTTCAGTGTAGCCATTATGGTGCTGTGGAGTTCGTGTTTGACAGACTCCCAGACCATATACTCTTATGGCTACCCTGCACTTACAATGTCTAAGGTTTTGTTTAGACACTGTAGGGGTACCATGCTCATGCACTGGTACCCTCACCTATGGTATAGTGCACCCTGCCTTAGGGCTGTAAGGCCTGCTAGAGGGGTGTCTTACCTATACTGCATAGGCAGTGAGAGGCTGGCATGGCACCCCGAGGGGAGTGCCATGTCGACTTACTCGTTTTGTCCTCACTAGCACACACAAGCTGGCAAGCAGTGTGTCTGTGCTGAGTGAGAGGTCTCCAGGGTGGCATAAGACATGCTGCAGCCCTTAGAGACCTTCCTTGGCATCAGGGCCCTTGGTACTAGAAGTACCAGTTACAAGGGACTTATCTGGATGCCAGGGTCTGCCAATTGTGGATACAAAAGTACAGGTTAGGGAAAGAACACTGGTGCTGGGGCCTGGTTAGCAGGCCTCAGCACACTTTCAATTGTAAACATAGCATCAGCAAAGGCAAAAAGTCAGGGGGCAACCATGCCAAGGAGGCATTTCCTTACACTACTGTGTTGGTTTTCTCACAGCAACATGCCACTATAGGCCAGGGTGTCTTAAGGACATTATTTCAAACAACTTCAACTCCTACAGGCTAGCCACAGCTTTTTGGGAGGACTAACTGCTTTTTAGTCTGTGCATAGCATGTGTAGCTACACATGCCATTGAATTACCCAGTGTACATTTGTTCTTGGCATGTAGTGCTGCAGATTCACATGCACCCTCCCTCCTCCCCGGAAGCCTGTAGTCGTTGTAGTACTTAATCATGCAAATATGTAAATACATTGCATGGACATCATCTTTACTTTCTATATATTTTTGTATGTACACAGTTCATCACTCCTTACTTCTCCCTCCTGCGGGAAAACAACCTAACAAAGGAGTCGATGCCCATGTACACTATCACCGACAGGAGGAGTCACTCGATCCTGTGACTCAAAAAAAATACTTATTTGAAGAAAAACTACTTGTAACACACCAAGCTCAATACTAGATGGTGATATATGCACAGCATGTGAATCTGCAGCACTACATGCCACGAACAGATGTACACTGGGTAAATTATATTTTCCATATATATCACTTGAATCTCCTGTGAGTGCAAAGATGATTTTACTGAGACCTCTCCCAAGACTGGTCTCAGTAAAATCATCTTTGCACTCACAGGAGATTCGAGTGATTATTTTCTAGGAGGGAAAGCGTGTTTGTATGTTTATATAGATTTATGTGTATATATAGATAGATATATAGATTTATTTTTAAGGGTTGGGGGCTGCCCACCAGGGGTATGGCCACGCCCCTACCCCCAATAAATGGGTGAAGGAAGCTGGCTTTGTATATGCTATACCAAAGTAAGTTATAGTGTGCACAGAGACCAGTGGATTCCCAGAGGCCTTACAGAGGCTAAAGTAGATAATACTAATGCTCTCTTTTGTGGTAGGGTGGCAAGCAATTTGTTGTACGCAGTCAAGAAATGAGGCACACACTCAGTGACTAACTCCAGGCCAATGTTTTGTGTACCAAAAATATATTTTGTTACTTTATTTCTTGAACCAAAAGGATATTTTTTTGCAGATAGGTACATTCTTGAAAATGTACCTATCACGTTCAAGCATCAAATGTGCTCTGTTTAGAATTCACAGGTAAAACGGGGTACAGGTAAGTAATACCTTTCACTTTCAAAAGTCGACACAGTGCAATTTCTCTTAGAAAGTATTGCAATTCTGAGACAGGGGGCACCTAGAAATAAACGGCTTGCAGGTTAGTACCCACGACTTCAGGGCACAGACCTTAGGGGTTTAGATCCGCACTGGGGAGGCTAAAGGTCAGCACCAAACACACCCCCTAAATGACCCAGTGAATTTCAATGAGGGAACCCTTGGGGGTGGGGGGGGAGGGTATCACAAAGATGTTGCCAGCGTCGTCCATGGAGTTGGCTGAAGAAAAAAACCTCTGAACAGGTAAGTTGAGAGCCCACTGGACGTTGCTGGACTGTCGGTTGCATTCCCCAAGACCAGGGTGTTACAAGTGTAAATTTAGGCATCAGGGAATCTTCACTAGAGCCGGTCGCGGTCCTAGGGGTCCCCTGGATTTCGGCTGCAGGCGTCGTTGTGTTGGTCAGGAGGGGTCAACCCATGGTGGACTAGAGGTCGGAATCACTTAGGGACTTTCTCTGGACCAGTGGGCCACCTATACCATGGGGGTGGGCGTTTGGGTCAGAGAGGGCAGGATACTCCGATCTGGGGTGGTTCTGGAGTCCTTTCGAAGGTTTCTTTGTGGACAGTGCCACTGTCCTCCAGATATCTTGGTCCTTGGGTAGGCAGGCAGTCTGTCCTCTGGGGGTTTGGAGATGTCACTGGTCCAGCAGGACGCGTCATCTTCTTGTAGCAGTCTTGAAGTTGCAGACAGGCCGGTAGGGCTGGGGCGAAATTAGGTGTCGTCTGGAGTTTTCTCTGCTGGTGCGGCTCTTCAGTCCTGCTTCTTAGATCACCAGGAATCTGAAGAGCAAGGTTCAGGGTTACCCCGAAATACTAGATTTAGGGGATTTACAGATGGCAGTAGCCAATGGTGGCTACACCCTTCCTGTGCCCACTCCCTTTGGGTAGGGGGGAACATTACTAACCCTATTGGCTAACATCCTCCAAAACAAGATGGAGGATACTGCCAGGAGGGGCTCACCTCCGCTCTGGGCACCCTAGGGGTGGTCCCAGCTGGGTTGGGCACACCTCCTGGTGTTTACTGATTTTCCCGCCAGACTTGTTACTAAAAGTGGGGCTTGATCCAGAGTGGGAGGGGGGGGGTCGTGCCCTGGGGGTAGTGTAACACGAGGCAGGAGCCTTTGAGGCTCACTGGCAAGTGTTGCAGATCCTGCAAGGGGGGGGGGGAAGGAAGGGCCGGTAAGGCTTGGGCCAAGTCAGTTGTTGTCTGGAGTCTTCTCTGCTGGTGCGGCTCTTTAGTCCTTCTTGTTGAGGTGGCCAGGAATCTGAAGAGCAAGGTTCAGGAGTGCCCCTAAATGCTAGATTTAGGGATGGAACAGGGGTCAGAAGGCAGTAGCCAATGGCTCCTGGCCCTGAGAGTGGCTATATATTTCCTGTGCATATTTATTTTGGGGAGAGGGAGGCCCATTTCTAACCCGATTTGTTAATGTCCTCCAAAGCAAGATGGAGGAGTCTGCCAGAAGGGGTTCATCTCAGCTATGGGCACCATAGGGGTGGCACAGACTGGTCAGTCTTACACAAAGGGGTTGAATGAATTACAGGGGGCATCACTAAGATGCCCTAGGTGTGCATTTTTCAATAAATCCAACACTGGCATCAATGTATGTTTATTGAGCTCTGAAGTTTGATACCCAACTTCCCAGTCTTCAGTGAAGCCATCATGGAGCTGTAGATTTTGTAATGACAAACTCCCAGCCCATGTACTCAATATGGTCACACTGCACTTAAAATGTCTAAAAATGGACTTAACACTGTGAGGACATATGGCTCATGCAGCTATGCCCTCACCTGTGGTATAATGCACCCTGCCTTAGGGCTGTAAGGCCTGCTAGAGGGGTGACGTTCCTATGCCACAGGCAGTGGTTTGTGGGCATGGCACCCAGAGAGGGATAACATGTCAACTTTACCTTTTTCTCCCCACCAACACACACAAGCTGCAATGGCAGTGTGCATGTGTTTGATAAGGGGGTCCCTTAGGGTGGCATAGTGCATGCTGCTGCCCTTCGGGTCCCTCCCTGGCCACAAGGCCCTTGGTACCACTAGTACCTTTTACAGGGGACTTAACTGTGTGCCAAGAGTGTGCCAATTGTGGAAGCAATGGTACAGTTTAGGGAAATAACACAGGTGTTGGGGTAGGATCCCAGCACACACTGAATCAAGTTAGCCTCGGGCATAAAGTGTTAGGGGATGGGGTTAACCATGCCAAAAGTGGCACTTTCCTACAATGGGGGCACAGCCTTTATGCCCTCCGGGGGAGGGGGAGGGGGGTGGTGGGGGTAATTACCCCCTTAATTACCCCCTTAATTACAGACAACCCACTAGATACCTGGGAATTTAAGACAGAATAAAGGAGTGATGGCTACCCACCACCATGGGGATGGTAATGCCCCCACCTCGTCTGAAGGGGACAACAGTCTTTCTGTCCACACCCACCCCTGCGGACTAAAGCATCTCATCCCAATGGCAAGCAAGAGGACTTTTGTCTCTTTTTGGGTTTTAATTTTACATATGGGCCAAGAGAGCTTGGCTAGCTCCAATCTCGTCCCACTTGCAATTGTGAGTGGCTGCATTTTTTTGACTTTGTTACGCTGCCACCTGGAAATACCTACCATTTTGAGGTTTGCAAGGGATTCTGGGTAACCAAGCCTAGTGAGAGCCATATAAGTCATCCTATCCTGGTATAGTGCACCCTGCCTTAGGGCTGTAAGGCCTGCTAGAGGGGTGTCTTACCTATACTGCATAGGCAGTGAGAGGCTGGCATGGCACCCTGAGGGGAGTGCCATGTCGACTTACTCGTTTTGTCCTCACTAGCACACACAAGCTGGCAAGCAGTGTGTCTGTGCTGAGTGAGAGGTCTCCAGGGTGGCATAAGACATGCTGCAGCCCTTAGAGACCTTCCTTGGCATCAGGGCCCTTGGTACTAGAAGTACCAGTTACAAGGGACTTATCTGGATGCCAGGGTCTGCCAATTGTGGATACAAAAGTACAGGTTAGGGAAAGAACACTGGTGCTGGGGCCTGGTTAGCAGGCCTCAGCACACTTTCAATTGTAAACATAGCATCAGCAAAGGCAAAAAGTCAGGGGGCAACCATGCCAAGGAGGCATTTCCTTACACTCTGGGTGTCTAGTTTTCAAAAATTTACATTTGCTAGGTTTCACTAGGTGCCGCTTGAGCCCAAAATCCACTAGACACCTTGAAAAAAGGGTACATTTTGAATGGAAAAATGTAATGTTTTAGGCAGTTTCCTGTTGCGGGCCCTAGGCCTACCCACAGTGAGGTACCATTTTTATCAGGTGACACAGGGGAACAAAGAATAGTAAACAAATGTTATTACCAATTGTCTTTCTCTGCATTTGCGCCTTACAATTGTAAGACAGTGTGTAAGAAAGAAGTAATTTTGAGAAATGCCCTCTAATTCACATGCCAGTATGGGTACCCTCAAATCCGGAGGTGTGCAAATAACCACTGCTTTCAAACTCCACATCCTGGCCCATTGCCCATTTCAGGAATACATAGGTTTCCTTGATACCTATTTGTCACTATATTTTACCAAATCACTTTCAGTATACCCAGTACACAATGAAAAAACATTTCAAGGTGCCGCTCAGTTACTGGCTCTGGATACCCAGGTTTCTTGGTGAACCTATAAGCCCTATCTATCCCCGTAACCAGAAGGGTTAGTTAGAAGAAGTTACAGATGAAAATGTGGATACAAATGGGTGTTTTTTTTCCCAACTCAGTTACCATACGTTTTATTTCAGCTGCTACTTTCTACAGGTAGATTGTGGAGGTGGGGAAGCCAAGCAGCAAAGGGGTCAAAAAAGCTAAAAATAAAATGTGTGTTTTGTGTGTGATTGAGAGCGAATGAGCGTGATTGAAAGTGATGGACAGAAGGAGAGATGGTAGAATGAATGAGAGAGAGTGATACAGTGCGTGAAAGTTTGCAAGTGAGACAGTTCTTACACAGCATGGCAATAAACCTTTGGCCTTGTAGCTTGTTTTCCTCTGCACCTATCTACCTTGCACACTGGACATTAGCTTACTCTACACTAAGCCATTGCTAAATTTGGTGTGCATCCATCCTTGGGGTCAAAAGTTGTAGTCAAATAAACAAGCGTTGGTAAAGCCAATAGATTCCACCTTTGTTTTTTATTTTTATCTAACTGAATTACTAAATATTAGAAAAAGTCATAATGTTTTTTTAAATTTGATAAGCCGTTAATAGTTGTTTGTTGCTTATTCGACATACATCACAGCATAAAGAACTACTAAAGATTTATCAAATTTCAAACAAACGTAGCATTTTTCTAATATTTATGATTCAGTTAGAAAAATAAAGAAAGAAGATAGAGAAGACAGCGAAGAAAGAAGCCAGAGAAGACTGCGTACAATGAAGAAGAAAAGACAGCAGCGAAGGAAGAAGACAGAGAAGATGAAATGCGGCGAAGAAGAAAGAAAACGGTATGCACCGAAGAAGTTAGAATGGCAGCAAAAAAGAAGACAGAGAAGATGGCATGCGGTGAAGAAGAAAGAAGGCAGGAGCGAAGGAAGAAGACAGACAACAGCATGAGGCAAAGACAGGAACAAAGAAAGAAGACTTTGGCAAAGAAAGAAGACATGCTTTGAAGAAGAAAGAAGACCGCAATAAAGAAAGAAGACAGCAGCAAAGAAATGCAGCGAAGAAAGATGACAGCATGCAGCTAAGAAGAAATATGGCCAGCGAAGAAAGAAGACAGCATGCGGTTAAAAAAAAATAAAAGACGACGTTATAGGAGGAAGATGAGGACTGCAGCAAAGAAAGAAGACAAAAGACAGTGAAGAAGAAGGCGGCAGCAAAAAAGAAGGCGGCATGCAGAAAGAAAAAAGAAGTACTTTCAACGTCATAGCAAGAGGAAGGACACTGGCAAGTGACCGAGAAGGAGTACTTGGACCAGAGACAACACGATGCCCTGAATGGCAAAGAAGCCGGCAGGAAGTGACACAGACGACGTGCTGGCCAATCTGAAGCGCGAGAAATTAAAGTGAAGTTTAACCAGGCCAATGATAAGTTCAGGTAAGTAGGGGGTGGTTTCTAAGCCCCTTTTTAAGTTTTTTTTGTTTTTTTAAAATTTATATATGTTCAATGGCATGTGTAGCTGCAGATACACATGCTGTGCATATCCCGCGATCTAGTGTTGGGCTCGGAGTGTTACAAGTTGTTTTTCTTTGAAGAAGTCTTTTCGAGTCACGAGATCGAGGGACTCCTCCCATTTCGGCTCCATCTTAGATTGTTTTCTTTCCGCCATCGGGTTCGGAAGTGTTCCTCTTCGCTCTGTGTTTCGGTTCGGAAAGTTAGTTAAATCTCGGAAAATTCGACGGCATTGTTTGCGTTCGGTATCGGGTTAGTTAACGCAGAATCGACACCGAAGAAAAGAAGAGCTCCGGTAGCCCTTCAGGGCTTCTATCCCCCGGCGGGGCCTGGTCGGCCTGATCGCGTGCGTCTTCAAGGCTAATGGAACGGACCCCATTCCGCTTCTGCCCCGAATGCCACAAGTATCCTTACACAGATCAACATCTGGTCTGTGATTTGTGTTTGTCCCCCGAACACAAAGAGGATACCTGCGAGGCCTGTCGGGCATTTCGGTCGAAGAAAACGCTACGGGACCGGAGAGCAAGGAGGCTTCAAATGGCATCGGCGCCGTCAGGACACCACGACGTCGAAGAACAGGAGACTTTCTCCATTGCTGACTCGGACGAGCCCGAAACGGAGCTGGCGCCGAAAACCTTGAGTAAACCAGCCCTGGCCAAAACTCACGCCAAAATTATGAAGACCCAGGGGACGCCACCACCTCCAGGCCATGGCTTAACCCGTAAAATCAGTGACCATACATCTGCACCGAAAAAGGGCACACGTGTCGAAGTCATCCGACTCCGGTCGAGATCCCGGCACAGAGTATACTCGACACTGAGAACCTGGCTCCGACCAGACTCGACACCGAGATACCGGCTCCGAGCTAAGTTGGCACCGAGAGATCGGCACACCGAAACCGAAAAAAGTGGCTTCGGAGCTGAAAAAAACTGTAGAAAAAGTTTCGGTACCGATACATCCAGCTTTGGAGCCGAAAACAAGCTCCTACTCCGAAGAACAAGGCCTTTCAGCACAACTACAAGGCCATACATTTGGACAAGAGCTAGAAGCAGGGGAGCCAGATTATACGCAAAGAAGGCTCCATATTCAAAAGGAAACGGGGAAAATAAGAACTCTCCCTCCTATAAGGATGAAAAGGAAACTTGCTTTCCAAGACAAAGAAAAACAGCCACAAGCAAAAGTGGCAAAAGCAGTAACTCCACCACGTTTTTTGCCACAACCATCACCACACCACTCACTGCAACTGTCACCAATTGCAAACCCCCCTATGATGCAATCTCCAACGCACACAGGGATAAGCCAGGATGACCCAGATGCGTGGGATCTATATGATGCGCCAGTATCAGACAATAGTCCAGACTGCTACCCAGCAAGACCATCACCACCTGAAGACAGTACTGCCTTACACGCAAGTGGTGTCCAGAGCAGCGGCTTTTCACAATGTGACACTGCACGCTGAGCCCATTGAGGATGACTTTTTATTTAACACTTTGTCGTCCACACACAGTCAGTATCAAAGTCTTCCAATGTTACCAGGGATGTTGAAATACGCGAAACAAGTATTTCAAGAGCCCGTCAAAGGCAGAGCCATCACACCTAGGGTGGAGAAAAAGTACAAGCCTCCCCCTACAGACCCTGTGTACATCACGCAACAACTGACACCTGACTCAGTAGTAGTAGGCGCAGCACGTAAAAGGGCTAATTCACACACCTCTGGAGATGCACCACCACCCGACAAAGAAAGTCGAAAGTTTGATGCAGCGGGGAAAAGAGTTGCAGCACAAGCGGCCAATCAATGGCGCATTGCCAATTCCCAAGCTTTATTTTCAAGATATGACAGAGCTCATTGGGATGAAATGCAGCACTTTATAGAACATCTGCCCAAGGAGTTCCAAAAGCGTGCACAGCAAGTGGTGAAAGAGGCCCAAAGTATCTCTAACAATCAGATACGATCGGCAATGGACGCAGCGGACACAGCCGCAAGAACTGTGAATACAGCGGTCACTATTCGGAGATACGCATGGCTACGCACCTCCGGGTTTAAGCCAGAGATCCAACAGGCTGTGCTTAATATGCCTTTAAATGGACAGCAGTTGTTTGGGCCGGAGGTGGTCACAGCTATAGAAAAGCTGAAGAAGGACACTGATACGGCCAAGGCCATGGGTGCGCTCTACTCCCCACAGAGCAGAGGCACATTTAGGAAGACACAATTTAGAGGGGGGTTTCGGGCCCAAAGCACAGAACCCTCAACCTCACCAACCAGACCCACATACCAGGGCCAGTATCAAAGAGGAGGCTTTCGAGGACAATACAGAGGTGGACAGTTCCCTAAAACTAGAGGAAAGTTCCAAAGCCCAACAACACCTCAAACTAAACAGTGAATTCAGTGTCACAAATCCCCAACACATAACACCAGTGGGGGGGAGACTCACAGATTATTACCAACATTGGGAGGAAATAACAACAGACTTGTGGGTCCTAGCCATTGTCCAACATGGTTATTGCATAGAATTCCTACAATTACCACCAAATGTGCCTCCAAGAACACACAACATGTCCAAACAGCACTTGGATCTATTACAACTAGAAGTCCAAGCGTTGTTACAAAAAGACGCAATAGAACTGGTACCCAACCGTCAGAAAGGAACAGGTGTTTATTCCCTGTATTTTCTAATACCCCAAAAAGACAAAACTCTGAGACCCATCTTAGATCTCAGAACACTAAATCTTTACATCAAATCAGATCACTTTCACATGGTGACACTTCAAGACGTAATCCCCTTGCTCAAACAACAAGACTACATGTCAACATTAGATCTCAAGGATGCGTACTTCCATATACCCATACATCCTTCACACAGGAAATACTTAAGGTTTGTAATCCAAGGAGTACATTACCATTCGGGATAACAGCAGCACCAAGGGTATTTACAAAATGCCTTGCAGTAGTAGTAGCAGCACATTTCAGAAGACAGCTCATACACGTATTCCCGTACCTAGACGATTGGTTAATAAAAGCCAACACTCAAAAACAGTGTCTTCAACACACAAAATACGTCATAGAAACCCTTCACAAACTAGGGTTCTCAATCAACTACCTGAAATCACACTTACAACCGTGCCAAATACAACAATACTTAGGAGCAACAATCAACACAAAAAAGGGATTGCCACTCCAAGTCCACATAGGGTACAAGCATTCCAAAACGTAATACAAGGCATGCACCCAAACCAACAGTATCAAGTAAAATTAGTGATGAAACTTCTAGGCATGATGTCTTCATGCATAGCCATTGTCCCAAACGCAAGATTACACATGCGGCCACTACAACAGTGCCTAGCAACACAATGGACACAAGCACAGGGTCAACTTCAGGATCTAGTGTTAATAGACCGCCAAACACACACCTCGCTACAATGGTGGAATCCTATAAATTTAAACCAAGGGCGGCCTTTCCAAGACCCAGTGCCTCAATACGTGATCACAACAGATGCTTCCATGGTAGGGTGGGGAGCACACCTCAACCAGCACAGCATCCAGGGACAATGGGACACTCAACAGAAACAACTTCATATAAATCAGTTAGAACTACTAGCAGTGTTTCTATCGTTGAAAGCATTTCAACCACTAATAGCCCACAAACACATTCTTGTCAAAACAGACAACATGATAACAATGTATTACCTAAACAAGCAGGGAGGGACACACTCAACATAGTTGTGCCTCTTAGCACAAAAGATTTGGCATTGGGCGATTCACAATCACATCCGCCTAATAGCTCAATACATACCAGGAATTCAAAACCAGTTAGCCGACAATCTCAGTCGGGATCACCAACAGATCCACAAATGGGAAATTCATCCCCAGATACTACAAACCTACTTCCAAACCTGGGGAACACCGCAAATAGACCTATTCGCCACAAAAGAAAACGCAAAATGCCAAAACTTCGCATCCAGTTACCCACAGCCTCACTCCAAGGGCAATGCGTTATGGATGAGTTGGTCAGGGATATTTGCTTACGCTTTTCCCCCTCACCCACTCCTTCCGTATCTCGTAAACAAATTGAGTCAAAACAAACTCAAACTAATACTAATAGCACCAACTTGGGCACGACAACCTTGGTACACAACTCTACTAGACCTGTCAGTAGTGCCTCATATCAAACTACCAAACAGACCAGATCTGTTAACTCAACACAAACAACAGATCAGTCACCGAATCCAGCATCACTCAATCTAGCAATCTGGCTCCTGAAGTCTTAGAATTCGGACATCTAGACCTTACACAAGAATGTATGGAGGTCATCAAACAGGCTAGAAAACCTACTACAAGACATTGTTATGCAAATAAATGGAAGCGATTTGTTTATTACTGTCATAATAATCAAATTCAACCATTAAACGCGTCCGCAAAAAACATTGTAAGCTACTTACTACACTTTCAAAAGTCTAAGTTAGCTTTTTCATCCATTAAAATACATCTCACAGCAATTTCTGCCTATCTACAAATTACATATTCAACTTCACTATTTAGAATACCAGTCATAAAAGCATTTATGGAGGGTCTAAAAAGGATCATTCCACCAAGAACACCACCAGTTCCTTCGTGGAACCTCAATATTGTATTAACACAACTCATGGGTCCACCATTTGAACCCATGAACTCTTGTGAGATTCAATACTTAACCTGGAAAGTAGCCTTCCTAATAGCTATCACATCTCTCAGAAGAGTAAGTGAAATACAAGCCTTTACCATACAGGAACCCTTTATACAAATACACAAACATAAAGTGGTTCTACGCACAAATCCCAAATGTTTGCCTAAAGTTATATCACCGTTCCACTTAAATCAAACAGTGGAACTCCCAGTGTTCTTTCCACAACCAGACTCTGTAGCTGAAAGAGCATTACATACATTAGACATAAAAAGGGCATTAATGTATTACATTGATAGAACCAAACAAATTCACAAAACAATTGTTTGTAGCTTTCCAAAAACCTCATGCAGGGAATCCAATATCCAAACAAGGCATTGCCAGATGGATAGTTAAATGTATTCAAACCTGTTTTACTAAAGCAAAGAGAGAACTGCCTATTACACCAAAGGCACACTCTACTAGGAAGAAAGGTGCCACCATGGCCTTTCTGGGAAATATACCAATGACAGAAATCTGTAAGGCAGCCACATGATCTACGCCTCATACATTCACTAAACATTACTTTGTTGATGTGTTAACAACAAAACAAGCCACAGTAGGACTAGCAGTATTACGAACATTATTTCAAACAACTTCAACTCCTACAGGCTAAACCACTGCTTTTGGGGAGATAACTGCTTACTAGTCTATGCACAGCATGTGTATCTGCAGCTACACATGCCATCGAACGGAAAATGTCACTTACCCAGTGTACATCTGTTCGTGGCATGAGACGCTGCAGATTCACATGCGCCCTCCCACCTCCCCGGGAGCCTGTAGCCGTTATAAGTTGATAAAAATAATCTTGTACATTTGTAAATTTGTAAATACAACACTTTTAACCACATTATGTACATAGATACTTACTCCATTGCATGGGCACTATTACTATATACACAACTCCTACCTCACCCTCTGCGGGGAAAACAATCTAAGATGGAGTCGACGCCCATACGCAATGGAGCCGAAATGGGAGGAGTCCCTCGATCTCGTGACTCGAAAAGACTTCTTCGAAGAAAAACAACTTGTAACACTCCGAGCCAAACACTAGATGGCGGGATATGCACAGCATGTGAATCTGCAGCGTCTCATGCCACGAACAGATGTACACTGGGTAAGTGACATTTTCCATATATATCAACAAACAATTTCGCAAGCACATCAAACAGCGTGTGCAGACGAAAACTCGAAACCCCCCCCCCCCCAAAAAAAATAAAAAAAACACAGCTGAACCAGACCTATTCTGCAGCAACTGCCACAGTGTAATGCACACGGAAGGTCTTTGGGTCATCCGTCTTCATCCACTTGTTCTGTTCAAGTGTCATTCAGATGTTGCTTTGGTCTACCACAGCATAAGGTATGGGCATTGTGGTCAGCCCTCTTCATCCATTCACTGCCCTGGTCTGCCTATAAGCATGAGGCTCTTGCATGTGGTGCCTCTGTAAGGCTGCAGAGGCTAGGAGTAGGATAGCCACCATTAAGGTACCTTTTTGTTGTCTGAATTCGTGCCAAAAGATTGATATTTGAATTTTCACCAGGTTTTCAGGGCCTTGCTAAGGGTTACTCCATTGGTAGCTCCATTGTTACAGTCCATTGAATCTAAGTTTATATCTGCTTTAATTTATGGTGCTTTTATTTTCGAAGATGGTTTAAAGAAAACATTGTATAATAAGTTGCACTCACTACTATCCAAGATCTTACATTTCCCAAATGCTTTGCTTCAGGCAGTGATTTGATAAGAAGTTGGTCTCTCTTCTGTTGCCATTATACTGTGAGGCCATTTTGTAAGATATCACTAGACAAAGTATAAAAGTACTGATTTGCCAGTCTTTTGAAGGGGTTGTGATAAAAATGAACAGTATAACTTCCTACTAAATTGTCTAACAAAACCCAGCTGAACTGTTGATTGGTAGTCTGATATACTCTGTCATGTTTTTAAGGACAAGGTTAGTCTGATAGGAAACGATGTTCTTATTCAGCAGATATAGAATTAACAGTAACTAAGAACAGTAAGACTTGTGGCTTGCAATAGTACTTGGCTAGACCTTTGCTGATCCATCTGAGGGCAGAATACCTCTGCTTTTAATTGTTTTTGTTGCCACTAAAGACAATCAAGATTCGATGGACTATGAAGATCTGCTAATTAACATATTTTTGTTTATGTGGATGGGCACAAAAGATGTGGTTCATCCGTTATGTATGTGTCCTGAGCTGACCTATTTCAAGACTCGCTATGCTTTTATATGGATTCATGGGCAATAAGAACAGTTAACGAGTGTTTGGAGTACTGCCTTTTTTGTAAAAGAATAAACCACTATTACTAATTCATCCAAGTATAGGAAATGGATAATCCAAATTTTAGCAGAATGTTTGTTAGAATGTGTACATCTTGTAGTTTAGCATTACTTCGGACTATGAACAGTAACGTTATTTCTATAGTGCTTTGCACAAGGTCTTTTTAATTTCAAAAGGAATGAATTAACTGTACAGAACACTATAAAAGCCTTTTATGAATTAGGTAGGTAATATTTTGACTGCAAATAAATTTTTTTGTGCGTGTATGTATATTAAGTCAGATAATTACGGGGTATTGTGATGATTTAATTCATATACAGTAAATGTACTTGACCGAAAGTAGCTTTTTAGCCCAGTTGGTTGCTTTGTGTTGCAACACATTGAAATTTGTAGCTTAGTCAGAAGCTTTGTAAAACATTTTCTTGTTATCATTGATATTCTTACTCTCATAACCCCACCTCCCCGCCCCCACAGACTTAGATGTGTGCTGTTGATTAGGAGAAACTTTGTCAGTGAGTGGCTAACATGCTTGATTTTTCCTCATAGGGAAGCACTTCTTTAATGAAATTGAAGCTCGTTTATGCAACAATTTCGTATTTTGACTTTATTAATTGAAATTCTTTGTGTATTACCTGTCAACATTCCCATTGTGCATATTATAATATCTCAAAGGCATTATTTGACCTCCTTTATACAAATAATCTTTGCTGTAATATGTAGAAATTACTGCTAACCTATCTTTTTGTCACCTCCGGTAAATAGGTTACTAAAGAGACTGGCCCTCCCCACATGAAGAGCTTTGTAACGAAAGTATCTGTGGGAGACTTTATGGGGGAGGGCGAAGGAAAAAGTAAAAAGATCTCAAAGAAAAATGCTGCTATAGCAGTACTAGAAGAGCTACGCAAATTACCACCTCTTCCCACAGTTGAGAAAATGAAGCCACGAATAAAAAAGAAAACAAAATCAATAGTAAAGGTAAGAAAATATACATTCTATATCATTTTCTTACATAACTACAGAAAAGCAAGCATTAGCAAAGCCAGTAGGTCTCACCTTTGTGACCTACTGCCAATCCTGTTCCATTGCTACCAAAAAAACTAAAAGGCGCAGTGATATGGCAACTGGTGGTCTCATAATTATTGTTGCCGTGCGTCACCACAGGGACTTGTTCGTTTTTTTTGTTGTTGTTTTTTCTCTCTCAGTGATCCAAGATGGTAGGCTCCACCCACTTTGATCGAAAATACTAAGCATACAAAAGCACTTTTGGGGAGGATCAGCAATCTGCTTCTAGGTCTACCCCAAATAATTTATATTTAGAAAAAAAAGAATAGAGAGGGTGGGTAATGGAAGAACAGTAGTGGGTGAGTGGGTTGGAGCAGCAAAGGAGATTCTGTGGGAGCATGAGACTGAGAGCAACACAGGTCAGGGGAGAAGCACACAAGGGAGACTTCAGCATGGAGCGCAGGTGGGAAAAAGTACAAGAAAAAGAGTGAGCATTCACAAGAGAGGGTAAAGAGCACTGGCAGGAGAGAAACACAAGAGGGAGCAAGCTGGAATGCACATGCACTCTGATGGAGTACTTGAACGAAAATGAAAAAACTAGTTTGCAAAAGATGTGCAGTGAAAGTCAGCCAGTTGTGAGTGTGAAGAGACCTCATTCCAGGGGGGGACAAACACAAGATGTACAAGGAAAGCCATTGAATAAGAAGCAAGCAATGAGAGTGGCAATAAAGCCAACTAATGGTAAGCAATGGGTGATCGGTAAGCCCCTGTAAGTTCTTGGTTCTTGTAATTCTTGGTTTTGCAACCAGACAGTGTGCGATCTGGTAGGATCCATCTAATTAATTTGATTTAAACAAAACAAATACTGTAATAACAGAATGGCATGGTGTAGCAGAATTCCATGAATGCTGCTCTGTTACGCTTTTACATTACTTTCACACAGATAACCATTTTGTTTTGGAGAACCTTTTTAGGCCGCAATTGCTTGGTCGGTGGTGCAGGTACCTAGTCACAATACATGATAGCTGTTCTTGATGTCTCTTTTGTACTGAAGTTGGTGAGGATTTGCCATCACTTCCAGTTTTCTAATGAAGTGAGAAAATATTTTCTATTTGATTGTGTTTGTTTTCTGTAGTGCTTTAAATTTGAAATGTTTGAAACTTGCCCATCACCTATTTCCTTTCCTTCTGGATGCATCTTTATGTTGATGCTTTCTGATCTCTTCTGGCTTCAATGTGTAAAAGGTCTTAATGGATGAGTTTTCAACTGTGTTGATTGAGCGTACATGTGTACATAGTGAATAAGACTAAATTGCTATTAGGGGCTGTTCACCTCTAGGCTCAACACTTTCGACCAAAGGGTTGCAAGGTTTTGTGTATAGTGAAATTATGATGCTTTACACAATCATTTGTTTCTTAGAAACTCTGAATGTTAATAAGTCAGGATTTATAAAGTGTGGCTGATCACCCTATAGGGTATCCAGTTGCTTGTAGGTCCCAGAGGCTTATTTGAACAGCCAGGTCTTGAGGGCCATTCGGAATTCTGGAAGTGGCGATGATCTGGATGTGCGTGGGGAGGTTGTTCCAAGTTTTTGTGCGATGTGAGAGAAAGCGTGCCCTCCACTTTTGCTTCGGTAGATGTGGGGAGTATAGGCAAGAGAAAGGGAGGCAGAGCGAAGTCTTCTCAACGACTGGTGGAAATTCAGGCAGTGGTTAATGTACGCAACTCCTTGATTGTGTAGAGCCTTGTGTGTGTGAGGTAGCAGCTTGCATTGGCATCTCTTCTGTACGGGGAGCCAGTCTAGTTGTCAGAGGTGGGATGTTATGTGGGTTCATCAGAGAAAGCCTAGCCTGAGTCTGACTATATCGTTCTGTATAGTCTGAAGTCTTCGTAGGAGGAATGCAATGATTCTTACATAGTGTGTTGCTGTAGTCCAGTCGGCTAGTGATGAGGGCCTGTGTTGCAGTGCATCCTGTGTGTAGGAGTAGCCAGTTGAAGATCTTGCATAGTATGTGCAAAGTGAGGAAGCTGGCGTAGGAGATGGCGTTGATGTATGATTTCATGTTGAATTTGTAGTCAATGATGATTCTGAGGTTTCTGGCGTGGTTGGAGGGAGTGGGTGCGTGCCCTAGGTCTGATGGCCACCATGTGTTGCTGCTCTTGCCGAAGATCAATACTTTCATCTTGGATGTGTTCAGCTGCAGGCATTTGTTCTTCATCCCGTCAGCGTCGCTTGTCATGCATTTGTGGAAGTTGGTTCTGGTGGTGGAAGGGTCGCCATGAGTGAGAGGACGAGCTGGGTGTTGTCTGCGTAGGAAGATATGTTGAGACAATCGGATCTGATGATGTTGGCCAGTGGTGTCATATATGCTTTGAAGAGCATGGGGCTGAGGGATGAGCCCTGGGGGACACGATAGGTGATCTTCTTGGGTTCGGAGGTGAAAGGTTGGCAGGTGGATCCTCTGTGGTTCTCTGGTGAGGAAGGAGATGATCCATCTGAGCAGATTCCTTGGATGCCGATGTGGTGGAGTCTTTCGATCAGCATGTGGTGGGATATGGTGTTGAAGGCTGCTGAGAGGTCGAGGAGGGTCAAAGCTGCTGTTTCTCCTTGGTCGAAGAGGGTTTGGATGTCATTGGTGGCTACGATCAGGGCAGTGTCAGAGCTGTGATTGCTGCGAAAGCCAGATTGGGAAGCATCGAGAAGCTAGTTCTGCTCCAGATATGTCATGAGTTGCTTGTTGGTGATCTTTTCCAGTACCTTTGCTGGGAATGGGAGCAGGGAGATTGTATTTGCTGTGGTCAACAGAGGGTTTTTTGAGTAGTGGTTGGACTTAAGTGTGTTTCCAGGAATCAGAAAATGTTGTGGTGGTGATCCAGATATTGAGCAGGGTGGTGAGTTTTTATAGCTGTTTTTTTACTACACTATTTTAGTTAACTTAGGAATGGGTATTAATAACTGGGTGAAACACTAGTTTATATAATGT